>NC_064638.1:120540692-120844275 GCF_023864345.2 Schistocerca serialis cubense | reverse complement strand
CAAAACAACTTCACTGGGCTCTTGTCTAACTAGGATAGTTATTTTCAGTTTACTAAGTGAGTACTTATTTGCAGTTGTTAAGTGAGCTATGCTGTAAAGAAGCTCAATGGTTTGAGCTGTCAATTGTCTACCACAATGAAGAGCCTCCCCCAAGTGTAACACGCTGTCAAAATGTCTTCAACAATGTCAGTTTCATTGTATCTGCTATCACTGTCGAAAATACTTTTCACAGCAATGCATCCCTCCATAACAGAGGTGGACACCTAAGTTCTATAGAGGAGGAGGAGGAGATTAGTGTTTAACGTCCCATCGACAACGAGATCATTAGAGACGGAGCACAAGCTCGGGTTAGGGAAGGATGGGGAAGGAAATCGGCCGTGCCCTTTCAAAGGAACCATCCCGGCATTTGCCTGAAGTGATATAGGGAAATCACGGAAAACCTAAATAAGGATGGCCGGAAGTTCTATAGAACTTCAGGTACGAGGGGTGTTTGAAAAGTCCATGCAAAGTCCGAGAGATGGCACCACTGGCACGTACCGAGGTCATGTGTAGTTAGTAGCATCTCTGAAAGGGACGCACACCAAGTTTCAGCCATACTGATCTATTTCTTTGTGTTTGGCATTCGTGTGAATCAAGGAAGTTGAGTGATTGTCAAAAAATTGACGAAAAATAATTTCGTGTGGTGATTAAACATTACTTTATGAAAGGCAAAACACCTCAGGAGACTAAAGAAAAGCTTGATAAACATTACGGTGACTCTGCACCTTCTATTAGAACGGTTTATAAATGGTCTCAAAATTTTTGGAGTGGCCATATGGGCACAAGTGATGCTGAACGTTCTGGACACCTTGTCAAGGTTACGACTCCAGAAATCATTGATAAAATCCATGACTGGTGATGGATGACAAAAGAGTTAAGGTGCGCGAGATTGCTAGTACTGTGGGCATCTCGAATGAATGGGTACATAATATTTTGCATAAACATTTGAACATGAGAAAGCCATCCGCAAGACGGGTTCTGCAATTGCTCATGCTTGACCAAAATCGGAATTGTGTGAAGTCTTACAAGGATGGTTTGCAGCTGTTCAGGAAGAATCCGTGTGACTTTAAGCATTGTTTCGTCACTTTGAATGAAACATGGATAAATTACTATACTCCTGAGACCAAACAACAATCTAAACAATGGGTTACCAAGGGAGAATCTGCATCAAAAAGGGCGAAGACCATTCCTTCAGCTGGAAAGGTTATGGCGACTGTCTTTTGGGATTCGCATGGGATAATTCTCATCAACTATTTGAAAACAGGTAAAACTATTATAGGTGAATATTATTCATCGTTATTGGACCATTTGAAAATCGAGCGGCAAGAAAAATGCCGATGATTGGACCGCAAAAAAGTCCTTTTCCATCATGACAATGCACCAGCACACACCTCAACAGTTGTGGTCGCAAAATTAATGGAAATAGGATTCCAACTCATTTCACATCCCCCCTATTCTCCAGACTTGGCTCCCTCGGACCATTATTTGTTCCCCAATTTGAAGAAATTACTGGCAGGACAAAGATTTTATTCGAACGAGGAGGTGACTGCAGCAACTAATAGCTATTTTACAGACTTGGACAGTTCCTATTACTCGGAAGGGATCAACAAATTAGAACAGCATTGGACGAACTGTATAAGTCTAAAAGGAGACTATGTCCAAAAATAAAAAAGGTTTACCCCAAACATCTAAGTAGTTTTTATTTTTGCACGGACTTTTCAAACTCCCCTCGTATTTCAACATAAATCAAGCACTGCATATAAGCGGATTTTAGACTTGAACATCATCATTCCCATTCCATTCTATGTTGGGAGACACACTGTGCATGTATCATAAGTGGCTCCGCTCAGTGAAGCCAACTCTACAAGTGCCAGCATTTCCTGAATGTAAGAGATTTATGTAGTTTACCAGTGAGAGAAGTGTAGTAACTTTCTGGCCATTCATTACTTCACCACCAAGTGACTACAACACAATTACATGGAAATAACGTTGATCATGTTTAGCTTACAGCTGACGCCAATGTTAATAATTAATAAAAACCATTTCAGCTGCATTATTACACATCTATTGTGTTATGACTAGTTTTGTTCTTTGACCATCAAAAACACCAATCCAAAAAAACTGTTCATAAATATTCTGCTGACTGCCTGGCAGAAGTATGGCAAGCATACAGTTTAGCTCACCATATTTCCATTAGGTGGTCAGCAGAATGTTTATAAGCAATCTGCATTTGCATCTACTTTTACATAGTTACTCTGCAAATCACACTTAAGAGCCTGGCAGAGGGTTCATTGAATCAGCTTCACAATAATTCCCTATTATTCCATTCTCAAACAGTGCGCAGGAAAAACAAAATCCTATATCTTTCCACATGAGCTCTGATTACCCTTATTTTATGATGATGATCATTTCTCCCTTTGTAGGTCAGTGTCAACAAAATATTTTTGTATTCGTGGGAGAAAGTTGGTGCCTCAAATTTTGTGAGAAGATTCAGCCGCAATGAGAAACGCCTTTGTTTTAATGATGGTCACCTCAAATCCTGTATCGTGTCCGTGGTACTCTCTCCCCTACTTGTCGGTAACACAAAATGTGCTGCCCTTTTTTTAACTTAAACAATTTACTCCATTAATTCTAACTGGTAAGAATCCCTTTTACCACTCATGTGGATGACCTGACATTTTTCATTACTAGGGTTAATTGCCAATTTTTGCACCATACAATTTTGTAAACTGTTTTGCAAATGTTTTGATCTTCTGATGAATTCACTAGATGATCAACAACAGCATCATCTGCAAACAATCTACGAGGGCTGCTCGGATAGTCTCCTAAATTGTTTATATAGGTAAGGAACAGCAGAGGGACTATAACACTACCTTGGGGAGCACCAGAAATCACTTGTTTTGCTTGATGAATTGCCGTCAATTATTATGAACTGTGACATCCCAGACAGGAAATCATGAATTCAGTTGCATAACTGAGACAATATTCCATAAGCACGCAATTTGATTACAAGCTGCTTGTGAGGTACGATGTCAAAAAGCCATCTGGAAAACTAGAAATATGGAATCAGTTTGAAATTTCTTGTCAATAGCATTCAAAACTTTGTGTCACAAGAACAATATTTCCTAAATCTGTGCTGACTGTGTGTCAACAGACCATCCTCTTCAAGGTAATTCATAATCTTCGAACACAATATATGTTCCAAAATCCTGCTGCATATCAACATTACTTATACTGGCCTGAAATTTAGTTGATTTTCCCTATAATCTTTCTTGAATATTGGTATGACATGTCCAACTTTCCAGTCTCTAGGTACGGATCCTTCGTCGAGCAAGTAGTTGTCGTATGATTGTTAAGAATGGGCATGCTCTGAAAGGAACCCAATTGGCATACAATCTGGACCAGATGACTTGCTTTTATTAAGTGATTTAAGTTGCATCACTACTCCAAGGATATCTACTTCTACGTTACTCATATTGGTAACTGTTCTTGATTCAAATTCTGAAAAATGTACTTCATCTTCTTTGATGAAGGAATTTTGAAAGACTGTGTTTAGTAACTCTGCTTTAGCAGCACTGTCATTTTCCCTTGCTATTGCACAGAGAAGGCACTGATTGTGTCTTGCTGCAAGCAGCTTTACATACGACCAGAATTTCTTTGGATTTTCTGCAAAGTTTCATTTTGGAAACTATTATAAGCAGCTCACTTTGAAGTCCGCACTACATTTTTAACTTCCGTAAAAGATTGCCAGTCTTGGGAATTCTGTGTTCATTTAAACTTTGCATGCTTTTTTCGTTGTTTCTGCAACAGTGTTCTGACCTGTTTTGTGTACCATGGGGGATCAGCTCAATCATTTACTAATTTATTTAGGGTAAATCTCTCTATTGCTGCTGACACCATTTCCCTGAATTCGAGTCACATCTGGTCTATACTTACATTGTTAATTTGAAAGGAGTGGAGATTGTTTCTCAGGAAATTGTCTAGAGAATTTTTATCTGTCTTTTTTAATAGATTAATTTTTCGTTTATTTTTGGAGGATTTGGGAGTTACAGTATCCAATCTTGCTATGACAACCCTGTGTTCACCAACCCCTGTATCCATATATATCTATATATATCTACAGGGTGTCCCAGCTATCTTGTCCACCCAAAATATCTCTGGAATAATAACAGCTATTGGAAAACGACTTTCACCGGTATCAATGTAGGGCTGGGGCCCATGAATGTACATATTTGGAAACATTCTAAAACGAAAGCATATGTGTTTTTTAACACAAACTTATGTTTTTTTAAATGGACCTCCTGTATTTTTTCTTCAGCAACCCATAGCATGACAAAGCACATACACAATGGCGTTGATTGCATCGCAATATTCCCATTACATCCTGAGATATTAAGACGCGAAGTTGACGCTTGAAACACCCGTCATACGCTGCTAGCGCACGTCCTGAGGCTCAGGCGTGAACCCCATGCTGCCCGTAATCGCGACGCGATTGACATGCGTAATCACACTTCCATACTTATCAAGAGGTCCGAAACGAATAATACGGTCTGCTGGCATCCTGCATTAACGTCGTACATTCCAGCAGGTATTTATCCCACAGGCTAGGGGTGATGCGGTTCTGTAACATATCTGTGAACCGCAACGTTAGTCACAAAGTTAACTTCGCTTATCTTTAATCTGTTACTAAAAAGGTAGATCTAGTGCAAGTGACAGTTAATCATTCACTCGTAATAGTAAAATTCATGTTGATGGTTTTAGTGAAACGAGCAAGTGGACTAAAAGTTTTACTGTTGTTTAGGTAAAAATGTTTTGATTTGGGAAGTTCAGGTAGGACATAGAAGATGAATGTAAACATGTTTAACCAATTAGTTTTATTATCACATAATTATCAATGTTATGTTTATCTAATGCGTTAAATGAAAAATTGTTGCAAACAAATGTTTCTTAAGATCACTGGGTAAAATGGCCCTTTGTAGAAACTTCCACCGTGATACCAGCACTACATACTAAACATAGCGTTCACATCTCATGCTCAAAGTGATGCCCGTTGGCTTGCATACATAGGGTCACTCTGCGGATGAAGGATGCCCTACTTCGTGCTACTGTTTCCTCTTTGATGGCTGTACAAGCATCAATAATGCGTTGCTTCATGTCCTCTGGTGTTGTTGGTTCATGTTGGTAAACAGCATCCTTCACTGCTCCCCAAAAAAAATAATCCAGCGGTGTAAGGTCTGGAGATCGGGCAGGCCACCTAACTGGGCCACCTCATCCAATCCACCTACCAGGACGTGCGCTAGCAGCGCATGTCGGGTGTTTCAAGCGTCAACTTGCGTCTCAATATCTCGGGATGTAATGGGAATATTGCGTTGCAATCAACGCCATTGTGTATGTACTTCGTCACGCTATGGATTGCTGAAGAAAAAATATAGGAGGTCCATTTAAAAAAACATGTTTCCGTTAAAAAACACATATTCTTTCGTTTTAGAATATTTCCAAATATGTACATTCATGGGCCCCAGCCCTACATTGATACCGGTGAAAGTCGTTTTCCAATAGCTGTTATTGTTCCAGAGATATTTTGGGTGGACAAGATAGCTGGGACACCCTGTATATTAGCTAAGAGGCCGAGTGCGTTTTCACAACCATTTACAATCTGGGTAGACTCACGAACTAATAGCTCAAAATAATTTTCAGAGAACGGATTTAGCACAATTTTGGATGATGTTCCATGCCTACCTTCTGATTTAGACATGTACCTTCACCATCATACTGAAGGTAAATTAAAATCAGCACCAACTATTATTGTATGACTCGGGTGGTGTTTGAAATTATACTCAAGTTTTCTTTGAAACTTTCAGCAGCTGTATCATCTGAGTTGGGAGGTCTGCAACAGGATACAATTATTATTTTATTCTGGTTGCCAAGAATGACCTCTGCCTGTACAAACTTACAGGAACTATCTACTCCAATTTCAGCAATACACACACCACTGCACCTGTGTTTAGTCTATCCTTTCTGAACCCCATTAGGTCCTTCACGAAAATTTAGGCTGAACTTATCTCTGGCTTTAGCCAGCTGTTAGTGCCTGTAACAATTTGAGCATCAGTGCTTTCTATTAGTGCTTGGAGCTCTGGAACTTTCCCTACACGGCTATGACAGTTTACAAATGTCAGAACGATGGCTCCTAAAGCTACATTCTTTTTGTGTTTGACCAACAGCCTTTGAGCCTGAAGCCCTTTTTATGTTTCCCTGATATCCTCTAACACAAAAAAGGCCCAGTCCATGCCACACAGCCCCCACTACCCTTGCAGCTTCCTTCTGCATGTAATGGACTCCTGACCTATTTGTGGTGTTGTTGTGGTCTTCAGTCCTGAGACCGGTTTGATGCAGCTCTCCATGGTACCCTATCCTGTGCAAACTTCTTCATCTCCCAGTACTTACTGCAACCCACATCCTTCTGAATCTGCTTAGCGTATTCATCTCTTGGTCTCCCTCTATGATTTTTACCCTCCACGCTGCCCTCCAATGCTAAATTTGTGATCCCTTGATGCCTCAGAACATGTCCTACTAACCGGTCCCTTCTTTTTGTCAAGTTGTGCCACGTACTCCTCTTCTCCTCAATTCTATTCAATACTTCATCATTAGTTGCATAATCTACCCATGTAATCTTTAGCATTCTTCTGTAGCACCACATTTCGAAAGCTTCTATTCTTTTCTTGTATAAACTATTTATCATCCATGTTTCACTTCCATACATGGCTACACTCCACACAAATACTTTCAGAAATGACTTCCTGACACTTAAATCTATACTCAATGTTAACAAATTTCTTTTCTTCAGAAACGCTTTCCTTGCCATTGCCAGTCTACATTTTATATCCCCTCTACTTCGATCATCAACAGTTATTTTGCCCCCCAAATAGCAAAACTCATCTACTACTTTAAGTGTCTCATTTCTAATCTAATTCCCGCAGCATCACCTTATTTAATTTGACTACATTCCATTATCCTCGTTTTGCTTTTGTTTATGTTCATCTTATATCCTCCTTTCAAGACACTGCCCATTCTGTTCAACTACTCTTCCCGGTCCTTTGCTGTCTCTGACAGAATTACAGTGTCATCAGGGAACCTCAAAGTTTTATTTCATCTCCATGGATTTTAATTCCTACTCCAAATTTTTCTTTTGTTTCCTTTACTGCTTCGTCAATATACAGAATGAATAGCATCGGGGAGAGGCTACAACCCTGTCTCACTCCCTTTCCAACCACTGCTTCCCTTTCATGCCCCTCGACTCTTATAACTGCCATCTGGTTTCTCTACAAATTTTAAATAGCCTTTTGCTCCCTGTATTTTACCCCTGCCACCTTTAGAATTTGAAAGAGAGTATTCCAGTCAACATTGTCAAAAGCTTTCTCTAAGTCTACAAATGCTAGAAATGTAGGTTTGCCTTTCCTTACTCTTTCTTCTAAGATAAGTCGTAAGGTCAGTATTGCCTCACGTGTTCCAATATTTCTACGGAATCCGAACTGATCTTCCCCGAGGTCGGCTTCTACCAATTTTTTCCATTCGTCTGTAAAGAATTCGCGTCAGTATTTGCAGCTGTGACTTATTAAACTGATAGTTCGGTAATTTTCACATCTGTCAACACCTGTTTACTTTGGGATTGGAATTATTATATTCTTCTTGAAGTCTGAGGGTATTTCGCATGTCTCATACATCTTGCTCACCAGATGGTAGAGTTTTGTCAGGACTGGCTCTCCCAAGGCCATCAGTAGTTCTAATAATGGAATGTTGTCTACTCCCGGGGCCTTGTTTCGACTCAGGTCTTTCAGTGCTCTGTCAAACTCTTCACGCAGTATCATATCTCCCATTTCATCTTCATCTACATCCTCTTCCATTTCCATATTATTGTCCTGAAGTACATCGCCCTTGTATAGACCCTCTATATACTCCTTCCACCTTTCTGCTTTCCCTTCTTCGCTTAGAACTGGGTTTTCATCTGAGCTCTTGATATTCATACAAGTGGTTCTCTTTTCTCCAAAGGTCTCTTTAATTTTCCTGTAGGCAGTATCTATCTTACCCCTAGTGAGATAAGCCTCTACATCCTTACATTTGTCCTCTAGCCATCCCTGCTTAGCCATTTTGCACTTCTTGTCGATCTCATTTTTGAGACGTTTGTATTCCTTTTTACCTGCTTCATTTACTGCATTTTTATATTTTCTCCTTTCGTCAATTAAGTTCAGTATTTCTTCTGTTACCCAAAGAGTTCTACTAGCCCTCGTCTTTTTACCTACTTTATCCTCTGCTGCCTTCACTACTTCATCCCTCAGGGCTACCCATTCTTCTTCTACTGTACTTCTTTCCCCCATTCCTATCAATTGTTCCCTTATGCTCTCCCTGAAACTCTGTACAACCTCTGGTTCTTTCAGTTTATCCAGGTCCCATCTCCTTAAATTCCCACCTTTTTTCAATTTCTTCAGTTTTAATCTACAGTTCATAACCAATAGATTGTGGTCAGAGTCCACATCTGCCCCTGGAAATGTCCTACAACTTAAAACCTGGTTCCTAAATCTCTGTCTTACCATTATATAATCTATCTGATATCTTTTAGTATCTCCAGGATTCTTCCATGTATACAACCTTCGTTTATGATTCTTGAACCAAGTGTTAGCTATGATTAAGTTATGCTCTGTGCAAAATTCTACCAGATGGCTTCCTCTTTCATTTCATTGCCCCAATCCATATTCACCTACTATGTTTCCTTCTCTCCCTTTTCCTACTGTCGAATTCCAGTCACCCATGATTATTAAATTTTCGTCTCCCTTCACTACCTCAATAATTTCTTTTATCTCATCACACATTTCTTTAATTTCTTCATCATCTGCAGAGCTAGTTGGCATATAAACTTGTACTACTGTAGTAGGCGTGGGCTTCGTGTCTATCTTCGCCACAATAATGCGTTCACTATGCTGTTTGTAGTAGCTTACCCGCACTCCAATTTTTCTTATTCATTATTAAACCTACTCCTGCATTACCCCTATTTGATTTTGTGTTTATAACCCTGTATTCACCTGACCAAAAGTCTTGTTCCTCCTGCCACCGAACTTCACTAATTCCCACTGTATCTAACTTTAACCTATCCATTTCTCTTTTTAAATTTTCTAATCTACCTGCCCAGTTAAGGGACCTGACATTCCACACTCCGATCCGTAGAACGCCAGTTTTCTTTTTCCTGATAACGACATCCTCTTGAGTAGTCCCTGACCGGAGATCCGAATGGGGGACTATTTTACCTCCAGAATATTTTACCCAAGATGACGTCATCATCATTTATCCATACAGTAAAGCTGCATGCCCTTGGGAAAAATTACGACCGTAGTTTCCCCTTGCTTTCAGCTGTTCGCAGTACCAGCACAGCAAGGCCGTTTTGGTTAGTGTTGCAAGGCCAGGTCAGTCAATCATCCAGACTGTTGCCCCTGCAACTACTGAAAAGGCTGCTACCCCTCTTAAGGAACCACTCGTTTGTCTGGCCTCTCAACAGATACCCCTCCGTTGTGGTTGCACCTACGGTACGGCCATCTGTATTGCTGAGGCACGCAAGCCTCCCCACCAACAGCAAGGTCCATGGTTCATGGGGAAGCTGACCTATTTAGCAAACCGAAAACACCACCACCATATGGTGCAAGTCAAGAAATCTGCAGCCTACTTTGTCGCAGCACCATCTGAGCCTCTGATTCAGACCATCAACTTGGCTCTGTACCAGATGTCCACAATTGGCCCTGTGGACTTTGCTGCAAATGATGAGCTCTATTTTCATCTCACAAGCAAGACTGGCAGCCTTTACAACTTCTGATAGTCATTCGAAACCAGAGAGAATCTCTTCCAATCCAAAGTGACACACATGAGTGGTACTGATGAATGCCACCACTTGCAGTTGGCTGCACCCTGTCCTCTTCATGGTATTTGGAAGGACCCATTCTACACCTGGAATGACTCTATCTGGCTGAGGGACAGTGTCAGCCACAGACAGTACCTGGAAACTGGTTGTGAGACTTACCAAGAAGGCCTTATGTTCGGCCCCCAGGAAGTCTTTTGCAGCCTGCCACAACCCAAGGTGGTCTCCCACTAGATTACAGGTGAGAAGTCAACCTCAGTACAAGCAGTGACTGGGCTGGCCACCAGGGCAGGCCGATTGGCGAACTCGTGGGTCATGATGGACGTCTGTTGGACTCCCGCTGCTGGCCCATAGCAGTGACACCCATCTACTGCAAACTCAAGTAGTGTAACTGAAGCCTGGAGCTGAGAGTAAAGTGTCACCAACTTAGCTCATATCCACACACAGCAACCACAGTCCCTATCCATACTAAAGACCACAGAAGACAGCACAACACAGACAAACAAAGCACTATCAACACGTGATGCAGAGCTACTATAGACTGATAAAAACACAATAAGTGTGTCTAAACAATTAGGTAACACACAGAGATTCAAAAACTAAACTACCAAAGTACTCAGGTGAGACTAAATAATTTGCTCTTGTTTAGGTACTTGCAATATGTCACAAAATCGGTTTACTTTTCAACACAAATGAAAACACGATAACTGCATCTATCAAATATTAAATTAACAAGCAGTAATTTAAAAACTAAACAACCAATGCACACATATCAAAGTATATAATTTGCTCCCAGTTGGGAACTTATAAAGGCCACAAAAATCAGTTACTTCCCTGTTGCTGCCCTGTCATGGCCAGCAGCTGCTGGCTAAAAGTCTTCTGGATTTGGTCTTTAACATTACCTACGACAACCAGACCATTTATGTCATGACTTTAGCACAATTCTGTAATCTCAAGATGTTCAAAGAATGAAACCAGTTGTAATACAATATTACAATACATCTGAGGTGGTATTTATCTACCATTAACAAGTACACTGCATTGCGGTTGACAATACACAGCAGCAAGGTGTCCAATTTATCAGTTCAATTCCTTTCCCACCGATACTACATAGGTCACTGACAACATTACATTTACAGATCAAACACTTTTCAGCTATTGCTTTAAGGCTGTCCTGTTGTGGACTGTGGGAACATCCACTATGATGAAAATCTTGCTGTCACTGCTGAAAAAAACTAACAAAGGTGTCCCAGTAGGACGAACACATGGGGTCTAGGGCAGCACGCACGCACACACACACACACACACACACACACACACACACACACACACACACTGAAAGTATTTCAGACTAGTGAATAGTAAAATATATTATTCAACTTTGGTAACACTGGTTACAGCAATTGTAGAATGCAGGTTTAACCTATATGTCCTGTGTTGACTACAGGTCCACGAACACAAACTAAATAAGGTTCTCTGAATTAAAGTTGGAAAAAATTAATCTTCTGTCTTGATGCACTATTCGAAGAACAGTTCCAAACTAACAGCACTCATTTAAATCTCTAGGCAGGTGGTCTCTGTCCATACTCAGTTATGCTATTCAATGTCTGTTTCTACTGAAGACTAACCACTGTCAATCTGTCAGCCATTGTTTCTATCTCACTTGAAGACATGATGAACTTTCTGCAGGAACTCCCTAGCACGACTTGTCCTGACTCATAACTTGCAACTGACAATTTTTGCTTGCGCACGGTGACTTAAGCACACATCTCTCTTCCCGTTGTCATTGCCCCCCCCCCCCCTCCCTCCCTCCCTCCACGGACGTGATCTGCACAGCGTGATTGGTTTGTGCACAGCGACATTCCTGCTGCAAACATACATACATGATAGTTCTGGTACTAAATGTCACAAACTCTTCTTGTGCGGTACCACAGTACACCAAACACACAGAATGACAGAGTCAATTTCCCCTCTTGCATTATAGAACAGTGTGTAAAGATTTACATAAATTCTGTCTATTTGCATTTATTATGTGTTGTTAGTAACTTATATCTGCATTCTATGTTGTGTTAATGGATTTTGTGGAAAATAAACATCCCTCAGGCCTGGTGGCACACTGTGTGCTGTGGGGAGTCAGGAACACTTTGTGAGACAACATGTAGTAGCTTCTTGTGATGTAATAAGGTAGACAAAGTGGGGAATTACCTGCTTCACCTTAAATTTGCAGACCTATGAAGGAGGGGAGTGTATGAACACAACCTGCCAACCTACCTTCTTCATTTGTGCTTCTATCCCCCCCACCCCCTATCCAGTTACACCCCTGGAGTACAATTTGTCCCTTAATGCGGCTGTACTGCACTTAGATGTGGTACACTCATTTAACATTTGTTTTCAACCCACTTCATTTATAGATAAAATTTAATTTTAAACATTAAAACAATATTTTTAACAGCCTTTGATTTTTGTCCCCTGCAATGCGAAAACTATTACTCCTTGAGGAACAATGAATAGGACCTTTTTTGTAGGAAACTGAATGTAATTTAGTTTTAGACCAGGAAACATCTATGCTACAAGCCATGGTTTTCAATTTATTTGAGAAAAACAGAAAAATGTGGCCTTCAAATGCTCCCCCACCCAAATGCTCACACCTCACTGGTCAGGATTTTAGAACATTGCTCCTAGCACTGTGACAAAATTTGTGACTTCACGATTTTTTCCTTTAATTTTCCTTCATTAACTGGACTATTATACCAAAAGCAAGTGAGGAAAAAGTTGCAATCACCATGAAATCAGTAAAAGATATCATGTCTCTTGGAAGAGCTGCAGAACTATTCGGGCTAAACTATTCTACTTTATTTGACATACTAAGAAGAAGTAACACAGCAGATATTAAGTTAAGAAATAGTAATCACACATCAACATCATACATTGTTATCACTCAAACTAAACATTTCAACAAGTTATCATTGTTAATGAAGAAAGTAAAAATATGAATCATGGACTGCCTTATAAACAAATATGACAGCTTGCTTACTAATATGCAAAAAAGCTGGGCTCAAGCATACGAAATGTTGAAATGCAAATAAAATAGCTGGAGCTGATTAAACCAAGGGTGCATGAAAATACTTGCCTGTCAAGAAAAACAACGTTCAAAAATTTTGATGGCAGTATTGTGCACACCTTTCTGTATTACAGTTGACCTTAATGTAGAGTAATGAATGTCATTTTTTTATTCTGGTATTTTAATTACTTACATCATCGTCCCTTTCGAACTCTAGTAGCTTATTTACAACAAACTTCATAATGGAATAAATATGCTGTGAAGTAGTAATCAAAATCCCTAACTTCTTAAACAGATGTCTACAAGCTGATCTTGGGTGAGCACCACATATTATTCTAACAGCGCATTTTTTAACATAAATGCCATCTTTCTTACAGCTGAGTATTACCCCAGATCACTATCCCTTATGACATTATTGAATGGAAATATGGAAAATCAATTATCTTACTGATTTGTCTCTCCCCACGATTTGCAATGACTGAAAGTACAAATGTGACCAAACTAAGTTGTTTTAGGGTTCCATTCCCCCCCCCCCCCCCCCCCCCCCCCGCCCCATTTAAATGCAAATTAATATGGACACCTAAGAATTTTGAAGTTTCTGCCACGGTTATTATTTCCTCACAATGTGTTACACTTACCACTGACATTGTGCATCTTGATGTGCAGAACTGAGTCTTCCACGTTTGCTTTTTTTTATTTATTTATTTATTTATTTTTTTTAAATTGAGAGTAATTTCATTTTCAGAAACACCACTCAATAATATTTTTAAGAACTTAGTTTACCATTTCTTCTGCTCCTATATATATGTTTTGATTGATTACAATACTAGTGTTAGACATAAGTTCCTTTACTTACAAAGTGTGTGAGAAAAGTCATGTAATTGCAACACTGCAAGCAATCTGACAATGTTGTGTTGTTCTACACACGGATGTGCAGACAGATGTGTTCATCCTTTCCAGATCCTCTGTCTGAGTTTCAGCTCCATACAGCCATTACGTGATTTTTTAGAGTGCCATCAGTGAAGTTGTGTTTTCATTGTGTGTTACAAAAATGGAACAGCACAATATAGAGCAACATTACGCCGTCCAGTTTTGTGTTAAAAAATTAGGGAATCCATGAGCGTGACATTTCAAAAATTGAAATAGGTCTATAGAGAACATTCCTTATCAAGAACACAATTTTTCTGCTGGCACAGATCATTCTTGAAGAGGCACCTCACTCACGGAGACTCTGTGAGATCAGGCTGATGGTTAACAATAAGGACAGTGTGTAACCTGTTAAACTTAGACACTTTCACCATATATCAAATTCTGACTGAAGTTTTACACATGTGAAAGGTTTGTGCAAAAATGGTGCTGAAAAACCTCACAACTGAGCAGACGGATAATCGAAGAAACGTGAGTGTTGATCATCTTGAGATGACGATGAAAGGTTCGGTCGTGTGATCACAGGTGATGAACACTGGATTTTTTAGTACGATCCTGAGACATAGTGCCACAGTAAGGAGTGGAACACTGAGACATCTCCTTGACCAAAAACAGTTTGAATGAGCAAATCAAATACCAAATCAATGCTGATTTCCTTTTTTGACAGTAAGGACACTGTGCAAGAATTTGTTCCTCCAGGGCAAATGACTGACCAAGTGTTTTTACAGAGATGTCTTTCCATGCCGGCATCCTTTAAATCCAAATCAGAAATTATTATTATTCTGGATTTACAATGTGAGTACATTTTTCCAGCACCTATTCTAGATTACAGTAAGTCACTAATTATTGTTCTCCACTCTTCTCTATTTGCCCGATAAATCTTCAGGAATGTTGTTCTTCCTCATTGCTGACTGAACTCCCTGCATCCATGTATCAGGTGGTCGTCCCCTTTTTCTTCTTCCAATTGGTACCCAGTCGATTATGCATTTTGGTAGCCTTTCCTGTTCCATTCGTCTGATGTGTCCATACCATTTAAGTTGTTTGTGCTCGATGAAATCAATAACTGAATTTTTACATTTCATCTTGTCTCTGATTACTTCATTTCTTATTTTTTCTCGTCTTGATATTCTTGCTGAACGTCTCCAGAAATCCATTTCTGTGGCTAATAATTTTGATTTCAGTTGCCATTTTGTTGTCCACACTTCTGAACCATATGTAATAATGCTCCTAACTATTGTTTTAAAAATCCTTATTTTGTTATCAGTTATGTGTTTGTCCCAGAGAATTCCATTCAATAAAGAGATTGTCGTCTTTCCAGAATGTATTCTTGATCTAATTTCTTTGTCCTGTTTCCCATTCATTTGTAATTTTCACACCTAAATATTTATATTCCTCAGTAGCTGTTATTGTTCCCATCCCTTCTTCTAATATTAAGTCTCCATTCACTCCACCAATTACCATGTACTTTGTTTTTATTCATGTTTACATTTAGACCTGATTTTTTTATATTCTTGAATCAATTTTCTGGTCATATACTCTGTCCTCATAGTCTTGGGCTATAATCAGTTGGTCATCTGCAAATTGTAACGAGTATATTGTTCTATCATTTATTGGTATTCCCATAGTGTGACATTTTTTCTTCCAATTCTGTAAAGTTACTTCTGTATATATTTTATACAATGTAGGTGAGATGCTACATCCTTGACGTAATCCTTTTGTCACTTGGAATCCATGTGACAGATATTTACCAATTTTTATTTTTGAAATAGAATTTTTATATAAATTTTGAATTGCTTTAATTATTCTTGGATTTATTCCTATTGATATTAAAGCTTTCCATAAACTGGATAAAGGCACACTATCATAGGCTTTTTCTATATCTATGAATACTAAATGTATAGGTTGTGCCCGAACCATTTTTTTTTTTCAATAATTTGTTGTAGGAAAAAGATATGATCAATTGTTGATCTTCCAGCTCTAAAACCTGCTTGTTCTTCAGCCTCCTTTTCTTTGTATTCTTGTTCTAACAAATATTTAATAATTCTTCCATATAATCTACTGAAGGTATTGGTCACTGTTATTCCCCTATAATTTTTACACTCATCTTTCGCTCCTTTTTTATGTATCACTGAAATATATCCTACTTTCAAATCATTTGGGACATCTTCCCCATTTAAACATCTTTCGAAAAGGTTTCTTAACAATTCCATTAATTTCTTTGTTCCTAATTTTAATAATTCTGCAGGAATACCTCCAATGCCTGTAGCCCTTCCATTCTTTAAGGATTTTATTGCAGTTTTTACTGTCTCTATTTCCAAACGGATGTAATTCTCTGCTTGTAGATCTATCATTTCATTATATTCAGGGTTTCCCAAGTATTCTTCCCTGTTTTCTGTTAATAAACTTTTAAAATATTTTTCCCAAGAGTCATGAGTAATATATTTAATATGTGTTGTTTCTTTGGAATTCCTTCTTAGATTTTTTATAGTTTTCCATGCTTCTGTGTTTCTTTTACCACCAATATAGGATTCAATTTTTTGACATGACTGTTCCCAAACTTTGTTTTTTGCTTCTGCAACCTTTTTCCGGATTTTCGCTTGTTGTGCATTAAGCTCTATTTTATCTTGAAGATTTCTGGTATTTAACCATTTTAAATATTTTTCTTTCTTTAATTTCACTTCCTTTTTAATTTCTTCATTCCAGTAGTATAATGGATGGTTTGTACGTGTTTCTTCTGTTTCTCCTAAAGCTTCCTTGGCGGCTTCATGTAGTTTATTTACAATATAATGATATTGATCTTCTGTATTATCAAACTCTGTTTCTACCAGTTTTTCATCTAATCTCTTTTGATATAAAAATATTGTGCTTTCATTCTCAAAACTATTCAAATTATATTTAGGAATTTTGATTTCTGTTTGTATATTTTCTATAGGACAATTTCGATTTTCTTCAGTGCTTTTTCCTCTGAAGGGGAATAAAAATTTGGAATTTACCAAAAATCAGAAATAATTGCTACAAAACATGTTAGTGTTTTAATGGCTTCATTTGCATTTGCAGCGAATATTCTACGTTTTCGCCTCTGCCGACGGAATTGAGCTTAAGTAGTGGTAGTGTGTCAGGAGGGAGAGGAGGTAAAAAATTGATGAAGGTTTCTCGGGTCTCCAAAAGGGGTATTTTTGCAGTTTTACAGACTCACAACATCAAAAACATGGCTCCATTAAAATCTGTAGTGCATTAAATTCTGCATTGAATGAGATCAGATGCATATTTTTTGGGCTACCCATTCCCATACTAGCACTCACCAAAGTAGATGAAGTTTACATATTTACAAAAAATTTTCATTTTAATTTCTACTTTTTGGTAATATCATCCAAACTAATCATCTATTAAAAAGTTGTTGATACAAAAGTTGTAGAGGAATAAATTCTGCATTCAATGAGACTGAAAGTGAATTTTTTTGACCACCCATTCCTGTGCAGCTCTATCTGAAAGTTGGACCAACTCACATTGATTGTGTAGGTTGTGGGGAAGAGTAGGGAATTTTCGTTGCACGCTATTTCGTATTGAAGTTAGGTAAAGGGTAAAACATAGCACTATAACACACCATAGTACTAGTCTTGTACTTAGTAAATATAGTAATATGTTATTTAACTAAAATCTGAAATTTACAATTAATTTTATTGAATGTTGGAAAGACGCAGATGTAAAAATGATGCACCTGTGTCCTGTGTGTGAAAAGAAAATGAGGAGAATGAGGCAGTGACCGTGAAAGCAAGAGGAATCAGCACTTTGTTGGAGTGCAGTAAGAAGAGACGTGATGAAAAGGATGCTCTTTTTAAGACACGTGATACCGTAAAAGTAACGCCTAGTGTCATAAATCTTACACCAGAAAGAAAAATGTGGCGTCTGCAGAGAAAGTTAGTGGAAGTAGAGTTGCACATCGAGTCCGATCAGGTCAGTCAGCATGTTTCTTTGTAACACGGATGCCAGTGATGATTTCATTTCCAAAAAGCTAAGACTGAGTGCTCATTGGTGGGTTGTTGTCAGTACCATAACCACTAGAGAATTTGGAGACAGTGCCTTGGAAATGGTAGCTGCCCAGAAGACCAGTGGGCAGAAGTGAGGAATGATTCGATTGCCGATGAGGGGACATACCATCAGAATTGCGTGAGAAAATTTTTCTTACCGGTATGTTCAACAAACATCAAAGGTAGACCCCCAGGATGAAGGCGTCACTACTGTTTTACAATATGTTTACAACTACAGTGAGGGAGATGAATGCCAATTTTCTTTGAAAGAGGTCCTGAAAGATTTCCCAAAAGTAAGTGAGAAATCTCTGAAAAAAAGATTGCAAGACCATTTGGGACTGACATCATCATACCAGTTGGTCAACACTGAGAGACAATACTCTTCTTCCACAATACTAGTTACAAAATCTTGTCCCAGCAATAGTATAAATCCTACAGCCAAATGAGGAAGAAGAATGCCTCAAAGTTGTTAGGGAAGTGGCTGACATAGTCAGAAAACCACTCATATTTCCCCAACCAATAAGTTTATGTGACATAACTTCAGCACCATTCCAGCAGGGCAAGAAGAAGGTGGTCAAGCTGCTGATCGAAAATAAATGTCCTCTAGAATAAATCAGACCTTTCTTCGAGTATGACACTCAATCTGAAGCTATTGCTGAAACTGACCTACAACTTTTAATAACCCTCTATGGAGGTAGTGTGGGATATACTTTAGATAAATTGAATTTCAACCTGATTTCCAAAGCCTTCATGAAATCCGAATTCAACCTGTTATCCCTAACCACCAACATCTGAAGCAGCCCGCCAACACTGCTTGAGAACTTACCTACTTGAGAACTTACC
The DNA here is from genome assembly GCF_023864345.2 of Schistocerca serialis cubense. NCBI lineage: Eukaryota > Metazoa > Arthropoda > Insecta > Orthoptera > Acrididae > Schistocerca > Schistocerca serialis. Next base: position 120,825,479 of record NC_064638.1, on the reverse strand, counting down.
CTAAATAGGTGTGCCCTACACATCAGAGGCTACTACTCAGGCAGCTTACTGAGTGTGGGGTGCACACAAGGGTTTCTTAGATTAGGGAACTCGGCATCCAATCCAGGTAACGACAGCTGTAGAAAACCCAGAAGTAAAAGAGAAGGATAGAAAGAAATGCCTCCCACAGCTGAAAATATTAAAATCCTAATGGTAAACTTCCGAAGCATTCGCAACATAGTGCCAGAGTTTGAAGCATTCATGGAAAGCAGTGAAGCTAACTGGTACAGATGACTGGTTGAAACCTGCAGTTGGTAGTGAGATTTTCTACATCTACATCTACACCTACATGACTACTCTGCAATTCACATTTAAGTGCTTGGCAGAGGGTTCATCAAACCACAATCATACTATCTCTCTACCATTCCACTCCCGAACAGCGCTCAGGAAAAACGAACACCTAAACCTTTCTGTTCGAGCTCTGATTTCTCTTATTTTATTTTGATGATCATTCCTACCTATGTAGTTTGCGCTCAACAAAATATTTTTGCATTCGGAAGAGAAAGTTGGTGACTGAAATTTCGTAAATAGATCTCGCCGCGACGAAAAACGTCTTTGCTTTAATGACTTCCATCCCAATTCGCGTATCATATCTGCCACACTCTCTCCCCTATTACGTGATAATACAAAACAAGCTGCCCTTTTTTGCACCCTTTCGATGTCCTCCATCAATCCCACCTGGTAAGGATCCCACACCGCGCAGCAATATTCTAACAGAGGACGAACGAGTGTAATGTAAGCTGTCTCTTTAGTGGACTTGTTGCATCTTCTAAGTGTGCCAATGAAACGCAACATTTGGCTCGCCTTCCCCACAATATTATCTATGTGGTCTTTCCAACTGAAGTTGTTCATAATTTTAACACCCAGGTACTTAGTTGAATTGACAGCCTTGAGAATTGTACTATTTATCAAGTAACCGAATTCCAACAGATTTCTTTTGGAACTCATGTGGATCACCTCACACTTTTCGTTATTTAGCATCAACTGCCACCTGCCACACCATACAGCAATCTTTTCTAAATCGCTTTGCAACTGATACTGGTCTTCGGATGACCTTACTAGACGGTAAATTACAGCATCATCTGCGAACAACCTAAGAGAACTGCTCAGATTGTCACCCGGGTCATTTATATGGATCAGGAACAGCAGAGGTCCCAGGATGCTTCCCTGGGGAACACCTGATATCACTTCAGTTTTACTCGATGATTTGCCGTCTATTACTACGAACTGCGACCTTCCTGAAAGGAAATCACAAATCTAGTCGCACAACTGACACGATACCACATAGGCCCGCAGCTTGATTAGAAGTCGCTTGTGAGGAATGGTGTCAAAAGCTTTCCGGAAATCTAGAAATACGGAATCAACTTGAGATCCCCTGTTGATAGCGGCCATTACTTCGTGCGAATAAAGAGCTAGCTGCGTTGCACAAGAACGATGTTTTCTGAAACCATGCTTTTGGAGAAAACTTAAATGTATATCAAAAGGATAGGCAAATTGGAAATGGAGGTGGTGTATTTGTCACAGTGGACAAGAAACTCAGACCCTCCGAGACAGAAACTGAAGCTGTATGTAAGATTGTTTGGGCAAGACTCATTATCAGGGGTAGGCACAAAATGATAAGTGGATCCTTCTATTGCCCACCAAGCTCATCTCCTGATAGAACCAAAAACTTTAGGAAAAACCTCATTGCACTTGCACATTTTCCAATCATACTGCAACCATCAGTGGATACTTTAATCATCCAACAAGTAATTGGGAAAATTGCAATTTTATTAGTGGTGGGCATGATAAGACATCCAGTGAAACATTACTAAATGCCTTCTCTGAAAACTACCAAGAAAAGATAGTTAGGAACACACTCACGATGACAACACATTGGATTCTAATGGCAACAAATAGATCTGACCTCTTTGAGGGTGTCCACATTGAAATTGGTATTAGTGGCCCTGATGCTGTTGTGGCAACAATGGCAGCTAAAACGAGCGGAAAGACATACATGTTCAGTAAACTAGATTAAAAATAGTAGTGTCATGTCTCAATGAGGAACTTGAAACTTTCAGCAAAGGACAGGAGCATGCAGAGTAACTATGGCTCAATTTTAAAAGGATAGTTGACCATGCACTGGATAGATTTGTACCCAGTAGTACAGTTCATAATGGGATGGACCCTCCATGGTATACAACCACTGTAAAGAAATTTCTAAATAGAGAGAGATTACTGCATAATACGTGCAAATCAAAGCACAGGGCTATAGATAGAGGGATGCTGAATGAAACATATTTGGCTGTCAAGACAGCAATGCATGATGCTTTCGTTAACTACCATGGCACTACTGTCAAATGAATTTTACAAAGCCTGAAGAAATTCTGGTCTGATGTAAAGGCTTTGTTATTTGGTTCTGAAGGAGGGGACCAAATAGCGAGGTCATCGGTCCCATTGGATTAGGGAAGGATGGGGAAGTAAGTTGGCTGTGCCCTTTTGAAGGAACCATCCCAGCATTTGCCTGAAAGGATTCAGGGAAATCACAGTAAACCTAAACCAGGATGAAACTTCGGTAGCTCAGATGGTAGAGCACTTGCCCGCGAAAGGCAAAGGTCCCAAGTTCGAGTCTCGGTCGGGCACACAGTTTTAATCTGCCAGGAAGTTTCATATCAGCGCACACTCCGCTGCAGAGTGAAAATCTCATTCTGTAAACCAGGATGGCTGGATGTGGAGTTGAACCGCCATCTTCTCGAATGTGAGTTCAGTGTGCTAACAACTGCACCACCTCACTCATTGTAAAGGCTGGTGCTGGCACCAAAATTAGTGTCCCATCCTTAGCAAAAGAGACAGGAACTGAAACTTTGGGCAGCAAACCAAGAGCTGAAATGCTTAACTTCATTTTCAGATGTTCATTTACAAAGAAAAATCCAAGGGAATTACCCCAATTTAATCCTCATACAACTGAAAAGATAAATGAGATAATTATTAATATCAGTGATATTGGGAAAGCTGAAATTCTTAAAACTGAAAAAAGCTACAAGGCCTGATGGAATCCCATTCAGATTCTATACTGAATTTGTGGCTAAGTTAGCCCCTCTTCTAACTACAATCTGTCCCAGATCCCTCGAACAAAAAGAGGTCACTTCTTGGAAAAAAGGCACAGGTCACACCCGTCTACAAGAACAGTAGTAAAAGTGATCCACAAAACTACCGACCAGTATCCTTGACATCCATTTGTTGTAAAATCTTAAAACATATTCTGAGCTAAAACATGATTAGGTATCTTGAAAAGAATGATCTCCTCAGTGCCAATATGCATATGTTCGGAAAACATCATCCATGTGAAATCCTAGTTACACTTTGCTCACATGACATACTGAAAGCTTTGGATAAAGGCAGTCAGATAGATGAAGCATTTCTTGATTTTCAAAAAGCATTTGACTCAGTACCACACCCATGTTTATTGTCAAAAGTATAATCATATGGGGTAGCAAGTGAAATTTGTGACTGGACTGAGGACTTTTTGGTAGGGAGGACACAGCATGTTACCTTAGAAGGACAGTCATTGTTAGATGCACAAGCAACTTAAGGTATTCCCCAGCGAAGTGTGTTAGGACCCTTGCTGTTCATGCTATAAATTAATGACCTTGCAAACAATATTAATAGCAACCTCAGAGTTTTTGCATATTATGCAGTTATCTATGATGAAGTATTATCTAAAAGAAGCTGCATAAATATTCAGTCAGATCATGACAAGATTTCAAAGTGGTACTAGACTAGGCAAATTGCTTTAAATGTTCAGAAATTTAAAATTTTACACTTTACAAAATGAAAAAAATTTAGTATCCTATAATATCAATGAGTCACTGTTGGAATTGGCCAACTCATACAAATACTGGGTGTAGCACTTTGTAGTGATATTAAGTGGAATAATCACATAGGCCCAGTTGTGTGCAAAGCAGGTGGTAGAGATTTTGATTTATTGGTAGAACACTTGGGAAGTGCAAACAGTCTACCAAGGAGAATGCTTACAAATCACTGGAGCAACCAGTTCTAAAATCTTGCTCAAGTTTGTGGGATTTGTACAAAATATGACTAACAGAGGATACTGAATGTACACAGAAAAGGGCAGCACAAATGGTCACTGGTTTGTTAGATCTGTGAGAGAGTGATACTGAAGAAATGAACTGTCAGATCTTGAAGATAGACATAAACTATCCCAAGGAAGTCTATTAACAAAGTTGCAAGTACTGGCTTTAAATGATGACTCAAAATATACTACAACTCCCTACATATTGCTCACATAGGCACTGTGAGGATAAGATTAGAATAATTACTGCATGCACAGAGGCATTCACACAATCATTTTTCAATTGGTCCATACGTGAATGGAACTAGAAGAAATCCTAATAACTGATGCAATGGGATGTACCCTCTGCCATGCACCTCACAGTGGTTTTGAGAGTATAGATATAGATGCAGATGTAGACAACTACAAATGTGGTTAGGACACCAAATGGGTCCGCTACTCTGAGGATGGCAGGCTTCAAAGTTTGGTCTTGACCCCATTGGTACCTCCAAGGATCCAGCACCACAGTCTGTTGTCTCCACAATTCTCTGCAATTGCAACAAAGGGTGTGCAGGTGGTTGTGGGTGTCAGAAGGTTGGGATTAAGTGCTGACTAATGTGTGCTAACTGCAAGGAGAATTCCCGTGCTAGCTCCTTTCAACTAGATGAAATTGACAAACCCGATGTTGATGAAGACCTGGACTGTATAATATTGGGTGAGAAAAATTTCAGACTTTGAGAAGCCGACTGAGGCAGCGATGGACCCCAAATCGAAAATTACTGACTTTGAGCAGCTGAGTGGCCCAATGACAGTCAAACATCAGCACCTGTGAAATTTGTGTACCTATCAACTTTTTCCCTTTTTCATCTTCATATCTTTAACTACAATTTTTGTTATTACGAAATATAACATCACTAATTCATTTCTAGAACTGTGTTTCTTATCCTGCTTCCATCTTCATATCAGCTGAATGGATCTCATCATTTCTACAGGAAAACGTTTTTCAGTATTGTCTTTTTATGTATTCTACAATTTTAATATTTTATTGTAGTACTATATCTCCTAAGTAAAAGACTGGAATAGTGGAGTGCTACAGTACTATGTTTAATACAGTGTAAGTAATGCTTATTAAAGTACTTCAGTACAAACAGTCTTCACTGATGATGAGAAATGGTTCACTTTAAAGAGATGTATGGAAACAGGTGCTACAAGACATTCACTTTTGGTTTCATAAATGCTAAATTTATTCCTCTAAAACTTTTTTATGGACCACTTTATTCACACATGGGCTAGTTTAGATGACATTATGAAGAAAACAGAAGTTGAAATGAGAATTTTTCATAAATATGTGAAATTTGTCCAACTCTGATGAGCATTAGTAAGGGAATGGGCAGTCCAAAAAATATGCATCTGGTCTCGTTTAATGCAGAATTTAAGGCCCTACAACTTTTGACAGGACAATGTTTTCGATATTGTGAATCTTTAATAAGGTGTAACCGAAAAACCGCAAAAATTTCCCTTTTGCTGGCACATTTTATTTTTACCAGCCACCATTTAAGCACAACATTGCCAGTGAGAGGGGGGGGGGGGGGGCGAGGAATCTAGCTCTTAACTACTAAGGACCATCTCTCAGGCTGCTATGATTTTTTTGCCTATATTTCACACATCCCTGCGAAGCGAACTGGAATCTTCTGTGTACCTTCCTATTGGATGGCAAGCTACATGTGCCAGAACTCCTGCAGTGTTGCTGCTCTTTGTTTGTTATTTATGGCCCTTGAGAAATCTTACAGAAGAACCATAGTGTTTATGTGTCATCATTCTGTTGAATGCTACCGTTTCTCCACAGCGGGAGGAGCTGGACTTTCTATGCAACATGTTTTACGTAAGACAGATGTGGATGTTCAAGAGCATCTCAGTGAATCCTCAGGTGAAGACTTTGATGGCAGTGATAATGACTTTGATTTTGAGATATTTAGTGATCACAACACTAATTTAGAGCAGGAAATTGAAAGTGATGAAGATGTGATAGCTGATGACAACGGAGAAGATTACTACTTCGACAAGAACAGATGTTTTTACTGGAGAAAACAACACCCGCCAGCTAACGTAAGAACAAGGCAACACAACATCATCTTGCAGCTTCCTGGACTGCAACAGACAGCAAAATGTTTCGGAGAAAACCCTCCTGTTTTGGAGGTACAGTATGGAAACTGTTCTTTACCCAAGATATTGTAGACAAAATCATTACATGGACAAATCTGAAAATATCTATGCAAATGATCACTTGTCCTATCTAAAGATGTTGATGTCATTGAATTGAAGGCACTAATTGGTCTATTAGTGTATTCAGCCATTTTCAAATCAGGGAACAAATCAGTTAACAGGTTATTTGCAACTGATGGAGCTGGCAGAGAAGTTGTTTTCAGATGCACTGTTAGTAAAGAAAGATTTCTGTTTTTATTATCTACCTTACAATTTGACACCTTAGATGCTCGGGAGGAGAGAAAAAAAAAGTACATGAGTGAGCAGCAGTTTCACAAATCTTTCTGCGTTTCATCGAAAACAGTCAACTTTGCTACTCTGTAGGTGCAACAGTGTGTGTTGAAGAAACGCTTGTACATTTCCACAGAAGGTTTCAAATGTATATGACAAACAAACCAGCAAAATACAGCTTGAAAATTCAGTGCTTGATTGATGCTCATACAAATTACTTGGATAATGCACACATTTATTCAGGAAAAGGCAGTGATAGTCACTCCTTTTCAAACTATGAGGAAGGTCACAGTATTCCCACATAGGCTGTTCTTCGATTGGTGGTAGTGATGATATTAGGGTTGTGGGGCGTTCAACTACTCGGTCATCAGCGTCCGTACGAAATCTCAATTTTTACACTGTCCAATTTTTTTTCAGTCCAATTGAGCCTTTGTCATGAATGATGATGATGGTGGTGAAATGAAGAGGACAACACAAACAGCCAGTCCCTGGGCAGAGAAAATCCCCAGCCCAGCTGGGAATCAAACCCAGGACCCCTTGAACCAGAGATAGCAATGCTAGCCACTAGACCATGAGCTACGGACTCTTCAATTGGTGAAACCTATTGAAAACACATGGAGAAATAGTACAGGTGACAACTGATACTCTCACTAGAACTATCCAATGAACTTTCGAAAAAAGGCCTCACATAAGTTGGTACACTGAAAAGAAACAAAAAGGATATGCCACAGCAGTTTCTGCCAAATAAGAAATGAGACATGAAGACAACTGTTTGTGGTTTTACAGAAGACATGACACTGGTTTCCTTTGTGCCCAAGAATTCCAAAGCTGCAATACTAATCTCTTCTATGCAGCATGGAGTAAACAATGATCCTGAATCAGGAAACCTGAGGTCATCCTGTTTTATAATACAACAAAGGTGGTGTGGACTGTCTCAACCACAGATGTGCAGGTTATTCATCTAGTTGCCAGATGAGACATTGTTTGGAGTGTTCTACTAAGATCTGCATGAAATACATGCAGGTTGAAAGTGATTGAAATATGATTCAGAGACTCATAAGACTGCATGAGTAGTTTGTACGTGTTCTTTTGAAAGAAAAACATGGCCAAGTTCCTCCCTTTATTGTATCATGGATCCCAACTGTCACTCTACATTTAAAAAATGAGCAGTAAACTTAAAGGCAACTTTGCATGCAATTTCTTATCAGTGAAGTGTATTTGCGAATCTGTAATATTGTCTCTCTGATGATAATCTGTTAGTGAGGAGACAGCTAACTATCAGAACTCAGAAATTAAAAATAATAGCAAATTTTGCTGCTTTTTTTTGGGCCTAAATGTTTTAAAGCCTGCACTGTTTAAAAACCTACTTCAAAGAAGTGAAATGACCGCTAGGAAGTTATGAAAAAAAAATCAGCAAAACACTGGTTTTGTACATAAAAAATAAAGAGACAGTCTGAGAGTCCCCTTCATAGTAACTGTGGTCCTGTCAATGTCCACAGCAGTTAACGGCTAGGACAGTCATATTGGACCACAAATGAAGCAATTAAAATAATAAAACCTTATGTAGCAATTATTCCCGATTTGTCTACTTTTTTTGGTTTTATACTGCTGGTATACTCAGGAAAAGGAGGAATCAAGTGAGAATGGACTTTGCAGTCAAGTGGATGCTGCATCATGACAACACTGCATGTCACACGGCCACTTCTTTCACAGAATTTTTGACCTCAGTTGTTCCACAGCCCCCCTATTCACCTAACTTGAGTCCTTGAGATTTTTTTTCTTTTCCCGAAATTGAAAAATATTTTAAAAGGATGTCAAAAGAATGTGAATGAGGTCCTCAAGGTCATATTGGTTGAAGCCATTCAGTGCTGCTACCAAGACTGGAAACATTATCCCATTGAATTAAGTATAACTTCCTGCATTCTTTTAGGTAGATATGACATTATCCATTGTCTGCTATACCATCAATTCCATAAAACTCAGTTTATCTTTGAGACTATAGTAATTCAGTCAGGTGAGCGAATGCATAAATGGCATTCCCAGTTGAGCAACTCCTCTGAAATCCAAACTGTGATTTACTGGGGATGATACTGTTGCTCAGGTGGGGATATATAACCATCTCAAAAATTTTGGAAAATTATGTCAGCAGTGAAATGGTTTGGCAGTTATTAACATCTTTCCCATCACCTTTCTTATAGAGGAGTTTAAAAACATCATATTTCAATTTCTCTGGAAAAATGTCCCGAGTTAGTGATGCATTACATATTTCAGAAATGACAGTGCATATTACATGGGGACAAGCCTTTAGTACTCTGTTGGAAACCCCATCAAATTAAGATACACTTTTATTTTTGAGAGGATATATAATTTACTTAATTTCACAAGGGGAAGTATGATTAAAATTTAATGTCAAGTTGCTTACTCAACATACTCTTTTGACTTTTCTTTCAGATTGTTTGTCAGTATAATTTCTACTACATGTCAGAAATGATTATTAAACATATCTGCTGCCTGTGACTGGCAATTTACAGCCCCTTCATTTACATTAATAGTGGTGCTATCCTGTTCTGTGGCTTCTTGTCCTGTCTCTCATTTTACTGTTCCATATAACCTTAAGTCTGTTGTAATTATTGATTTCTGTCAGAATGTGCATATTCCTTCATTTTAATAAGTTTTCTTAGTATTTCTTGGTATTTTTTATGGTATGTAACTAACGCAGATCTTTGCTTCTCTGTGCCAACAGATACAATTCTCTTATCCTTTCACAAGGTACTTTAATCCTCCTAGTGATACATGGCTGTTTAATGTATTTCTGATTACCTTATGTGGGAAACTATTTCCATGTAATGACATGAATTTATCAAGGAATATATTATGTCTTCGATTCATTATAAATTTCATCCCAAGTCATCTCTTGTGACTTATTCTTAGAAATGTTTGTCCTGGAATAATTAATTTTCTGACTGACTTCCACTGAGTGGTATTGATACTGTAAGGCACTTTCTCTTTTATCCTAACTGAGCTTCATGATCAGAGACAGCATTTGCTACTGCATATAAAGCTACTATCTTGTTTTGAGCTTCATCACAGAAAGTATCCTACTCTCTTTCATTAACACGTGTTGGAAAGATAATTATTGAGATCGAATTGTGGGTACAAATAATGTTTCCAGATCATCTTTCCTATTAAAATCCTTTAGAAAATCTACACTGAAATCACCACAGACTATTTACTGCTTGTTGCTGTCTGGTCAGATAACATAGTAGGGAGTCCATATTCCTCACAAAATTTCCAAGTACCGAACTGTATACAGTGACAATTAAAAGTGAACTATTTTTCAATATTAATTCACAAGTACACAACATGCTGATGGCTAAAAAAACTAATTGTTTCAATGTTTTTGAATCTGGGTTCTGTCTTCATAAATCCAACAAATCCTCCTTTTCCCACATTAGTTCTACATGGATTTAAGATGACAGATTGTAATCTTTTATATTTAACCTCCGTAACCCTGTAGTTCTGTGGTGCTCACATAGGCACAGGATGTATCTCTTCCATGCTCTCTAAATTTTCCAGGAAGACAAGTAGTTAGTTCTCTACATGCTGAGGTGAACCCTACAAGTGAACATGATCATAGCTAGCATGAACAAAGAAAATACACCTGTTTTGAGGTGTAGTCCTATGCCTACAACAGAAAACACAAGAACTGTAAGCAAGCAAAAGTGAAGAACACCTGTAGATGAAGATATCTGGCCTTTTCCAATGCCCACAGTAAAAGGTAAAATTGGGGGGAAGAAAAAAAAAAAAAGAATGACAGAAATCATTGATATTAACTAGAAAGCTGAATGAACTGAGCAGTAAAACTTGAAAAGACTGGAAAAAATGAAGAATGGATGTAAAGAAAATGAAATTGGAAAAATAAGCAAAAAATTAATTGCAAGGTTACAAGGAAAATAGTGGATGAAACATTTGATAGTGAAGGTATTTTAAAAGAATTACAGAACAGAGAAAATGTGGGGATTAAAAATAATGTAAATTCTTGGATGGGAAAATATGTAAAATAAGGTAGAGGCAATCACTTACCTGTAGAGGATTGGTGTGCGACACACATAAACACATCACAGGAAACTGTTAACAATAGCTTTCAATCTCTTGCTCTTTTTCTAGTAAGAGTACACACATTCACAATCACACAGAGGCCCAACCATACAAACACACTAGTGGTGAGGTAAGTGGTTGCCTCTCCCTTATTTTATGTGATTTGAAGATTAAAAATAAGATTTTGAATCTGTGGAGTTTGCAGGGAAGAACAATTAAGTCCTATTTGAAGGGTAAGTACAACATCAAGAAAACAAAAATTACAAAATAAAACGAATGTGGCCCATTCTATTTTTTTTTATTTACTTACTTCTTTTTGGACTTTGTGTCTGTAATTTGTAAAATGAATATGGCCGTGCGTGTGTAATTTTGCTGAATTTGTATCCTTAGATATATTAATGGCACCAATAGAATATGTGTTATTGACTTATAAGAAGCACTGTTGTTACTCCATTCTCTATTGAAAAGTCCTGCATGGTTAGGTTGAATTAAAAAAATATATATATATATTCTTCAACTCAAATCTAAAATTCAATTTTTGTTTATTACAAGGAATTGCGATAAAAATTTACAACTTGCCCGACATACTACAGCCAATAGTGGTAATTACAAAAAAGTAAAATATCTTGTTTCACAGGAAAAAAATTTAATCCAAAATGTGCTGAATCACACCTCCCTGTAAAGTTACTCTAACTGCATGCCCCTCATCTTCCATAAAATGAAGCTACTATAGTTATGTGTAGTGCTTCATACTGAGCATCTATTCTTCCTGCAGACAGTGAACTCTGTCGTACCCGCAACCATAATGGACTGGAAATTGCTTCATCACCTATCTTAGCAAAAAATGAGTTGAAGACAGTATAGAGAGCCATTCAACAATGCCAGTGTCACTGTACTGCATATAACGTGTTGTACACCTTGGGCCATTCATGTTTTGCAGATGCGTTCAGAATTTTACATGAGAGCAGAAAGATACAGCTCAACATGGTAATGGTTGGGCAACTGCTGCTATTGTGCGGTATCCCGGAGATTGTTAAGGTTGGCAGTGGCCAAACACACAAAATACTAGCTTGAAGTTGTTCCACATGTACTAATTCAGAACTATGGAGTCGTCAAACACTATGTAGAATTTTGCAGATTGTAAAGTGCATTGGCTTCGTACAGAGCATCACAGATAACTTGCAAGAATACGCTTTATACTCATTCATAATTTGGACGGTGCAATACGTGTGCTTAATATGAAGCTCTTCCAGCAGAAATATTATATATGACAAATTCGAAATAAAGCAAATGATATCAAGCATAAATAATACAATGAGTGGCAATTTGCAGAAACTTACAAAGAATACCTTTAACTGGGGGCTTACAGATTTGCTAGCTCATTACTGCTGCGAAGATAATCAGTGTATGCAATAACAGCTTTTTCTTGTTCATATGTTTCTACAGACCCAGGTCGCATGAGTCTAACATTTGTTATTGCTCTCTCTGGTGATACATCATGAAACCTCACAAGATAACATGCTGCCATTACACCTGTTCTTCCTCGTCCCATTCGGCAGTGGACACCTACTGGCTGAAAAAGAGAAGAGTGATCTTAGGCATTCCAATGCATACACATTTAGTTTTTACAATATGGTGTCGTACATGTCTTGCAATGCCATCAAAACAAAGCAGTTTAATTTTATGAAACTATAAACACAAATATTAAGCAGTGTAAAAGTGGTTATTGCACTCTATTAATAGCCCTTAAAAGCAACAATTTGTGAACATGAACGATGACAGACGATTCCATAGTACATAAGGCTTTGATGAAGAAAGATTATTCTGGACAAGGCAGCTGATAGGTCGCGAAACTAGCTTGAGGATATTAATTCCTACCAAAACACAAAGAAGTAGGTGTGCAAGCAACTGCCAATAGTACAGGAATGTTGACAGCGACGCAAAATCATAGAGGTCTCAGCTCCACTGTGTCATGGTAGGTTGGGGACGAAATACTGAAGGCAAAACAAAATTGTGGACAGTTCTTGCTTGTGCACCAAATGCTAAAATGTGCAATTTTGAACGTAGGATTAGCATACGTAATAATCCAAGGCCAATATAAACATTAAACTAAAGGCTGTGATAAAGATTAAAAAGTGCGTTAACCTTCTGACAAAATTCCCAAGGCCGCGACCCACAATTAAAAATTGTGACAACGGACAGCTATTAATTACTAGCTCACAGTAAATAAATTATAATTAAAAAAGTGCGTAGTAGCCTCGCAACACACCATAAATTGACCTAACCTAAATGAAACTGACCTCACTCTTTTTTAAGGCAAATTCGCAAATTTTTATAAACTTTTTAATCTGGGTTATCGATGGCGATCGAAATTCTTTTATGGGAATTTCTGTCCACGCGATGTCTGGAAATGCGTGAACAGGAGGTTTCTTCTCTGGAGATAGTGTTACAATGTGTTTTATTCCCTCATTAATCAAGAAACGAATATTCGCAGCGGTCTGTGGCCATGCCATTCCAGCTAATTCATTCTGAACGATCCACGAAAAGTTCCAAGGTGGACAACAATAATTATCTACTGACTCTGCCATATAACGTGCCAACACTCATGTACCCCGCAACAGTACTTAACTACTTCGTAGCTCGTACTACCTTACGGTATAAAAAAAGCAGCAGTGTCAAACTGAGCAAAGATCACCAACTGACAAATTACATTAGATTTCCAGAGATGAAGTACGACACAAGATCAAACCGTCTAGCGTCGATTAATGCGCTTCTCTTGAAATAATTGATAAGAATATACTAAAAGGTGAACGAAGAGGATGGTCAACGACATTTATGAGGCAAATAAGCTAATAATCTGTCATATGAGGCTGTGTGTGAGAGCACTCGTCAAAATGGAAGTTTGATGAAGTGTCACCGCAAACAGAGCTAGAGAATTTATTTAGAAGCAATTTGGGCTCTGTATTACCTTTTGTTGGATGCCTCATTGCAGTACTTCTATAAATCAGTATCATACGGGTGTTAGTCTAACAAGTTAATTAGCTCAACTACTTGGGAGGCATTTGAGGTTAATTATTTTCTGAACCGTTTGTGGCTACACTACACACCTGTTACAGTGGAGGACGCTAACTTCACGCGATATTTTCTATAAGAGTTGAAATGTTGGTCTTGTTAGTGATTTGTTATGCAAATGCCGACGGCAAAAAACATCAAATAATGCGAACATGATACATCGCTGTTTAAACCGGCGCCCAAGCAATTTTGTTTCTTGATACACTCTGCCAGCGGAATATCGTTCCCTGATTGGCTGACGAACTCGCGTGCTGTACAGACTCTGTAAGTATTTACACCTATACGATTCGGAAAACTATTTTGCGCTTGCCGTAGTAAGATAAGTGGTGAAGTTGAAAATTTTGGCAATTCGTTCGTGACATATGAATCTAGTCGCAGTACTCGAGTGTACTTGCGGAAAAGTATTACACAAATTAGCCGTGCTATCATGATCACAGGTAAAATTTGATCTGTTATTAAGATTCATAACATTGTACTGCATACAGATTACAATTTAGTTTAAGTTTTCTATTATTTAGCAAGAAGAACTAGGGAATATTTGAGAACAGATTTTGCTACTAGTTTCTGATAAATCATTTTTCACAGTAATTTGTGCAACTAACATTTTTCCTTCTAGCATACTACTAGATTTATCCATTGACAGACTTTATACGAAAAGAAACAAACTCGTGAAGAAAATTTCTGATAATTAAGAAACTTAACCGCCGAATTAATGGGCAAAATACAAAGTTAATTGCTAAAACGGATGCTAGACGGAATGTTTACCGTCATCGCCCTGTCACGGATTTCACTTTCCTTTAGATTATATAGATATAGACAATACTGAAGTATTGCACACTGCTTCTTTATATATTACAGTTTATTCCGTTTAATTTCCATAGAATTGTTAGTTCAGAAACGTAGTTCACATTATTGCACCAGAATTTTGCTTTGTTGGGGTATCGTGTTAAAAGTTAGTGATGTCAATTCACTTTGCCCTGACATAGTACAGGCGCTCCGAACTTCCGTCGGAATGGGAACGAGCGTCGTTCATAAAAATGCTTTGCCTCCTAGGTACGTATGTATTGTGTAGAAAGCAAATTACCTGTGCAGCCTCGACATAAAAATTACTTCACTGCTGAACAATAGTGTATTATGAACCGGATTTTCACAGCAGCGCTCATTTATTGGCAATCCAAATACAGTATAAATAATCTGATATCTCTCATTCCATGAGTGGCCTTATTAATTGTACCCTCAGTATAGTAAAAAACTAAACAGTAGCATCCAATTGGTTATTTTTGCTGCAGCTTGAGTCCAGTTCTGCCAGAAATGTTCACAATGGCCAGAATTTTCCCTTCACTTGTAAATACAACGCTCATTTTCTGCTGTAATGAAATTTCTTGCATTATATTTGGTTTTGGTCAGTGGGAGTGTATCTTGTAATTCACTGTCTGTATTTTGCAGTAATCCATTAAGAGATGCTGTAGCTTCAGAGCAGGAATGTTAGAATTCCACTGTTATGTCCATTCTCAACCAACATTACTTTGTCACTTTATGGGAAACTGTCTTTCATATTGCTTTCTCAATTCCACGTGCCATTCAAAAACTCTCAGTATATCTTCATTATAGATTGGATTTTGTGTTGACCAGATATAAGTTTTAAATGTAGGCCCTACTTTAAAAATGAAATTTCTGTCTTATTTATAATTTAGTGAATCATCTTATTTCTAACCTGCATTTCCTCCCAAGGACACTTTTTCATTCTGGTTATTATAAAAACCCTTACTTCTTAACATTTACATCTCAATTCTTTTTTTATGCCTCTTAGAAAGCGTCATTGGTCATACTACAGCCACTGTGACAATTCTATTTGATGCTTTTATCACACAGAAAGTCATTAAATATGACCTAAAGTATGTTATTCATATATTAAAATTTTTTGCAAATAAAAAAGAATATCCTTGCTCAGTAATTGGCAAAGAGAAAATCAGGCTAATATGAACAATTGTTTGCTGCATTTCTAATCATCACAGATGTATAAAATACATTGGTACTTATTATCATCAGAAAACTTTGTTTTTATAGCTATTGTTATTACAAAACTATAAATAAATAAAAGAATTAATGAAATTTTGATGATACATCTTCTCGATAATCTAGCATTCGTAAAATGAATTTTTCTATTAAATGTAAAACAGCATATACAGTACATTAGTGATTTTCTGATATTGTATATTCAGCGGAAAGCATTGTAGGGTGAATTTATAAAGCTAACAACAGTGAATGGCCCATGTTGTTAACAGGCAATTCACTCTAAAGTAAGCAGAGTATCTCAAATGTGTAAATTTGGATTGCAGTGGTCTTTTGCAACTAAACAGGATTTCATGCATTTAAGACCCTGTAATTAGCACAGCAACTTAACATTGCTAGGAATAGATAGTAATATGCTGATCTGAAGTATGTCTTGACAAAAATGTTTTAGCTGCATAACTCTTGAGACTGTACAATAACATTTCAAGACTGACGAATTTTCAGTTTGTATCTGATAATTGCCACAGTGCTCTTCACTTGTGTAGTTCCTCTTACACAGTTTGCCATTTACTACCACACCCTGCTTGTACCATATTGAGACTTCATAATGTATTTTCCTATATGAGTAAACAAACTGTGTATACAGCATATAAATAGCTGAAACTGTGATTAACCAAGAGACAGAAAAGTGACTTGCATAAGGGGAATCAGGTAAACAGAGGAATAGAAGATGTGCAGAGGGAGGCTGGGTGGGCCTACCAAAGAGCCATGTGATGTTTCCTGTTGAATAAAACTGTGATAAGAGTAAAATGTTGCAAACTTAAGCCTGCCAAGGGAATGGTGGTAGAACTGTATGGTATATAAGGAAAAGTAATTAACAGAAGACCTGAATCCAAAACTCATTGTCACCCCCTGTTAACACCTCAATACTCTATTGAATATAAATTGGCTTCAAAGTTCATGCATTTGACAAGTTGTACGATAGATCACCATTAGTATGTAATTAAATACATTTTCACTATGCACGGAAATGGTCTTCCCATTACAATGTATGATAGATCTCTAGAAATCCAGTTTTTGTAACTTGTATGATGTAGTAGTGCTGGTTACAAAAACACTCCAATAATAGTGTTGGCTGTTGCATGGCTACCGCTAAAATTGTTAAGATTGTATGGATTAGGCTATAAGATTTTGTGGTGAATGTTACAGATACTGTTTCAATATCTGCACATTGCAAGGTGCTTTACAGTATGTTGCAATACCATTATCATCCCTCTCCTTACCCTTTCGCTTCAATTCTTACATAGTAAATAGGAAGAACGACTGTCGGTAGCCCTCCATATGAGACAGACATACAGGCCTGCATATTTCTGATGACCTTAAAACTATGTTTTTAGTTCAACATGTGAAACTAGACAAGTTGACATACATAGTGACTCCATGATGATGATACAGGATTTCAGGGATTATGAAGAAAGGTAAATGAATCAATTTGTGAAAAGATACACTGGTCAAGAAACAACTGAATTGCAAATTATAAGCGAAAATTGTCCTGATATATGTGACAGTGTACCCCTTCTGCTATAAGCTCTGTACTTTCCATGTTTCGGGAGGAGGTAGTATGGACCAAAACAAGAGAAAACTGTCTAATAAACACAGTCTCTAAAATGCATACCTTATAAGCTATGAGCACCTGTTCAGTGGTTGTGTTTCACAGTAGCAAAGATGGCAGGCACTCATAGCTCTTAAGGTATGCATTGTAGAGCTCATGTTGGCTAAACATTTTTTTATTGTTTAATATTATCTCCTTCCAAAACAGGGAATGCAAAGAGCATGGTCCTCTGGCACAAGTATCAGATCAATTTTCACTTATAACTTTCGCCTCTGGCATTAGCGGACCAGTAATATAATCACAGAATCACAGTTAAACTGTTGCAGTAACACTTCGCTTTTGGTTCATTTAATTTAAAATCATCCAGAATAAAGAAATCTTGTCACACTCAAGTCACAGATGAAAATCTAGTGTAAGAAAGTACATAATGAAAGAGTGTTAATATATTTTTTCCTGAATTTTTAGATCAAAACTGTGGTTAAGGCATAATTTTAAAATTCATTTCGTTTCCACAAACAGGTGCAAATAAAATAATAACTTTTTTAAATTTATGTATCAGTTTTACTCTGTTTGTTTCACTGGAAATATAAGTGCTTTTTACAAATTTCAGGTATTATTTTCTTAGCAGAAATCGCAAATTTCACCATTTTAATGTTTGTTTCACATAACGTTTATTATCATACTACTTAACAAAAAATATGAGAAGGATTTTTGTTCTGTTTAGTGATCTAAAACTGAAACAACATAAATAAAAATACATTCATATCGTTTTATGACTCAGCTAGTGTGATCTTTGATCTACATAAAATACATACATAATACTCTAAAAATTATTCATTCTTTTAACAAATTATCAGTGGAAATTGTGTCCAATCTCAAGTATTTAAATGACAGTTCTTGTGCTTGCAGTAAGAGCAGATGCACTCTTTAAAATTTTTTAATAAGGGGTCCAACAAACATCACCATGAAGTGACCGCTAATAAACTGAGGAAGGTCCACATGGTCTCATGAAACTGACCTTTGCAACTCGATGTTCTTCACCGATCGCAGGTATTTTTCCAGCCCACCATTGGTTACTGTAGCTACCAGTGATGAGCATTTCTTCTTCAGTTGTGACATTGGCCTTGTTTTGAGGCCTAAGATGAACTTTTATAAATTTAGTACATGATGAACCACACTTCACCAGTATCCTGCTTTTCTTCAGTGGTTTGAAAAAACTGATTAACTCTTGTCCGAGGACTGGTAGAACCAGTTTAATATCATTTTTGTAACATATTTGTGTATATTGTTATCTCCTCAGTCAGAAACATAAGATCTTTGTATTCCTGGAGCATGAGTTTTGGCAACTGAAAACAGATTTTTTTTTCCTTAAAATGTCATTGTTTTATGGACACTAAACTTGCTCATGTGACTAAACATTTATTAGTACCACAAACCCCATCACATAAACTTTTGTGATGACCAAGCAAAAAGTTCTATTCTGCAATTACATACCCTTGATCTTGCTTGTGATGACATGGATTTAGAAAGTTCTTAAAGTTTTTACCTTGTGATTAGCTGCCATCACTGAAATAAAAGAATTAATGTTGGATGTGTGGTATTTGTTCCAGGTGAGAGCAGGTATTCGTATCATGCTGCAAAAAATCACTTAAAGACAAAACTACGACACTGACTTAAAGCAATTCTCTGTTTTATAGTACACAACAAAAAGATAAAGCATAATTTGAAAGTTCTGCCAATGAAAACCTTGTGCAACATCCTGAAGCAAACAAGTATAGTTTTGTGCAAAATCCAGTATAATGATGTAGGAAGTATCATGGAGTATTTCCTTGCTTGATTTTAAGTAGTAACTCAGAGATTTTTGTATGTAATGATGTGTTAAGTTTTGAAGTACTTACACAACATACTCAACAAATTCATTGACTGTCTTCATGAAAGTGTCCAATGTAGGGTGATAAGTTTGGATTTATTGCCTGAAAATAACATTTTCAAAATCTTGTAAGGATTCCATCTCCAATATAAAATTATGCAGTTCATATTTGCACTCCTCATTTTACAGATTGTAAACAAGTTCCTGTAAAAGTTTTTCTGTTAAGTTTTACATGTGCATTGTGCATCCTCAGTTTTACATTTTGTTGAGAAATGCATGTACCCAAATTTTTCATTCTGCTTTCTTTTGGGCAAAGTTCACAAAGCATTGTGAAACAAATTGTATCACAAGCGTAGTTTTATTTGAGAGTTAAGTACACATCTTTCAGATTATGCAAAATGAGTCTTTTTGTATTTATGATTTTTTGCTTTTTTCTGAAGAGACAGATAGTCTCTTCTTAATGTGTAACCAATACAGTCTCTTTTACTAGCTGAAATTTGACCTATGTAATCATCATAGTAAAAGGTCTGGACATGTGTTTCCACATCCTTGTCTGTTCTGTTTCCCACATCACATCTTCCTTTTGACAAAATACAATCTCCTTTTTTAGTAATTCCCTTAACTTCTCTACCATGTATTCAGTGGTTCTAAAAATGTTTAGGTTTTTTCCTTGGCACACAGAAGGTTTTTTTCTTTACCACACAGAAGTTGATGCAAAGATAAGTATTTGCAGTTTTCCTTAACACAACTTTTACTAAATTTCTCTTGAAGTTTTTGCATTAAACTATTTTAGTCTGTGCATTCAGCACTGGCACATTCTTCAGGCACTTTTTCCACTGGAATATGTAGCACTTATGATGCTGTTTGCTGGAATTTTGTGCTATATGATGGGATTTAGATCAAATGCCTTGCAATTTCAGGGACAAAATGGCCTTACAGCATGTCATAGGAAGCTTGGTAGCAGGGATGAGTGCAAGATTCTTATATTTCCTTGTCATGGTTAAAGAAACAAGTTTCAGATATATTTTAACAGCCTTTTTACTGAGATTCCTAAAAGGTCACCGTAAATTCTTTGTCCTCACATGTTCCCATATAGAGCCTTTAACGAAAAGTTCAAACACTGTCATTATATTCACAGGTACTTCTTAGCTTCAGTAATTCAACATCAGAATGATTCAAAACTTGCCAGTCTCTTTCCTTAGCTACTATGACTTTTCTTGTGACACAAGACTGACTGAAATTTTGTTTTTCATGATCATTTCTAAATCAAATGGTAAAGAGCCATGAAAAAGGAATATTATTTCAGTCTTTGTTCAGTCAAAGATGTATTATGAAGACTCTGTAAGGGGAAACAAGGGTTAATGGCTTCTTTATGGAATTTCGTAACACTTTTAAGGAACAAATAAGATTTCAGTCAGACACGGCAGAAATATCTGTCAAGCATATTCAGTTAGCAGGTTGAGAACATTATAAACCTGTTGCAGCCCACAACACAGGTCTAGCAAGAGAGGAAAAACACTCTTCCGATTCCCTCCCCCTCCCCCTCCCCCCCCCCTTCCCCCCCTCCCAGAGAAGTATGGTAATAGTCATTTTGTGAAAAAAATTCTAAATTTACAAAAACCTTCAGGAATGATTTTCGTCACAGATTTTCTAATATTTGTGTGAATAGTTCCAGCATTTTAACAATTTTATACCATACATGAATCCTTTTATTTTCCCAGTGTCACCAAATTGTATAAAATCAATACATAAATAAAAAAGTTACAGTGGTTACAAACTTACAAGCCATCCTCTCCCTCAATGCCACTTTGTGAAAATGACACCCATTTCATAATGGCCTCCTAACTATAGTTTAGATCACAAGCTTCTAGAAAAAATTATTTTAATCCTCTTTCATTATATACTTTCTCCTACCATATTTTCATAAAGATCTCTGATATGAGGGCAATGACCATTGGGTGATTTCACACGAACAAGGCCTTGTGCAGAATGAATATTTTCTCAGAGGAATGGTTAAAGTAATGGAGTCACATTTAATATATAAAATCCCCATCCAGTCACCCCAGTTTAAATTTTTCTGTATTGTGCCTAAACTAATCAATGCAAATACCAATAGGGTTCATTTGAAAGGATGCAGCTAATTTTGTCATTTATTCTTGTTGACTCTGAGCAAGACAGAAAATTGCAACAGAGGAGGCAAAGGTCGGGCGGCTTGTGGACTTCAAATTTATTCATTGAAAGATATTAAGAAGTGATTGCTGTGATTAAGTATAGAATATAGAGCTGTAATTAATTTCAGCTTTTTTTGTGGTGTGGCTTGGAAGTGGATGCTTGAGATAAGCTGCAGATTGTGATTG
Organism: Schistocerca serialis cubense; assembly: GCF_023864345.2. Taxonomy (NCBI): domain Eukaryota; kingdom Metazoa; phylum Arthropoda; class Insecta; order Orthoptera; family Acrididae; genus Schistocerca; species Schistocerca serialis. The sequence goes on along the minus strand of NC_064638.1, from coordinate 120,803,874 downwards.
ATGAAAAAAAAGTGGGGTTAATGAAGGTGCTGTGAGACCAAAATGTGATATACAAAGCAGATAGTGGGGCCAAAGACTTGTAAGAGGAAAAATTGCACATTGCTAGACTGAGAAAACTGGAAAGTTAGGCTCCAAACGAATTAATTTGCCGCAGATCTATCATACTAACTAATCCCAACACTTGAAACTCAGCATCACGAAAAAAGGGAAGTTCTAGATGGTAAATAGAAAGCTGCTGTAATACTGAATAATAGATGTTGTTTTTGTTGTTATTTTTGATTCAAAGACTGGTTTGATACAGCTCTTCATACTACAATACCTTATGCACCCCAAGGGGTTCACATCTCTCTTGTGAGTACTGGGCCACCATGGGGCCACAGCCCTTGCAGCTCTACTTTCCCCTTCCATGCTGCAAATCTATCCTTCTATTATTCTTTTTTCCCCTCTGTCTTTCCATTGGATGGTCTTCATAGTGCCTATTGTGCTTGGATCTGGTTTGTGATTTTAGACACTCCTTTTCTCCCTTCTAGCATTCTACAACTTTTCATTCGTAATTATGTGGTCCTCTTGATGTGGTTTGACTTGCTACTCATTTTTCAAACTCTACAGAAATGTGGATGATGAGGGGGAGGTTGCCCAGCACGGTGTATATTGCACCTTTTGTGCATTTGTCTTTGCACTCTTCCTTTCTGCAAAGGTATTATGCCCAAAACCCAGCACAGTAGCCACCATTGTTATACACTCCTGGAAATTGAAATAAGAACACCGTGAATTCATTGTCCCAGGAAGGGAAAACTTTATTGACACATTCCTGGGGTCAGATACATCACATGATCACACTGACAGAACCACAGGCACATAGACACAGGCAACAGAGCATGCACAATGTCGGCACTAGTACAGTGTATATCCACCTTTCGCAGCAATGCAGGCTGCTATTCTCCCATGGAGACGATCGTAGAGATGCTGGATGTAGTCCTGTGGAACGGCTTGCCATGCCATTTCCACCTGGCGCCTCAGTTGGACCAGCGTTCGTGCTGGACGTGCAGACCGCGTGAGACGACGCTTCATCCAGTCCCAAACATGCTCAATGGGGGACAGATCCGGAGATCTTGCTGGCCAGGGTAGTTGACTTACACCTTCTAGAGCACGTTGGGTGGCACGGGATACATGCGGACGTGCATTGTCCTGTTGGAACAGCAAGTTCCCTTGCCGGTCTAGGAATGGTAGAATGATGGGTTCGATGACGGTTTGGATGTTCCGTGCACTATTCAGTGTCCCCTCGACGATCACCAGTGGTGTACGTCCAGTGTAGGAGATCGCTCCCCACACCATGATGCCGGGTGTTGGCCCTGTGTGCCTCGGTCGTATGCAGTCCTGATTGTGGCGCTCACCTGCACAGCGCCAAACACGCATACGACCATCATTGGCACCAAGGCAGAAGCGACTCTCATCGCTGAAGACGACACGTCTCCATTCGTCCCTCCATTCACGCCTGTCGCAACACCACTGGAGGCGGGCTGCACGATGTTGGGGCGTGAGCGGAAGACAGCCTAACGGTGTGCGGGACCGTAGCCCAGCTTCATGGAGACGGTTGCGAATGGTCCTTGCCGATACCCCAGGAGCAACAGTGTCCCTAATTTGCTGGAAAGTGGCGGTGCGGTCCCCTACGGCACTGCGTAGGATCCTACGGTCTTGGCGAGCATCCGTGCGTCGCTGCGGTTTGGTCCCAGGTCGACGGGCACGTGCACCTTCCGCCGACCACTGGCGACAACATCGATGTACTGTGGAGACCTCACGCCCCACGTGTTGAGCAATTCGGCGGTACGTCCACCCGGCCTCCCGCATGCCCACTATACGCCCTCGCTCAAAGTCCGTCAACTGCACATACGGTTCACGTTCACGCTGTCGCGGCATGCTACCAGTGCTAAAGACTGCGATGGAGCTCCGTATGCCACGGCAAACTGGCTGACACTGACGGCGGCGGTGCACAAATGCTGCGCAGCTAGCGCCATTCGACGGCCAACACCGCGGTTCCTGGTGTGTCCGCTGTGCCTTGCGTGTGATCATTGCTTGTACAGCCCTCTCACAGTGTCCGGAGCAAGTATGGTGGGTCTGACACACCGGTGTCAATGTGTTCTTTTTTCCATTTCCAGGAGTGTATGTAGGGGGGCATCATCAAATACCTTCACAGTGGTAGTTCTCTGAACCCACAGGGGTCACCCTGTTGGTGCCTGAGCTGGATACCCATGCAAGCCAGGGAGTATGTGTCCATCATGGTTGGGGCACAGGACTCCAGGCAACAGTCTGCTGGTGAGGTAATGGTTGCTGTGGGCTGGGTGGTGCCCCTTAGAGGATGATACCGATCGGAGTGGAAGATACCATGGCAGAAGGTTTGCACATGAAGCGAATTACACTTTCCTCTGCTGTTGGCCACAAGGGAGATGGGAAAGATTATTACAGTGCAGAGAGATATAACCCTATGGTGTTTCCTTCGCTGGCTACGCCATGGGAAGAGGTGCAAGCCAGACATTTGGGTATGAAACACTTCACCAAATACTTGGTGTGTACTCAGACTGCGGGGCACTTTTTCTGAAACAAATCCATTATTTTTTGTGGAAAACACTGAAAACAAATTTGGTAAGGTTGAGTATCTGAGAAAAGTGCAAAATGGTTTGGTATTAATTATAACTTCCTCTGCTGCCCAACCTATAGGTCCTCTGGCCATTTCCTTACACTGAACTTTGAACATGGTCTTAGGAATCGTCTTCCGCAGAGATCAAATGCTCCAAACAGGTGAGGAGCTCCAGACTAAATTGCAGTGGTGAGGCATACATTTTATGAGAGAAGTGCAAAAGTGCCATACAGATGCAGGGGCATTTATCTTAACCTTTGAAGGGAATGTCCTCCCAGTGAAATTTAAGGTCATGGTGTATAGGTGTGATGCGAAACCACATGTCCCTCCACCTGTGAGCTACTGTGGATGTTTAAGTTTTGGGCATATATCATCCCGCTCCACAATGGATCAAAATTCAGCAGTTGTGGATGATCGCTCCACAAAGATAGTCCATGTGAACATTCATTCACCATTATGTGTCAACATCACCCTTCCCAGTTTGCCCAATAGAAAGAACAAATGATCCAGGAATACAAATCTATTGACTGCCTGTTGTATACTTGAGGCACGGAAGAAATATGAATGCTTACCTCCTATGGATATGATGATCAATTACACTAACACTACAGGCACTGCCCCCCTCCCCCCCTTACTTCTTGCATTGCTCTCCAAGAAACACTGTTTATTGTGTGTACCTGGGGGAACCATGCTGCTCCCAATATATCACCTGGAGGGGTGGTTGGTACTATGGTTCCTACCTTCTTCAAACTAGATCTCCTACCACCTTCCCTTCCCATGGTTTCTGCGGTACCTTCTTCGGGAACCGCTTCCAGCACTTAGCCGGAGAAGCATTGTCCTCCTTTGGTGTCTACTGGTTACAGGCTCCCTCTTGGGCCTCTTGGGATCCCTCTACCTGGCATCCCCCCCCCCCCCCCCCCCAGCCAAAGAATGGCTGCACGAGTCGTGGCTTTGGGTCCCATGGCTTCTCTACTTCGTCTGTCCCCGCACTCACTGGGGATATCCCCTTGCATGAGCCTCACCCACCAGGGTTACAAAAGAAAAGAAGAATCAGACAAGGGTTCTCTGGTGCCCCTGGACATGCCAGATCCCACCATGCAGTGGGATTGTGAGACAATGTTTGTGAATGTGTTTCCATCACCACTGGTGACAGGCAGTGATCTTTGGTCCAATCATACCTAACTACTGTCACCTACCCGAACGAAGCCACCTTATTTCTTCTTCTGTGGTTTGCATTGCTCTCTAAGAAATGCTCTTCAGTGAAGACCATTCTCCAACATTCCATGGTTATTGTGCGTACTGCTGGAACCATGCTGCTCCAGAGAGTACATCTGGAGGGGTCTGTACTTTGGTTCCTACAGATGTTGTCAATTAATGGATTCCCCAGCATACTCATTGGAGGCAATAGTGGTGCAGGTGCAAATGACCTCAGCAATTACGTTTTGCAACATTTACCTACCTCCAAGGAGGCCACTTACTTACATTGCATTGTCCACATTAATCCATCCAATAATCTCCTCCCCCCCCCCCCCCAACCACACACACACACACACACATTCCATTTTTTTTTTTTGTGCTTGTGGATTTCACACAAACCACCCTCTGCTGTGGGGGAGTAACACTTCATCTGGTAAGGGCCTTCTAATTGACCAGCTTCTCATAGACCTTGCTTTTTGCCTCAGTGATAGTTCTCTTATCCACTTAACTGCTATCCATGGGAGTTTTCAGCTATTGATTTAACCATTTGTTCTTCTAATCGTATGGCTTCACTACTTTGGTTACATGATGACTATTGTGACAGTGACCACTTTCCAGTGATCCTGTTGTTTACTTGCCCCTGCCAGACAGACCGACAACCATGTTGGGCACTTCACAGAGCCAGCTATGCTGTGTAAGCCTGTGCTGTTACATTTACCACCTCTCTGTTGGATTGTATTGGTGAGGTTGTGCAAGGTGACTCCAACATGATTATCCATCCCACTGGAAGTGCTATTCCCCTTTCTACAGGCCTGCCCCATCATCGTCCAATGCTGTAGTGGACTAGAGAGATTGCAGTAGCTATTCAGGATCAATACCAAGTCGTGCAATGTTTCAAACGCCACCCTTCACAGACCAACAGTATCATTTTATGCAACTTCATGCTAAAACTCACTATCTAACCAGTCTTAAACATCTACCTCTATACTCTGCAGACCACTGTGAAGTACATGCAGAGGGCATCTCCACTTGTTCCAATTATTATGGTTTCTTCCTTTTCCAATCATGTGTGGAGATTGGGAAGAATGGTTGATTGAATGCTTCTGTGTGTGTTGTAATTATTCTAAGCCTCGCTAAGTGAGCAATGGTTGTAATATATTCCTAGAGTCATCATTTAAAGCTTGTTCTTGAAACTTTGTTGGTAAGCTTTCTTGGGATAGTTTACATCAGTCTTCAAGAGTCTGCCAGTTCAGTTTCTTCAGGATCTCTGTGACACTCTCCAATGGGTCAAGCAAGTGTGTGACCATTATGCTGCCCTTCTCTGTATGCATTCAATGTCCCCTATTAGTTCTATTTGGTATGGGTCCCACACACTCGAGCAGTATCCTAGAATGGATGATTTGTAAGCAATCTCCTTTGCAGACTCATTGCACTTCCCCAGTAGTCTGCCAGTGAACCAAAGTCTATCTGCTTTACCCATGACTGAACCTATGTGATCATTCCATTTCATATCCCTAAAAGCGTTACACCCAGGTATTTGTATGATGTGGTCGATTCCAGCAGTGATGTTGATATTATAGTCATAGGATACTGTGTTTTTCGTTTGATGAAGTGCACAACTTTACACCGGAGTATTGCTCTGCGATGTGGTATCCGCATCAGATGGGATTGATGAAGGGCATTAGAAAAGTTCAAAGAAGGGCAGCTCGTTTTGTATTATCTCAAAATAAGGTAGAGAGTGCCACAGACATGATTCATGAATTGAGGTGGCAGTCATTAAAACAAAGGCATTTCTTGCTGTGGCAGGACTTTCTTATGAAATTTCAATCACTGACTTTTTCCTCAGAGTGTTGCAACCCAGCTACATTGGGAGAAATGATTATCATAATAAAATAAGAGAAATCAGAGTTTGCACAATAAGATTTAAGTGTTTGTTTTTCATGCGTGAAATTCAAGAGTGGAATGGTAGAGAAAGAGCTTAAAGGTAGATTGATGAACCCTCTGCCAGGCACTTAATTGTGAATTCAGAGTAATCATGTTGATGTTGATGTATATATAGAGTAAGGAGGAGTGCTGGGAGCACTATGTCTCATCTCTGGGGTAGTATGCCTCTTCTCCTCAGGTGTGAGCCAAGCTCTGTGGCCTTCTGAGCTGCCAGTGATTAACAGCTGTTCCGGATCTTGTCCTACACGGTGGTCTTTGTATCGATTCATCAGATCTTATAGAACACCTTGTGACAGCATTGATGTCCTCTTTCTATGAGGCTGTCTTTCTACTGCGAAAGTGACAAACTGAAGATATTCCCTTATGTTTCACTCCCCACCAAGCTGCATCCTATAATGAACCCTTCATCGACTGTGAACTACTTCGGGCTCTTGCTTCATCCCATAACGGAGCTCCAGCGCTGAATCTATTCACAATCAGATGATCCAGTACCTGAATGTTCCCCAAAGGCAACATCTCCCCAGTGTCTTCATCTGTATTTGGCTACAAGGTGCCTTCCCCTTGCAATGACGAAATAGCATAGTTGTCCCAGTCCATAAGCCAGGTAAGAATCCACGTCTCTCAACAGTCACTATCTGATTAGCCTGACCAGTGTGTTCTGTAAGCCACTTGGAGGATGTTTGCTCACAGGTTAAGCTTGGTTCTCAAATCTTGGGATCTTTTGTCCCTCTATCACTGTGGTTACTGAGAGGGATGATGCACAACCGACCATATGCTTAGGTTGGAAGCAGCAATACAACTGGCTTTTTCTAATCTCCTTGTCACAGTCTTTTTTGACCTGCACAAGGCATAAGACACAGCTTAGTTTCATCACATTTTAATTACTCTCCATGACTGGGGATTTTGAGGCTCCTTACCGATTTTTATTCATCGCCCCAGTCCCCCCTCCCCCTCTCCCTCTCACAGGTGTTCTGGATAAGATTTGGCACTTCATTCATTTCCACATAGGTCCAAGAGAATGGTGTCCCACATGGCTCTGTGTCTGAGTGTCACTCTCTCCCTCCTCGCCATCAATGGAGCCCTGGTCACTCCTGCACTGCTATGTCAATGATTTTTGCGTTTGGAACAGCTCCCACTCAGTAGCTTCTGCTGAATGCCAGCTTCAAGATGCCATCTGGTGGGCCTCTGCCTGACTCTATTCCATGGTTTCCAGTTCTCTCCTACAAAAACACGGGTCATGCATTTCTGCCGTTGTGCAATGGTCCATCCTGACCCAGAACTCTAACTGGGTATCCAGCTCCTGGACTTTGTAGCGCAGTCCTGTTTCTTGGGCCTCCATCTTGGTAAAATGCTGAGCTGGCAGCCCCACATTCACCACCTGAAGACTAGGTGCAGGCAGAAGCTTACCGGTAACTCTTTCTGCTTCCTTGCCAACACTTCTTGGGGTGTGGATCATGCTAGTCTTATCCATTTTTACCGGGTCCATGTTTTGTCCCAACTGGACTATGTTTACCAGGTTTATGGCGCATTAGCTCCTTCAGCTTTAAAGCTGTTAGATCCCAGTACACCATCATGGCATGTATCTGGCCACTAGTGCCTTTCAGATTAGTTCCGCAGATAGTCTCCTTGCTGAAGTGGGTATCTTCCCTCTTCAGATTTGACAGCTCCAGCTCTTGGTCTCTGATGCAATTGCCATTCAACAATACCCTGATCATCCCACTATCCGATTGTCTTTACATATGGGGTGTGTCCCATCCGGATAGCTGCCCTCAGGTGAGACTACCAGGTGGAATGCATCACAGTTCTCTCTGCCGAGATCTGCATCTCCCCTCCCTGGACTGTTGCTCCCCGTGTTTTCTCACACAGTCCCTTTTTGATGGTACCAGGCCTTGGATTAGGGCTAATCTCTTCTGTGGTCCACAAGTCTCATTCACCTCCATGACCTTTTGGCTTCTGTTATGTCCAGTTCTTCAAGAGTTCCAGGATGCTACGTACTTTACACCACCAGATAAGACAGGATATGCTTTTACATCTCCTGCTGGTATGGAATGCTTTTCACTGCTGCCAAGAACATGTAGCATGTTTATGACAGAGCTAACAGCCATTAGCAGAGCCCTCCACTTAATTAAACAGGCCTCTCTTGACCTGTTTTAATACGCTCTGACTCAATGAGCAGTCTCCAGGCTACAGACTGATGCTATTGTTGCCACCCTTTGGTATCTGCTACTCATGACCTTTCCGATGACCTTCGTCATGCTGCCTGCTCGATTGGCTTTCTTCGGGTCCAAAGTCATGTGGGTATCCCAGGAAATAAAATGACTGACCATTTGATTAGAGTAGATTAGAATATTTCACAAGAAGAAGAGCAAAATCTGAGAGGGGCACAGGGAGTGGAGGAAGCAAGTTCTGCCCACTGACTGTCAACACACAGGCTGCTGAGGGGTGAGGGGCAGTGTGGAAGAAACAAGCCGCACCAAGTTTTGTGTTCAAAGGGGCATTGATAGTGCTATCCATCTCTTAGCTGCTGCTGCAATAGTTGTCAATTGCTACACACTACACATCTACAACTGGAAAAATTGAGACAAGGGTGTAACAAAAGTTTACAGGATTCATGAAACTGAAATTGGTAGTTTCATGTTGAATGATGGTGCTTGTGGCTACTAATTTTGTATCAGTTTTCATAGAAAATTATACAATGAAACGTGATCACCAATCAACAATGTATCCACCCTCTAGCAGTAAAGACCTCTCATTCTGCACTTCTTTCCATGTGAATCCCATGGAGTATTGGTCAAAGTTGCTGCAGACTGGGCGCAGTCTTCTGAACCAAGGGGAATAAGTTGATTGTTTGTCTCAAGACACCCCTGTCAAAGTTATCCAACTGGATTTTCCCAGTAGATCTTTGCTGTAAGAGAAAGAGAATTATAAAAAAAGAAGTCTGAAGGTAGAATTTGGTTTTATGCAAAATGTGTAGTTACAAATAACAAGTAGAAATCCAAAAGGGAACAGTTGACTTAGTAAAACCAGTTACAGAGTAGTAGTCTCATGTATAACATGATGCTACCACAAGTAATTGAATGAAAATAATTTCTATTACAAAAGACTATACTGTCTGGGCAACCATAGCTGTGAATCTTGGAAAATAGAAAACCACTTCAGCCATCTGAAATTCCTTTTTTTATAGTGAATTCACAATAAAAGTGCAAAGAAAGCAGGTGCTGACAGATGTGAAAATTACCGAACAATCAGTTTAATAAGTCACGGATGCAAAATACTAACATGAATTCTTTACAGACGAATGGAAAAACTGGTAGAAGCCGACCTCGGGGAAGATCAGTTTGGATTCCGTAGAAATATTGGAACACATGAGGCATAGAAATATTGGAGCACATGAGGCAATACTGACCATACAACTTATCTTAGAAGCTAGATTAAGGAAAGGCAAACCTACGTTTCTAGCATTTGTAGACTTAGAGAAACTTTTTGACAATGTTGACTGGAATACTCTCTTTCAAATTCTAAAGGTGGCAGGGGTAAAATACAGGCTATTTACAATACAGAAACCAGATGGCAGTTATAAGAGTCGAGGGACATGAAAGGGAGTGAGACAGGGTTGTAGCCTCTCCCCGATGTTATTCAATCTGTATATTGAGCAAGCAGTGAAGGAAACAAAAGAAAAATTCGGAGTAGGTATTAAAATTCATGGAGGAGAAATAAAAACTTTGAGGTTCGCCGATGACATTGTAATTCTGTCAGAGATAGCAAAGGACTTAGAAGAGCAGTTGAACGGAATGGATAGTGTCTTGAAAGGAGGATATAAGATGAACATCAACAAAAGCAAAATGAGGATAATGGAATGTAGTCGAATTAAGTCGGGTGATGCTGAGGGAATTAGATTAGGAAATGAGACACTTAAAGTAGTAAATGAGTTTTGCTATTTGGGGAGCAAAATAACTGATGATAGTCGAAGTAGAGAGGATATAAAATGTAGACTGGCAATGGCAAGGAAAGCGTTTCTGAAGAAGAGAAATTTGTTAACATTGAATATAGATTTAAGTGTCAGGAAGTCATTTCTGAAAGTATTTGTATGGAGCGTAGCCATGTATGGAAATGAAACATGGACGATAACTAGTTTGGACAAGAAGAGAATAGAAACTTTTGAAATGTGGCGCTACAGAAGAATGCTGAAGATTAGATGGGTAGATCACATAACTAATGAGGACGTATTGAATAGGATTGGGGAGAAGAGAAGTTTGTGGCACAACTTGACTAGAAGAAGGGATCAGTTGGTTGGACATGTTCTGAGGCATCAAGGGATCACCAATTTAGTATTGGAGGGAAGAGTAGAGGGTAAAAATTGTAGAGGGAGACCACAAGATGAATACACTAAACAGATTCAGAAGGATGTATGTTGCAGTAAGTACTGGGAGATGAAGAAGCTTGCACAGGATAGAGTAGCATGGAGAGCTGCATCAAACCAGTCTCAGGACTGAAGTCCACAACAACAACAACAAAGGATTTTGGTATAGCTGAAGTGGTTCTCTATTTCACACAATGCCTTTCTTCTACAGTGTGTGTGTGTGTGTGTGTGTGTGTGTGTGTGTGTGTGTGTGTGTTGTATTTAACTAACAAGTGACTGGACTCATGCCTACTATGTTCAGCAAAGCACCCTAGCACCTTAACCACAAGACTGTGTAAGGGTTTCCAAAAAATCTGCTTTGTTATTGCATATGGAACCACCTATTGGTTGACAACTTTAAAGTAATTCAGACAAAGTGGAAGACAGTTTCAAAGTGCTGTTGAACAGAAATATTTGAACTGAAATTTATCTCTCTTTGTCGGGAGTTCTGGTGATTTCTCAGGATTCTCTTTGCAAAATCTGCAAATTCTTTTCACAGAGTTAAAGCTTGCCGATATTTATGTCATGGTATGTCTTGTAAGTTGAGAGAGAAGATAGAGGAACTCTTCATTCTTTCTCTCCCACTCGCAACCCCCTCCCCCCCTGCGGGTCCAGTGGTTAGAATAGGCCCGAGATATTCCTGCCTGTCGTAAGAGGTGTCTAAAAGGAGTCTCACATGTTTTGGCCTTTATGTGATGGTTCCCTGTTGGGTTTGACCTCCATCTTTCTAAATTTTCCTGAATTGCGAGCCAATTGGGGAAGGGCATTTTACATAGTGCATCGTTTCCATCGTACATTGAGATCTTTAGCCCACTTTCTCGTTGTCGCATTGCAGTCCCGCTCATTCTCCATCTCCTGGGCGAGGACACCTTCCTGGGTGCGTTTTCCACCAAGCACTATGAAGTGTCGCTTTCTGCACCGACAATGACCGTGGACTTCGTACCACCCCATATCCAGCACGGTTGCCAGTCCGGTGTGGTGGGACCATCAAGCCATATATCTCTCCCCTAATGCGGTGCTTTAAGTGCTGGAAGTTCGGCCATGTCTTCCTGCTGTACTTCCAGCGTCACATCTCGAGATTTTGGACATCTATCACATCCCATCTTTACAAGATGGCGCCGATAGAAGAGTCAGTCCTCAAAAAAGGTTAAATTAAATAGTTCATCGTGTAGGGAATGTTCGAAACGCGTCATGAAAGGCATCTTTTGTGTGAAGTGTAACTACTGGTTTCATGAAAAATGCGCGAAAGTGAATTTAAAACTCATAAAAGACGAGTTTCCATGGTCGTGTCCACATTGTTTGCGTATGGAGACGGCCGAACTCGTAAGTACCGTGAACTCAAAAGAAGAAATTATTAAATTGCTTCAAAGTGACATTGAAGCGCTGAAGGCGGAAATTTTAGCATTGAAACAAGAAAATTCTGAACTGGTTATTGAAAGAAAATCCTGCGTGTGTAGAAATCAACCCATTACTGAACAAAGTGGCAAACATCCGCATTTGTGTAATACGGCAAATAATACAACAGAGAACTCTGTCAGTGAAACAAGTGATAAGTATAAATGGAAAACAGTTTCCTATAATAAGAAGGGCAAACGTAAAAGTGCAACGAACAAAGAAGATGACAAAAACGATTTTCTGTTAATAGGTGATTCTATATTAAAAAATGTTATTGTGCCGGACTGCAAGGTCGATGTTCGACCTGGAATCCGATCGCATCAGCTCAACAAACATTTTAAGAATGTATTGTCCACGAAAAGAAACACGGGCGAAACTGGTAACAAAACTTTAAGTACCGACGATTACAGAGGTGTCTTAATCCACGTGGGCACAAACTCCATCCGCAGTAACAGTGAGGAAGAAATCGTGAATGAAACGCGGAATCTGATTAGATCGGCGAAAACTGTATACCCAACAGTCAGGCTGGTAATTAGTGGAATCATTCATCGAAGATCGGTAAGTGATACTTACATCAACAGGTTAAATACCGGCATTAGGGAACAGTGCAACAGACTCGGTGCAGTATTCATTGACCCAAACAAATTCTTAAACTGCAAGTGTCTGGGAAAAGATGGCCTGCACTTGAATAGATTAGGCTCTGTGAACCTTAGTAAAATGTTCATAGACGTGTGTAAAGTCCTAAGAAGCAAGGGAAACTAATTCATTGTGATAGGGGTGACAAAGAAAAAATTCAAACTGAAAATAAAAAGTTTAGGTACCAAACAAAGGATGCACGCGAAATAACTAAAAGAAAAAATGATCTATTGATGCACTTGAATATAAATGGCTTAGGGGCAGAACTACCAAATCGTAAATTCTCAAAAATCGACGAACTAAAAATTCTGCTTTCAGAATCCGTAAATATTAAAATAATCTGCCTAAATGAACACTGGTTAACAGAAGATAGTATAAAAGTACTAAATAGTATTAATAATTATAAGGTAGCTGCTAGCTTTTGTAGAATAAGCAAATCTCGTGGAGGCTCCTGCATTCTTGTCAATTCTTCCATAAGTTATACAGTAAGAGATAGTTTTAATTATTTAAATGAAGAGAGCGTGTTTGAAAGTTGCTCTGTAGAGCTGAGTGATCTGAATACATTGGTTATAGCAATCTACAGAATTCCTGGATGTGCGGTAACAAAAGTGTTTTTAACCAAATTCGAATGCCTCCTGGAAAAACTCCAGAAAGAAAGTAAAAAAAAAGTTGTTATAGCAGCAGACTTCAACTTAAATGTCTTAGTTGAAAGCAATGATTCCACAAAATTTCGTGACTTAATTCAGAAATCTGGTTTCAAGCTAAATTTTTCTGAAGGCACTAGGGAAAACAGCAGATCAGTGACCTGCATTGATAATATTATTACTAACTACATATTTGACAGTGGAAATAAGCACAAATACTGCTTAGACTTGGGTATTTCAGATCACTCAGCTCTGTTTATTGAGCTCCCAAAAGCAAATAACCTAAAGTCTCCAGAAGTGTGTATAAAAAGGGATCTCAGTAAAAGTAAAATGGATTTATTCCGCAGTAAATTAAGTATAATAAGCTGGCCTGTAGACTACAATAGTTCAAGCTCGATTGACTATGACAAATTCTTAAATTGTTTCTTAGAGGTATTTAATGAATCATTTCCTCGTAGATATAAGCAAAAGAAGGTTAATGGTAAACTCAAATGGATTACAACAGGAATAAAGATCTCTAGTGCCAGAAAGAGAGAGCTCCACAATGAGTTAAAATCAAACAGAAATCCAGATTTTGTCATTTATGTCAAACAGTATAAAGCTGTATTTAGGAAAGTTGTAGCGGCAGCTAAAAAAATGGCAAATAATAAATTCATACGAGAACACAGAAATAAGACAAAAGCAGTGTGGTCAGTTGTTCAGTCTGAACTAGGAGCCAAAGTAAAAATTCATGAGATTTTGAAAATTAGACATGAAAATGAAATTATAGTAAACCCTGTTCAGATGTCAAGTTGTTTCAATGAATTCTTCCTAAACGTAGTAAGATCGGATGTGGATATGACATTCTATCAGGGCATCACAAATTTGGAAAACAGCCAGAACACATCTTTTAAACAATTTGAAAAAATAACCCAAAGGGATGTGGAAAAGGAAATATTGTCTCTAAAAAACAAAACCTCACATGGGTGGGATGAAATAACAACATCTGTAATCAAGTATGTGTATGATATTATTTCCCAACCACTGTCAACTATTATAAATCAATCTTATGAACAGGGATGCTTTCCAGAGGTATTGAAATATGGTGAGATCAAACCTCTATTCAAGAAAGGATCGACAGAAGATATGGGGAATTACCGCCCTATCTCTCTCTTGCCGGTCTTCTCTAAAGTGTTTGAAAAGATTGCAGCAAAACAAATTAATAACTTTCTTACTGTAAATGATATAATTTTTAAAAACCAGTTCGGATTCCAACAGGGTAAAAGCACTGCGAATGCTATAAATGAGTTTATCCAAAAAATATGCTCCACGTTAGATAAAGGTAGAAAGGTCACAGGTATTTTCTGTGATCTGACTAAAGCTTTTGATTCAGTGAACCATGCATTACTCCTCCACAAATTACAGATGTATGGAATCAGAGACACTGCTTTAAAATGGTTTAGCTCTTACCTGTCAGGTAGGAAACAAAGAGTAATTTTAACTTCAAATGGAACCAATTATTCATCAGACTGGAAAACAGTTCCCCAAGGAGTCCCACAAGGTTCGATATTGGGTCCCTATCTGTTTCTTTTTTACGTAAATGACCTACCACTTGCTATTGATGTTCATTCAGTCTTATTTGCTGATGATACATCAGTTCTAATTGAAAATGAGGTATCTGAAAATATTCCAGAAAAAGCCAAAAACACTTTAGAAAAACTTGAATCTTGGTTCTATCAAAATGGACTAAAACTAAATGTAACTAAAACCAAAATGATGCAATTTGAAGCTAAATCAGTAGAAAGGAGTGAAATAAAGATAACTTGCAATGATCAGGATATCACAGAAGCAAACCACGTGAAGTTCTTAGGCCTAAATCTAGACAAAAATTTAAATTGGAAGGTACACATAGATTACTTAGCAAATCAACTGAACAACTTAGCATTTGCAATGTGTATTTTGTCAGGTGCCACAAACATAGATACCAGAAAGATAGTTTATCACTGCTACTTTGAGTCAGTTATTTGTTATGGCATAATCTTCTGGGGAAATTCAGCAAATGTCACTAGGCTCCTAGTATTACAAAAGAAAGTAATTAGAAACATGTGTGTTGCAAAAAAACGGGAATCCTGTCGACCACTGTTAAAAAATTTAAAAGTACTATCTATCCCCTCACTTTACATATATGAGATGGTGATGTTCCTATATAGAAATCAACATACACTAGACAATTTTCGTTTTGACCACAACTACAGCACTCGCCACAGAGATAACTTCAAACTTCCAACACATCGTTTAAAACTTTATGCCCAAACGCCAGAGTATATGGGGTTAAAAATTTTCAATAAAATAAAAGGCAGTAATATATTTAAAATGGAGATTGGTTCACTGAAAAGATTGCTCTTTACTCTCCTGGTGGAAAAGTGTTATTATTCTGTCGATGAATTCATTGAGGACAGCTTCACAATCTGAGCACAGGGATTGTAATACATTTATTATTTTATGTACATGTGTAGCTGTAACTTAGAAATGTAAAATATAATGTAAACTTTTGTAGTTCTCTTAAAAAAAAGTGAAAAAAGTTTCTTTTGTAAACCTTGACATGTCTCCTGTACATCAAATCAAATGATTTGAAAATTGTATGTAATGAGATGAATAAACCACATAACATAACATAACATGTGCCCCACCTCCCATCTGTGTCAACTGTGGAGAGCATCATTCACCTTGCTTGCTTGCCAGACTGCAGGATTTTACAGAAAGAGGGGAAAATCATGGACTGTAAGACCCTGGACCAACTGACCTACACTGAGGCTAAGAGGAAATTTGAGTGCCTACATCCTGTGGCTATGACCTCCTCTTACACCGCCGCTATGAGAACAGATATCGCCCCATCAGTTCCTTGCATTCCTGTCGCCTCTCAGAACCAGAAGACTACTACTGTTTCCTTGATCGTGGGGGGCACTTCCCTCCCTGTTGCTCCTGCACCACCTACTTTGGGAGCCCCCCCCCCCCCCCCCCCCCCCACCATCAACCATCGGAGATATCAGTCCACACTTCTGAGCTGGTTAAGCCTAAGTCTCCTTTGGCTCCTCTTACTAGGAAGGGGTTCCTCGGGTCACTCCCTTTCCAGGTTTCTGCTAGTGGGAAAGATGACACCTGCCAGTGGCTGAAGAACCCAAAAGCAGCTGGTCGTAGGGCTTCACGCTCATCCTCAGTCCCGGAGACTGAATCAGTGATGTCCTCCCAGCCAGGGAAACCCAAGGAGCAGTGAGAGAAATCCAAAAAGAAAGTCCCCAAGACCAAGGGAACTGTGGGGTGGCACCCACACCACCACTACTTAGAAGCTCTGCGTCTGCGGCTGAGGTGGACATTCTAGTGTCTGCTGAGGACCTAGATCTCGCCAGACCCTCAGACACAATGAGTATAGACTGCTCAGGCAAAAAGTTGGTGGCAGCAGGTGACCCTGAGGCAGAAACTGCCTCATTGAATGTTCCATGTCTTCCCAGTCTCATGATGACATCATCCTCCAGCGGAATTGCTGCAGTTTTTCCTACCGCCTGGCCGAGCTACGGCAACTGTTAAGCTTTACACCTGGTTTCTGCATTGCCCTCCAGGAAACTTGATTCCCGGCAAAGCAGACCACTGCCCTCCGCAGCTGTAAGGATACTTCAGGAACCGCAGCAACTATAATCGAGTGTGAGGTGGAGTTTGGGTTTATGTCCTGAACTCAGTCTGTAGTGAACGTTTGCCCCTTCAAACCCCTCTTGAAGCTGTGGCTGTCAGAATAAGGATGATGCAGAAAATAACTGTCGGCAACATGTATCTTCCTCCAGATGGTGCAGTATTCCTGAATGTATTAACTGCACTGACTGATCAACTCCCTAAACCTTTCCTACTTTTGTGAGATTTTAACGCCCATAACTCCTTGTGGGGTGGCACCATGCTTACCGGCAGAGGCAGAGATGTCGAAGCTTTACTGTCTCAGTTCAACCTCTGCCTCTTAAATATTGGGGCCACCACATATTTCATTGTGTTTCATGGTAGTTATTCGGCCATTGATTTATCAATTTGCAGCCCAGGACTTCTCCCCTCTATCCACTGGAGAGCACATGATGACCTGTGTTGTGAT
This sequence comes from Schistocerca serialis cubense, assembly GCF_023864345.2. Classification (NCBI taxonomy): domain Eukaryota; kingdom Metazoa; phylum Arthropoda; class Insecta; order Orthoptera; family Acrididae; genus Schistocerca; species Schistocerca serialis. The sequence continues at coordinate 120,786,913 of NC_064638.1, read as the reverse complement.
GACCACTTCCCTATCTTCCTGTCACTGCACTGGCGTGAGGCCCGTAGACGCCTTCTGTGGCAGAAAACACAATCCCTCGCTCTTTAGGATGCCCCCAGCAAAAGGCAGCTTCTTGGTGGTTGCCAGTGTCGCTGAAGCAATTACGGAGCATTGGCGAGCTCTACAGCAGCACCCTTCCCTGGAGCAACTCATAGCCTTTAAACGGCTCCATGCCTGCATTCACCAACTTATCAAACGATGGAAGCAGGAGTGTTGGGAGAGATATGTCTCGACCATTGGGTGCCATATGTCACCTTGCCAAGTCTGGGCAAAGATCAAACGTGTTTTCGGGTACCAGACCCCAACAGGTGTTCCCGGTGTTAACATAAATGACATGTTATCTACCTGTAGTAACCAAAATCAACTGCGAGAACGCCTTGGGCTGCAGATCGGAGCCGCCAGGCGGGGAAGCCGCCGGCAGTGGAGCACGCACCACCGGGTAAACACAAGGACGAGTTGGACGACAGACCAACGACAACAACCGACCACGACTGACTATGACCGACACAACAAGGAAGAGATAAACAACGGAGGCTTGTGGAAACCACAACACCAAACACCAACAGTAAATCCACTCGGAACCAGAGCCAGGCAAATGTCAACAACGAGCAACGACCAGAACGCAGTACCGCCGAGATAGAAAACAATCCAGAGCGAGTACCAGACTGACTGGACTAGGGCAGAGCGGGTCCCTATATACGAAACCAGAGAGAGCGGCTATTGGCCACTGTCTGCACGTGGCGTAGCGGTGGCGCCCTCGCTGTGCGAGAGCTGCTGCGCAGAATAGCCGCCGCAGAGGCGGAGCCCTCTATGGGCTGACCACGTCCATTTGTTCTGGTGCGTGTTCGACGTCCGTGGCGGAAGGTACTAGGCTACAGACACAAACGTGGTTGCCGAGCACTTTGTTGAGCACTATGCTCGAGCCTCTGCATCGGAGAATTACCCCCCAGCCTTCTGCACTCTCAAACAGCAGCTGGAAGGGAAAGTCCTCTCGTTCACTATATGCCACAGTGAATCCTGTAACGCCACATTTACAGAGTGGGAGCTCGTCAGTGCCCTTGCACATTGCCCCTACACAGCTCCTGGGCTTGATCACATCCACAGCCAGATGATTAAACATCTCTCATCTGACTACAAGCGACATCTCCATTTTCATCGGAATGGCGAGAGAGCACCATCATTCCGGTCCTCATACCCAGTAAAAACCTGGTTGATGCGGATAGCTATCAGCCCATCAGCCTCACCAATGTTCTTTGTAAGCGGTTGGAATTTATGGTGTGTCGGCGGTTGGGTTGGAGTCACATGTCAGGAGTCCATGTCAGGGCAGCTTCTGCCAGGGTCACTCTACCACTGATAATCTTGTGTCCCTTGAGTCTGCCATCCGCACAGCCTTTTCCAGACGCCAACTCCTGATTGCCGTCATCTTGATTTACAAAAAGCGTGTGACACCACCTGGTGACATCATATTCTTGCCACATTATACAAGTTGGGTCTCTGAGGCCTGCTCCTGATTTTTATCCAAAATTTCCTGTCGCTTCGTACTTTCCGTGTCCAAGTTGGTGCCTCCCATAGTTCCCCACATATCCAGGAGAATGGAGTCCTGCAGGGCTCTGTATTGAGTGTCTCTCTATTTTTAGGGGCCAATAATGGTCTAGCAGCAGCTGTAGGGCCATCCGCCTCACGTTCTCTGTATGCAGACGACTTCTGCATTTCATACTGCACCACCAGCACTGGTGCTGCTGAGTGGTGCCTATAGGGAGCCGTCCACAAGGTGCAGTCATGGGCTGTAGCCCATGCTTTCCAGTTTTCGGCCGCAAAGTCATGTGTTACGCACTTCTGTTGGCATCATACTGTTCATACAGGACCAGAACTTAATTTAATGATGATCCACTCACTGTAGTGGAAACATATAGATTCTTAGGACTGGTTTTTGATGCCTGATTGACTTGGCTTCCTCACCTTCGTCAGTTTAAGCGGAAGTGCTGGCAGCACTTCAATGCTCTCCGCTGCATGAGCAACATCAACCGGGGTGCAGATCGCTCTACGCTGCTGCAGCTCTACATAACCCTTGTTCAATCCCACCTTGAATATGGGAGTCTGGTTTATGATTCAGCAGCGCCCTCAACATTGCATTTACTCGACCCAGTGCACCACTGTGGCGTTTGCCTAGCAACAGGAGCTTTTAGGACGAGTCCAGTGACTAGCGTCCGGGTGGAGGTCCCTCCATTGCAGGTTAGGCATGCATGACTGCTGGTCAGTTACGTTGATCACGTTTGTAGTTCTCCTGCGCATCCAAATCAACACGGGGTGCCGAGCAGTTCTAGGCGCTACAGTCTGGAACCGAGCGACCGCTACCGTTGCAGGTTCGAATCCTGCCTGGGGCATGGGTGTGTGTGATGTCCTTAGGTTAGTTAGGTTTAAGTAGTTCTAAGTTCTAGGGGACTGATGACCTCAAAAGTTAAGTCTCATAGTGCTCACAGCCATTTGAACTCGGTTAACCCCGGCTCTCCGCTGCCACTTCCTCTCGATTCTTGACATGTACCGAGGCCACGAAGTGGTTTACACCAACAGCTCAATGGCTGATGGGCACGTCGGCTTCACGTATGTCCATGAAGGACTTATCGAACAGCATTCCTTGCCCGATGGCTGCAGTGTTTTCACTGCCAAGCTGGTGGCTATATCTCGTCCTCTTGAGCACATCCGTTCACGCCCTGGGGAGTCGTTTCTTCTGTGTACTGACTCCTTCAGCAGTCTTCAAGCTATCGACCAGTGCTACCCTCATCATCCTTTGGTAGCGACCATCCAGGAGTCCACCTATGCCCTGGAATGGTCCGGTCATTCAGTGGTGTTTGTCTGGACCCCAGGTCACATTAGAATCCCGGGCAATGAACTTGCCAACAGGCTGGCCAAAAAGGCTATGCGGAAACCTCTTATGGAGATTGGCTTCTCTGCAACTGACATGCATACAGTACTACGCCGCAAGGTTTTGCGGCTTTGGGAGATGAAATGGCATAACCTCAACACGCACAACAAATTGCGTGATATTAAGGAGACTATGAATGCGTGGCAGTCCTCCATGTGGGTCTCTCGCAGGGACGCTGTGGTTCTCTGCTGGCTCCACATTGGCCATGCTTGGGATACACAAAGCTACCTCCTGCGCCATGATGAGGCACCTCAGTGTCTGTGTGTTGTCCGGGCTGACAGTGGCCCAAATCTTGGTGAGCTGTCCTCCTTTGGCTGCCCTGCTATTGACTCTTCAGTTACCGGACTCATTGCCTTTCACTTTAGCTGACAGCACATCATCGGCTAATTTAGTTTTACATTTTATATGTGACGGTAGGTTTTATCATTCTATATAAGTTTTAATGCATGTCCTTCATCCCTTCGTGTTCTCCACTCTAATGCTTTTAGGGTGGATGTTTAAATGTGTTGCAGAGTGGCTGGCTTTTCCTTTTTATTCTTGTGGTCGGCCAGCCACGGTCAATTGTTTTCTTGTTTTTACCCCTTCTCCTGTTTCTTGCTTTCCTCTATCGTTTTCTTTTCCTGTTTTGTCCATAGTAGTGTTGGTTGTCCTTCTGTTGTTCTTCTGGTTCTTCCTTTCTCCTGTTATTGTGCTGTTTGTCTCCTTTCTTTTCTCCTTTCCCTTGTGTAATTATTTTACCGGGGACTGATGACCTCATGGTTTGGTCCCTTTCACCCCCCCCCCCCCCCACCCCTCCCTCGCCCTTTTAAACCAACCAATCACTCGCAACATTCAGTGACATAATTAGTTATTTTTGTTGCTCCACTCTACAGGGTTATCCTAAATGATGGACCCATTTTCAAAACTTCATATTTACTCAAGTACAAATCCAAAATGAACAAGCTTTATACCAATGAAAAGAGGAATTTTCAAAGTATTTTTTATAATATTTGATATCAATTTAATAAATATAATAATTTGTAATTAATTAGGTATTAATAATTATTTAATAATTAGAAATGTTATAAATGTTCAGTGTGGCCACCATTGGCTGCACAGCAAACATTGACGCAGTAGCCAAACTCGACGCACACGCACAAAAGCGTATCTGCTCTTACTGAGTGCACAGCAGCTGTGATCCAGTTCCACAGACTGTTCAGAGCGGTTGGTAGAGGCAGGACTTAAACAGCTTTGTTCACATAACCCCATAAGAAATAGTCACAGGGTGTGAGATAAGGAGTTATTGGTGGCCAGAAATGTAGAGCCAGGTCCTCAAGTCCACTGCGACCGATCCAGTGCTGAGGAAGGGAGTCATTAAAAAACCCTTGTACATCACAGTGCCAATGGGGCAGAGCTCCATCCTATTGGAAAATGAAGTCCTGGGAATCTTCCATAACTTGAGGGAACAGCCATTGTTCCAAAATATCCAGGTATGTGATTCCCATTACAGTTCTTTCTGCAAAGAAAAACGGTCCATAAACCTTTCTATGGGGGTACGGTCCATAAACCTTTGTATGGTATATGGTACAGAACACATTGATACTCGGTGAGTCTCTTTTGTGTTGCAATGGTGAATGTGGATTTTCCAAACCCCACATGCGAACATTGTGTTTGTTGACTTTTCCACTACGGTAGAACGTCGCTTCATCCCTAAAAATTACACGCTGTAGAAATGTGTCGTCCTCCACCTTTGCTAGCATATAACCATAAAATGCAAGACGCTTCAATTTGTCATTGGGGCTGGAGAGCCTGCACAAGTTGTAATTGGTAGGGTTTGTACACAGCAAATGCCATCTCGGAACTTTCTTTAACAGTTGATTGGGGTATTCTAAGTTCTCGACTGGCTCTATTGGTAGACTTACTGGGACTGTGCACAAAACTTTCTTGAATCCGACAGACAACATCCTCTGACACACATGGCCAGCTTGTGCTTTTATCTTTGAACACACTCCCAGTCTGTTTAAATTGCTTAAACCAACGGCTAATGCTTTTGTGAGTTGGTGGTTGAATACCGAATTTGGTGTGAAATGCCCACTGCACTGCAATTTGCAACTCACTTTTCACAAACTCAGGAATGCAGAAAACATTGTGCTCCAGAGTCGCCATCTCACTCACAACTGACTGAAATGGAACGATGGCCCTATTACTGCGCAAATTCTACCGGCCGCTTCTGAATCCATCACTGCCACCACCCGCCAAAAACTTTGAAACTTCCTCTTTTCATTGTTATAGAGCTTGTTCATTTTAGATTTGTACTTGAATACATACAAATTCTTGAAAATGTGTCCATCATTTAGAATAACCCTGTATAATGTGTTACCCCTTGTCCTTGTCAGAGGAGGGGAAGGAGTATCTGGCATTGCTTGTGATGTTCCGGGAATCACTTCATGGTCACTATCAAGGGATGTATTACCTTACTCTGAAAACAACACAGCACAACAGTCACTTGACAGTGATTACATAAACAGTGTTCTGTATTAGATAGCTGAGGTGGGCAGCATCAGGACACAAAACATGAACGGGCCAAAGTTGACTGAGTGCTACCAACTTTTGCTGATTCAGAATGAGGGAGCCCTTGCTCTTCTCTGTAAGAACAAGCTATACTTGCCCCCATTCACTTTATCGATTTCAGGTGTGGATTTGCGGGTGCACATGAGCATGAGATTTCTGCTTACTTGGAAATGAAACGACATTAGGTGGGGTGCTGCCCCATCTACGAGGGTTGCCCAGTAAATAATGCCCCATATTTTTTTTCTCCGAAATAAAAAATATTAGAAATGTGACACTTTAGGTGCGAGTTATTTGAAGTTTCCCGCGTGTGTACGCAAAGTTTAAATTTCCTCCGACAGAGAGCGGTGGTGTAGGAATGTTCTAAAATGGCGTCTGCAAGTGACATCCGTCAGAAACAACGTGCAGTGATTGAATTTCTCGTAGCAGAGGAAGAAACCGTGGGCAATATTCATAAACGCTTGTGCAACGTCTACGGAACATCTGCAGTCGATAGGAGTACTGTTGGTCGCTGGGCACAGAGGGTGAAAGCATCAGAGGGCGGTGCTGCGGAGCTCCGAGATTTGCCGCGGTCGGGAAGGCCTCCCACGGCTGTCACGCCTGACATGTTGCAGCGGGCTGATGTTCTCATTCGACGGGATCGACGCATTACGACTCGACAATTGGCACTGGAGTTGTCAGTAAGCAAAGGAAGTTTGGATGTGATTATCAATCAGCTTGGATACTCAAAAGTGTGTGCAAGATGGGTTCCTCGGTGTCTTACTGTCGATCACAAATCCCAAAGAAAAGACATTTCTTTCGATTTGTTGCGACGCTTTCACGTTGACGGGGAGGCCTTTTTGTCACGGATTGTGACAGGTGATGAAACTTGGGTGCATCATTTTGAGCCCGAAACAAAAAGACAATCGATGGAATGGCGTCATGCTTATTCTCCACAGAAGAAAAAATTCAAAACAGTTCCTTCAGCCGGAAAAGTCATGATGACTGTGTTTTGGGATTGCGAGGGCGTAATTCTCATTGATGTGATGCCAAAAGGCAGTACCATTAATTCAGAGGCTTATGTCAAAACATTAGACAAACTTAAGTAGCGCTTCCGGTGCCTTGGGCGTCATGTTAACCCACAGGATGTTTTGATTCAGCATGATAACGCTCGTCCTCACACAAGTTTGAGGACTTGTGAACACATCGCGAAACTGGGTTGGATAGTGTTACCCCATCCACCCTACAGCCCCGATTTGGCTCCTTCAGACTTTCACTTGTTTGGGCCAATGAAGAATTTCATTCGTGGAAGACGTTTTGCCGATGACGAAGAAGTGATTCACGAAGTGACAACCTGGCTCCGTAGGCAGAGTAAAGATTTTTACCAGCAGGGAATACACGCTCTTGTGTCTCGCTGGAAAAAGGCCGTCGAACTTGAAGGAGATTATGTGGAAAAATAAAGCAAGTAGACAAAACATCAGTCTTTCACATATGTAAATTCGATTGTTGTGGAATAAATACTTCTGGAGAAAAAAAATATGGGGCATTATTTACTGGGCAACCCTCGTAATAAACTCTGAAAAATCAAAGAGACTACGCAGCATGTCCACACAATCAAGGATACCACTTCAGTATGGCACTCCTGCTCTGTTTCTCCCAGAAAGAATCCAAAGTCCTATGTTATCTCTGCATCGATCATACCAGGTTAACTCATGGTTTTATGTTGTGCAACAAGCCACCTCCACATTGTGGTTGTAACAATAGCTCATATCTTGGTGGAATTCCCCTTCCTTCTGGCCCTTGATGCTACGTATGGGCTTCAGAACTCATTGCCTCTTATATTGGCGGATGATTCACAGATTATTGACCTGATTCTCAGTTGTCTCTGTGAATGTTATTTTTATTCTCTGTTATAAAGTTTTAATCTACCTCTGGAGCAGGGGCAGGGTAGTTGGGGATGGGACGTTTCCTGCTGTATGCTAGGTCTGGTGGTTCCTCAAACCTATCCCCTTTGCTGGGCTACACTTTCAACTTTGTCTTAATCACGTCTAGATTTGGTGTGCCTCCTTTCTGCTGCACCAAATTTTCTATTCTATATTTCACACTCTGTTCAGTAGTGGGACTATAATGGATCAGAGGAGGGACAGCTGTGGGCAGGACATTTCCTGTTGCTTGCAGAGTCCAGGGACATTCACCTTCTGTCTTCCCTATTTCCTTCATCTTGCTTTTATTATAACTGTTGGTTCAAAGATGTCCATTACGTTTTAGCCTTCTCCCTTTTACTTTTATGAATCTCCTGAGTAGATCAGATCACAGATGTCTCTACTTATGAATGCACCATTCTTGTATAGAGGGACTGACAACATTTTTTGGCTTGAGAAGAAAATGTAGACCAAATTTCATGAAACTTTAACAAAGATGGTATCTAAAGTTAAATTTATGAGAGAACTATCCCAGACATTTGAAATAAAAACTGGTGTTAGGCAAGGGGATGGTTTATCACCTTTACTGTTTAACTGCATACTAGAAAAAAATTGTAAGGATTTGGAATTTGGATCTAAAGAATCATAAAACTGGACCAATAATTCTAGGGAGGAAAACAAATGGAATTAGGTAAATTTCCTGGATTTTGCAGACAATTTTGCAATACTTTCAGAAAACCTGTCAGTCACAGTTATTCAGATAAGTCTTCTGGAAGAAATAGCAAGTAGAACTGGTTTTAAAATTTCAGCTGGTAAAACGAAATTCATGACAAATAAAAAAATGCACCAAATTTCATAGAAAAATAAACAGATAAAATAGAGCAAGTAAGAAAATTCAAATATCTTGGAGAAACTATGCAACAGAATGGACTAGAAGAATTTGCTGTAGATACAAGAGTTAACAAAATGGAGAGAGCATGTGGTATAACAAAGAATATCTACAATAAGAAATACATATCTAGAAAAACAAAACAAAACACTATACCACAGTGGTACCACAAGAATGCCTAACAATGAACTGTAAGCTGGACAGAATAGAGGTACTTGAAAAGTGGATAGTTCCGAAAAATAATGGGTGCAATACAAACTACAGAGGGCTGGAAAATGATAAGTAATCAGGAGATCTACAAAAATATAGAGACAATATCAGGAGTTGATTGTGTGCAGCAACCAGCCACAAATTGGTTTTAGGTTACTTTATTTAAAAAGTAGTGTTATCGGTTTTGGATTTTTCACAATTCATCATCAGATGGTTTTTCTCATGCCGTCTAATGATGATATGTGAAAAATTTGAAACTGGTAATAGCACTTTTTAAACAAAGTAATCCAAAACCAATTTGTGGATGGTTTCAGTACACAATCAACAGTTTATTTCATCTAACAGCTACAGTCTCTATCCATCTATATTTGACAAAATTGCAATATTGGAAGTAATGATGAAAGGAAGATTAATTTTTTTTTGGTCACCTCTACCGAATAAATGAGAAAAGACTCATGAAACAACTATTCCTGTATTTCTGAAAAAAGAAATAAAAAATAGCATGGATTACAGAAATCTTTTCAAGAATAAAATATTAAATTTAGAAGGCTTTCAGTGCTGAAGAAATAAGAAATTGGGAACAACAGGGACATAAGTCAGGAAAAGACAACATGGGGAGTAGATGAAGGAGTACTGGAAAAATAGAAAAAAAAGAAAAAAACACATAAAGAAGAGTAACTGAACTCACTATAATAATAATAATAAAAATAATAAAAGTCAGACAAGCTAGATAAGAATTCTTATAATTTTGTTTATTAAAATTCCTCTGCTGCATCACACTACAGTTGCTTCAATGCATGGATAGTCACTATAGCGGAAAGCAAATAAAACTTTTTAAAAAAAAAGATTAAGAATCCTTATTTGTTTGCATTGAGTCGTACCTTCCCAGAAATACTCAAGACTGAAGGTACCCGTGAAATGCAAATGATCTGCAAAGCAAATTACTCTATGAAAACTAATTAGTTGGAAATGCCCACAGAACACAAAGAAATTCTAGTAATGTGTAACGACTCTCATGGGCATAGAAGATAGTATCGCATACTCACTGATGACATGGGAACTGAAATTAAGGCAAACACAGTAAAAGCAGAAATGACAAACTCAACTTTTAAGTGTCCCTTTGCAGAGAAGTACTGCCCAAGATACTGTCAGTTTCACAAGAAAGTGTACGCCGTTATCTGTATGAAATAAAAGAAACTATTATAAATATATGTTTACATGAAAATACTTTTTATTACTAATTGCACACTTATCTAATAATTAATCCAATCACTGCCATTATCGATCATAGCTTGGCACCTTAGTCCTCTCTCTGGTAAATCATCCACATTTCCAACCTCTAAATATTGTTTAACCCATTCTGCAACAAATGTCATGACTTTCTAAAAATTTTAGCATCAACTCTATACGAAAGCTTTGGTCTCTTTTGGGTGGTTTACAAGAGACACTGCCTTGTGACACTTCAGACATTTTTCATTCATTTTAAACTGCAATTGACAAAACAAAACATTCAACCCTCACGCTGTTTATCTGTACGCTGTGCAAAAGCACACTGATTACAGATTTGAGATCATTACCAAAGATGTTGCTGCAGACATTACATTTAAAATTATGGAGTACACTTTCCTGTGGAACTGACTGTAAATTCTCACTACATTGTGAACGTGACTGATGTAGTCAACGGTGTCAGAGGCATTGAGCAACAGTTGAAATTGTCAAAATTGAACACACTGCATGGTCCAATGAAATCCCTATCTGGTTCTATACAGAATTTGTGACTGATTTAGTGCCTGTTTCAACCATGATAAACTGTAGATACCAGGGGCAGATGTGAACTGTGACCTCAATTAATTGGCTATGAGCTGTAGATTAAAAGTGAAGACATTGCAAAAAGGTAGGAAATTAAGGTGATGGGACCTGGAAAAGTTTAAAGAACCATAGGATGTTGAGTGTTTCAGGCAACAATTGACAAGAACAGGGGAAAGGAATTCAGTAGAAGAGGAATGGGTAGCTTTGAGAGATGAGATAGTGAAGGCAGCAGAGGATCAAATAGGTAATAGGACAAGACCTAGTAGAAATCCTTGGATAACAAAGGAGAGGCTGAATTTAAATGGTTAATGGAAAATTTCATATAAAGATGTGAAGAAAATACTAACAAAGAGATAGAGGGGCTGGCCAGTACTTACCTCAGCTCAGTACAGCCGATAGATAACACAAAACAGAACAGAAAATTTACATTCCTAGCTTTTGGAACTTTGTTCCTTCATCAGGGAGGAGAGAGGGGAAAAAGGGGAAGAAGGGAAAGTGGATTCAGTTACTCACAACCCAGGTTATGAAGCAACAGGGAAAGGTAAACAGGGAGGGTAGCAAGGATGAATTTAACAGATGAAAGGATAAAATATAAAAATCCAGCAAAAGAAGCAGCCAAAAGGGAATATAAACATCTAAAACATGAGATTGACAGGAAGTGTAAAATAACTAAGCAGGAATGGCAAACAAGGGAAAGCTGAAAGGTAGAAGGTGTATATAGAGGGTCTATACAAGGGAGCTGTACTTGAGAGCATTATCATAGAAATGGAAGAAGACATAGGTGAAGATGAGATGGGAGATATGCTACTGCAAGAATTTGACAGAGCACTGAAAGACTTAATTTGAAACAAGGCCCCTGGAGTAGATGACATTCTGTCAGAACTGCTGATATCTCTGTGAGAACCAGCCATGGAAAACTCTTCCAACTGGTGTGCAAGATGAATGAGACAGGAGGAATGCCATCAGACTTCGGGAAGAATATAATAATTCAAATTACTAAGAAAGCAGTTTCTGAGAGGTGTGAATAGTACTGAACTCTCAATTTAATAATTTTTGGTTGCAAAAAAAACTAACAAATTCTTTACAGAAGAATGGAAAACCTGGTAGAAAGTGACCTTAGGGAAGATCAGTTTGGATTCTGGAGAAATGTGTGAACATATGAGGCAATACTGGCACTATGCCTTCTAATAGAAGGTAGGTTAAGGAACACAAACCTACATTTATAGCATCTGTGGACTAGAAAGCTTTTGACAAACTTGACCAGAATACTGTCTTTGAAATTCTGAAGGTAGCAGGGATAAAATACGAGCCTATTTACAACTTGTGCAGAAACCAGGCAACAGTTGAATTGAGGATCATGAAAGGGAAGCAGTGGTTAGAAGGGAGTGAGACAGGGTTGTAGCCTATCCCCAATATTATTCAATCTGTACAGTAAATGAAACCAAAGAGAAATTTGGTGTAGAAATTAAAAGTCCAGAGAGAAGAAATAAAAACTTCGAGGTTTGCCAGTGTCATGGTAATTCTGTCAGAGACATCAAAGGACTTGGAAGAGCAGTTGAATGGAATGGTTAGTGGCTTGGAAGGAGAATATAAGATTAACATCAACAAAATCAAAACAATGATAATGGAATGTAACTGATTAACTCAGGTGATGCTGAGGAAATTAGATCAGGAAACAAGACACTTTAAGTAGTAGACGAGTTTTGCTATTTGGGCAGCAAAATAACTGATGACAGCTGAAGTAGAGGGGATATAAAATGTAGACTGGCAATGGGAAGAAAAGCATTTCTGAAGAAGAGAAATTTGTTAACATCAAATACAGATTTAAGTGCCAGTAAGCCTCTTCTGAAAGATTTTGTGTGGTGGGTAACCATGTAAGGAAGTGAACGATAAAAAATTTAGACAAGAAGAGAATAGTAGCTTTTGAAATGTGGTGCTACAGAACAATGCTAAAGATTAGATGGGTAGATAATGTAACTAATGAGGGGCACTGAATAGAATTAGGGAGAAAACAAATTTGGTGACACAATCTGACTAGAAGATGAGATCAGTTGATAGGACACATTCTGAGACATCAAGGGATCACCAACTGTACGGTACTGGAGGGAAGTGTGGCTGGTAAAAATTATAGAGGGAGATAAAGAGATGAATACAGTATGCAGATTCAGAAGGATGTATATTGCAGTAGTTATTCAGAGACAAAGAGGCGTGCACAGGATAGAGTAGTATGGAGTGCCACATCAATCCAGTCTTCAGACTGAAGGCAACAACAACATACTGTAGAGACCTCAAACAAAAACTTCAGCTGTTGGGTGGAAGAATGCACAGGCCACAGCTACATACAAGAAGTGTAGCAGAAGTGATCTTCAAAACTATCACCCTATATGATTGACTTCCATTTATTGTAGAATCTTGGAGCATACTTGGTTTCAAACATTGTAAGGGATCCGAACAAAGTGGTCTTCTCCATGTCAACCTGCATGGATTCCAAACAAGTTGAGTAATGTGAAATTCACGGATCAAAGCATTCAGATAGATGTAGTAATTCTCAAGTACCAAAAAGCATCTGACACTGTGTTGCACCGATGCTTATTAATGAAAGTACAATCATATGAGGTTTCAAATTAAATTTGAGACTGGACTGCAGATTTCTTGACAGGGAGGACACAAAATGTTATCTTGGATGGAACTAATTTCAGGCTTGCCCAAGGAAAATGTGTTGGTGCCCATACATTCATGCTGTATCAGAAACCTAGCAGACCTTAGAGTTTTTGTTGTTGTTGTTTTTTTGGGGAAGGAGACCAGACAGCGAGGTCATCGGTCTCATCGGATTAGGGAAGGACGGAGAAGGAAGTCGGCCGTGCCTTGCTTGGAGCGATTTAGGGAAATCACGGAAACCCTAAATCAGGATGGCCGGACGCGGGATTGAACCGTCATCCTTCCGAATGCGAGTCCAGTGTCTAACCACTGCGCCACCTCGCTCGGTAGAGTTTTTGCTGATGATGTAGTTATCTGCAATCAACCAGAAAAAAAAAAGTCGCACAGATTTTCAGTCAGATCTTGATAAGATTACAAAGTTGTGCAATGATTGGCACCTTTTTTAAATGTTTGGAAAAGTAATGTTTAGCGTTTCACAAAATGTAAAAAATTATATCCTATGACTGCAACATCATTGAGTCACAACTGGAATCTGACAAACTCCTACAAATACCTTGGTGTAAAAATTTGTAGTGATACAAAATGGAACGATAACACAGTCGGTCGTAGTTAAAGCATGTGGCAGGCTGCAGTTTACTGGTAGAATTCTGTGAAAGTGTGATCAGTTTGCAAAGGTGATTGCTTACAATACAGTCGTGCAACCCCCACTAGATTAATGCTCAAGTACTTGGGGCCCGTAGCATATAGATTAACAGAGAATGTTGAATGCATACAAAGAAGGGATGCATGATTTGTCCTAATTTTTACTTATGAAATAGCAACATGGATATGCTGAAACACCTGTCCATTGATATCTGAATTTTTCCTGGCATAATGTGTATTCCATAACATTTCGGGCTTGTAGCTGGATGATGTCAACATTTTCCAGAATAATTTGCCTAACAACCATTCAGCCCTCTTCAGATGAATTTACACTGGAGATTGCTGGTACTTACTGCTGACTTCATACCAAAAATTAGTGCAGTGGCACATGCACATAAGTTTTCACTGCATGAACTCCCTCTATCAATTTTAACACCCTCTGTCAAACTATGGGCCTGAGTTGTTAAAATTCAGTTGTGTAAATAACAAAATTAACTAGCTCTGTGTGTGTCATTGCTGTAAATTTTTTTTATTTTTGAAGTTATCAGAGAACTTGCTGGGTTCCAAGCATTGTCAAGTTGAAAGCAGCTACCACAGTTATAAGATCTTCTACCAAACATTCTTCCACAGGGTCCTTAATAATTTGATACTAGAAAGACCTCGTCATGGCCAAGATTTTTGCGACAGAATGATCCATAGTATGTTCTGTGGAGATACAATGTTCAGCTATGACTGAGTTACTGGTCTGCGAAAAACAAATACGGCAAACATTTTACACAATTTTTCAAGAACTGTGCATGTGAGCAGAATAGACTTTGCCACATTGATATGGTATTCCATAAACTACAGCCTTCGACAAACCCAAGTCATCCTTTGCTGTGCTGAGATGAGCACATGTTTTTGTAGGTGGCTGAAAGATTACTGTAACGTGACATTTCTCCAGGAATCTGCCTAATTCCGATGAAATATTGCCCATACATGGGAGGAATGTGATGAGCATAAACAGCTCCTTCTCTTCTTTATCTTATTAATTTTCATGTTTACTCCTCATTAATCTGCCCTGACTTGTAAAGAATATCCATTAAATGTTTTCCGACACATGGCAGGGATGGTACAGCAACCAGAAATATATGATGAAGAAACAAATAGTCAGTCTTGGTTGCAGGGATGTATTTACTGTTTATATAACAATGATGCATTTCACCTAATTCAGACATCTTCATATTGGCTGAATAGAGGTTGAATGTAGATACATTGGATATGAAGCATGCAGAACTTCCCAGCAAATAATTGGCCTCATCAAATATTGGGAAACATTGTCCGGTGTCCCTGTTGAGGCACGTGACATAGCCCAATGGTGAATGCAAAATAGGATCACGCCTACATAGATCTGTCACGATGCAAATATGTCAGAGTTGTGGTTGCTCATATCTGGGCTGTGCCATTTCCAAATATTTGACAAGGGCAGTTATTTGCTGGGACATTCTGTATGCACAATATCCCATATACCTAACACCATCTAATATTCAGCCAATCTGAAGATGCCTTAATAAGGCAAAATGCTTCGTTGGCAAATAAATAACAAATACATTCCTACAAAGAAGACTGACTGTTTGTTTCTTCAGAATATCAATTAACTCTGTAAATTCATACTGTAGGTATTCTGGCTCCTTTGCAAGGTTGTCACTATCAGACACAACATATGCCTGGTGCACCAGCATACAAAGGATGCCCGTAGTTTGTGATGGGTCATGACGGATAGATGACTGCAAATTTAGACCCATATATGCGGTTTTGTGTATAACAAAGTACCCTAGTAATCCATCCAGTTTCCACCTAACAAAGACATCTAAAAATGGGTAATAGCTATCTCTCACTACTTCCATGGTAAATTGAATATTCTTGTGGATGGACTTAAGATTATGTAAAACTTTTGACAGCTGTTCTCATCATAGGGCAACACTACAAAAGTGTCATCTACATTGTGCCAGAAGACTTCGGGTGTAATTTCCAGTGACTCTAGTGCCCTCACCTTTAAGTCTTCCATAAAAATAATGGTTTCCAGAGGGGAAGGGGACTACCAATTTCAATACAGATGTTTTATCTACAATTGGTGATTACATCCAATCTTCCATTCACCTCCTGAGAATGGATCGACAGAATAACATGAGCTAAGTTTGACTAGGTCCGTAAGGAGTTTTCTTCAAAAAATTAATTGAAGTTCACCCATCTGTCAGCAACATCACCCAAGTAGTTACTTTTTCATGTTCCATGGTCAGTTTTACAGATAAGATTTTGCACAATGTGACACTGCCAGTACTTGAAAAATGTTCAAATTTTGCACCTACAGTATAACACTATGCCTCTAACAAAACATATTTGTTCTGTCAAAGAATTTGTTAGACATCTTCCTAATGCAGCAGTGGAAGAATTAAGATGTGCAACATGTTGCATACTTACAGGAGTTCCTCCACAAAAAATAATATTTTTTGAATGGAAATGATTGCACTACACAAGCTGTGAGAAGATCATCAAACAATGGTCCTTCCAGCAGATAAGGGGAAAGCCACTGTACTTTTGCCTTATGATGTCAACAACTAGAAGATTTATAGTTTGTTGAGTGAACCTATGTGCTATACGATTGACAAAGACCTTACAGGTAGAGTGGAAATAGAAATGCCAGTGGTGTTAAATTCTTCGTCTCTTCCACAAGAAGTTGTGAGAAGATTAAATTCTAGTCCACCTAGGTTATATGGGCTTCTGAAAAGCCACAAGCAAGATCCACCACTATGACCACCTATGAGTAATATTAGAGCACTGACTTTGACTTATGAGGAGAAAATGGCAGATGCCATAACCCAACTTCCCACTTTGCTTGGTGGAGGAGGAGCCAAAATAAGCGGACACATGTCTCGGCTTTTCTATAGATACTCGACCGTTGAGAAAATGACCATCAAAGTTTTCGAGGTACTTTATGTGCTTTTGAGTGAGTAAATGCTTCCACCGGAGAGTGGCACAGTGACTAGTGCCGTGGCTTCACACTTTTGCACCTATGCTTATGTCTGCAGAAGATCACTACATGAATGTTTTCTAATGTATATTGGAATAACGTTGTCCTTATTTGTCTACTAATCATATTTCTGGTGAATATATTAACAATAAATGAAAAAAATTATTTGTAATTGCTTGCAGTGAAATTCCCAAAGTGCACCTTGATATGTCATCAGTTGCAAATGCCAGTTTTTGAAAAAATGATGTTGTGTGTGATTTGTCGCAAAGTTATTGCCAACACGTGAAATCTTCAGCAGTGTTAATGACGTTTCTTTCCCGAATAAGATTTATAAGAAGAAATGTTGCTGTGGCAAACCTGCCTTTTCTGTTTTGAATGTTTCTACAATCGATATAGTACAGAGGAAGGCACAAAATCTTTCTGAAGAATAAACATAAGAATATATGAGAATGAAATACAAGAAAATGATTTTATAAAGATTGTAACTCCTGAAAATATCATGTTGTTGTTTGTTGTTGTTGTTGTTGTTTTTGTGGTCTTCAGTCCGGAGACTGGTTTGATGCAGCTCTCCATGCTACACTATCCTGTGCGAGCTTCTTCATCTCCAAGTAACCACTGCACCCTACATCCTTCTGAATCTGCTTAGTGTATTCTTCTCTTGATTCCCTCTACGATTTTTATCCTCCACGCTGCCCTCCAGTACTAACTTGGTGATCCCTTGATGCCTCAGAACATGTCCTAACAACCAATACCTTCTTCTAGTCTAGTTCATATCATACACACATGTAATATATAATAAATGTTTGACACTTACTGTGAACCCCAATTGTAATTTTACAGTTAATATAATGCCCTTGTATCCACTAAATTGATAAGAAACATTTGTGTAGTAATCTTCTATTTTGAACAATCTCTGATAGCCAACTTTTTACAGAACATTCTAGGAGAGGCACTTGTGTCAGTGGAACTTAAAACCAAAGGTCTTATAGCAATTTGTAGATGATACTTTTTTAGCATGGTTCCATGTGAAGAAGAGCTGTCACTTGTTACATCTTCATTCTATTCACAAGAATGTCCAGTTTTCAATGAAAATAGAGAAAAATGGCTGTCTTCCATTTTTAGGCGTATTAGTCAGTAGGAAAGTTGATGGATCACTAGATCGTTCTGTTCAGCATAAGCCCACACATACAGACCTATATTTGCAGGTGTCTAGCAGTCACAACACTTCACAAATTATGGGCATACTTCATGCACTGGTGCACCAGTTGTGTTTGATAATGATACCCTTGCAAGGGAACTAAAACACCTACAGTCTACGTTTAAAGACAATGGACATTCTTCAGATCAAATAAGGATAGCTTTAACGAGGACTAAATGTAACAGTTCATAAGATAAAGAAGAGAAGTAGCTTTTTAAGTCCAGGGCATTCATCCCGTACATGGACAACATTTCATCTTAATTAGTTAGAATCCTGAAAAAAAATGGTATTGGATTAATCTTCCCACCACCTCCAATAATGTGCTCTTCTGACCTCAGCAGTGGGTGACCTGGGTGTGCAGAAGGCTGGAATCTGTAGAATACCATATCAATGTGGCATAGCCTACACTGGTCAAACCACACAAATAGTCCATAAAAGGTTTGCCACACTCACCTTTCAGCAACCAGTAAGTCAGCCATAGTCAAATTTGTACCTCCACAGGATATTCTAGTGATTATCCTGCCACGAAAATCTTGGCCATGGCAAGATCTTTCTGTGATTCAATTATTAAGGAACTTGGGGAAATACATTTGAGGGAAGATGTTAATTGTGATGATGGCTTTCAACTTGATAAGGCTTGGGACTCAGTGATGTTTCTGATTTGTTCAGAATGACAAAATTTTACATGTAGAGGAACTTCCAGTGATTATTTTGTATTGAGAGAACTGAATCGTAACTCCACAGTTTGACAGAGAGCATACATGTAGTATAAATGTCCCAATGCACCTGTGTGCCTCAGATGGAGCAAATAGGTGATGCAGCGAGAACCTATGCATTTGTGCTCTGCGCCAATTTTTTGGAATAAAGGCATACACCATCAATCTAAAAGTGTAAAACTCACCTGAAGATGACCGAGCGATCGTCAACGAAATATTGTGGCAAGATGTCGAAGTCATCTAGTTCATGGAATGCCCGAAAATAGGTGCCAACTATTCAGGGAAATTTTACTTACGAAGTTTCAAGAACCAGTACTAAGTGAGGAAACTCCAAATATATTACAGTCTTCTATTTATCACTCCTGGAGGGTCCACAAAGACAAGATTAGACTAATTTTGGCCTGTACAGAGGCATTCAAGCAGTTGTTCTTCTCGCACTCCGTACATAAATGGAATAGGAAGAAACTGTACTATGTGGTACAATGAGAAGTACCCTTTGTCGTGTACTTCACAGTGATTTTCAGAGTGTGTCTGTAGAGTCCTCAAGTATAAAAGAATTAATAATGAGATCAGTTATGTTATGTGCCATTCTGCATGAAAAGTAAAACAGAAAAATTGGATTTACTTCAAACTGGATGCCTCTTCAGAACACTGAAACTATAGCAAAATTTTAATGCATGAGATAATGAAAGTTGGGAATTGCTAAATTTTCTTCCATCACTTCCCATTCAAGCATATTGTAACAACAGAATATCACAGGTCAAATTAGATGCATTTAACACATACCAAGATTTAAGAAAGAATGACACTTTGGTCAAGCTAGAGAGTACAGTGAGTGATCGTTCTGGAAATGTTGTTTTGACACAGTCACACTAACTGGTCATTTCGTTTGAATTTAGTGTGATTATGTCAGACACATGTGCCAGTTTGTGGAGCTTCCTTCATTTTGTTATTCATTGTCCCTGCCTCACTTGCTGAACTAGTACAGCAGCAAACGAGAGTAAAACTGAAGTGAAATATATGACAAGATTGGAGTAGCTGTATACTTCACTGTAGGGATGAGGAGAGCATTTCATATATTCTTTGAAATTTTCAATGCACACTTCTCTCAACACATCACCCTGTAATGCAAGTGTTCCAGTACTGACGAGCTGCATTCGTGGGTTAAAGTAAAAATCTGACAGGACAAGTTGAATACTTGAGAATTTCTGGCAGCAGGTTTTCCTTTTCCATCACAACTAGCCACTGAGTTCACAATCAGTAATTATGTCCAGGCTTCAGGGGAGCAGATTAGATGTACCAGCAAGAGTCATGTCCACTGCATGCCTCCTTGATTGGCACAGTCATTTACCCTACATCTACATTCTATACTCTGCAAAGCACTGGGAAGTACTTGGCGGAGAGTATGTCACATTGTACCGGTTATTTGGGTTTCTTCCCATTTCATTCACGTATGGAATGCAGGAAGAATGATTGATTGAATGCCTCCGTGTGTGCTGTGATTATTCTGATCTTATCGCCGCAATCTATATGTGAGTGATACTTACTAGGGAACTCCCCATTTCACCCCCCACCCCCTCCAGATTTAGTGGCAGAATGGCCCAGTGAATAGCCCTTCGAAAAGGACAGTTAAGTAGAACTCCTTACTGTTTCCATGCTAGAGCTGTGTTTGTTTTTGACTCACTATTCACTGGGCCATCGTGACTCATTGATATTAAAGTCATAGGATACTATGTTTTTTTGTTAAGTAAAATGTACAGTTTTACATTTTTGAGCATTTAAAGCGAATTGCCAGTCTTTGCACCACACTGAAATGTTATCAAAATCCGACTGAATATTTATGCAGCTTCTTTCAGACTGTACTTCATTAAAGGTATGCATCATCTGCAAAAAGTCTGACGTTACTATTAATATTGTGCGCAAGGTCACTAATACACAACATGAACAGCAAGAGTCCCATCACACTTCCCATAGGCACACCTGCAGTTACTTTTACATCCGACAATGACTCTCCGTCCAGGACAACGTGCTACATCCTCCATACCAAAAAGTCCTCAGACCAGTTACAAATTTCACTTGGTACAACATATGATCTTATTTTTAATACTAAGTGTAGGCATGGTACTGAGTCAAATGCTTTTCAGAAATCAAGAAATACTGCACCTATCTGACTGCCTTGATCCAAAGCTTTCAGTTTATCATGCAGAAAAGTCCAAGTTGGGTTTCACATGGTCAGTGTTTTCGAATTCCATGCAGATTGGCGTGGATAGGATCATTTTGTCTGAGATGCATGATTATGTTTGAGCTCGCAATATGTCCTAAGATTCAATAACATATGGATGTGAAGGATAGTGGATGGTAGTTTTGTCGATCACTTCTATACCCTTCTTGTAGATGGGTGTGACATGTGTGACCTGTGCTTTTTTTCCAAGAAATTGGCATGGTATATTGTTCGAGGGACCATGATAGATTATAGTTAGAAGAGGAGTTAACTCAACTGTAAATTCAGCATAGAATCCGATAGAGATTCCATCAGACCCTGGAACTTTATCAACTTTGATGATTTCAGCTGTTTCTCAACACCACAGACACTAATACGTATTTCACTCATCTTTCAATGGTACAAGGATTAAATTGGGGCAATTTTCCTGGGTTTTCCTTTGTAAAGGAACATTTGAAAATGGAGTTCAACTTTTGTTTTTGCTACTCAATTTCAATTGCTGTCTCATTCGCTAGGGACTGTACACTAACTTTGGTGCCACGAACAGCTTTTACATACAACCAGAATTTCTTCAGGTTTTGTGAAAGATAATTTGACAATATTTTACTACAGTAGTCACTGAAGGCTTCAGCTAAATGTGTTTCATTCAACATCTCTCTATCTAGAGCCCTATGCTTTGTTTTACACCTCTTATGTAATAGTCTTTGTTTCTGTAGAAGTTTCTTTACAATGACTGTATACCATGGACCGCCCAATGCCCATTATGAACTGTACTACTGGATATGCATTATCCATTATATGGTCAGTTATTCTTTTAAACTTGGGCCGTAGTTCCTCTACGTACTCCTGCTCTGTACTGAAAGTTTCAAGTTCCTCTTTGACATATGCCACTACTGAGTTTTTATGTAGTTTTTCTGTTTGTTTTAGTTGTCCTTTGTACTTTGGTAATCATTGTTGCCACAACTGTGTCATGGTCACTGACACCAGTTCTGATGTGGACATCCTCAAAGAGGTCAGGTCTGTTTGTTACCATTACATCCAATATACTTCCATCATGAGTGGGGCTCCAAACTGTCTGTGCTAGGTAGTTTCCAGAGGAGGCATTTAGTAATGTTTCACAGGATGTCTTATCAGACCCACCACTAACAAAACTGCAATTTTTCGAGTTGATTGTTGGGTAATTAAAGTCTCTACCAGTGCCTGCAGTATGATAGAAGACCTTAAGGACAAGCAACTGAGATGATACCACAGTATGATGATACCACGGTATGATTGACGGGAACTACCTCAATAAGGTTATGATTCAAAATAAGTTTAAAATTACTACTAGCTTCTATCATATTTTTTTTTTTGGCTCAAAAAGAACACCAAACTGATGTGGAAAGATTCTGACAGACAGACAAAACTCAAAATAAGACCTAGTGATAAAAACAAAAACAAGATTTGTTTTCCTTAAGCATAGTACAATGGAGTTGAGGTAGATGAATAGTTCTCTGAAAGAAAATACAATGCTAACATTTGACTCAGTTCTCAGCATGCTGTTTACAAGAGATGAACACACTTCTCATTTCTGCATACGCATGCTTAGACATGCGCTCACTGCCTTGGGTGATATATACACACTTATCATAAGTTTAACACTGTCTCAGGCACTGTAGATACTGTGTCAAAGTGTTGCTAGTGCCCCAATCCTGGCTCGTCCGATGGCATCCTGTCTTGTGAGTGTTGAACAGCTGATCTCAGCATTGGGGGCTCACTATCTTGTCACCGTCTGGTGTGTTCTGGGGGTGTCTCAGCAAGTTCCTGGGGCCTGTCTTAGGGTCATTCTTCTGGTCCATTGGGTGGTTCAGTTGCTGGCCTGATTGAATAAGGCTTTACACAGTTCATATGCACTGCGATAGAGTGAAACAGCAGTTTAACTTTTAATGTAACCGGGGAGATGATTTCAAAGACTTTATACAGTACTCTCCAATGCAATTTAAACTTACTGATATGACCCTTCTTCAATACTTGATTACTTAACTAAATTAAGTCCCCAACACACTATTTAGGTATAAGAGCTCTACAGTCATGTTGAGTGGCCTACTGGAGAAATGATTTCAAGCCTTTATGTGATTCTGTACTACATGTAGTTTGCTGGCTAAGTCCCTGGCATTTTCATTGCTGCCGTCTCTTGCTGATGTTGTGAAGGTCAATGGCATAGTCATTCACCTGCCATAGGTGAGTTCATAAATGCAGTGCATTTATGGCATAACTGCTGAGCTTGTATCATATCTAGGTGTCCCACGAATTGTGCTTACTGACAACATAGTAGCTTGTCATTTTCATTAGGATTTGATGGACTCTTTCCACTTGGTCATTCCTCTATTGATGAGATGGTGTTGTCCTTAGCTTGTTAATCTTCAGCAACCAGCATACTTGCTGTAAGTAAATCAGAAGTTGAATTGGAACCTTGCTCGCTAATTACAGGAGGAGGTGAACCGTACTTCAAAATCTGACCTTAAACAAACACCCCCCCCCCCCCCCTATTGTGTCAGCACTTTGACCTGGGATTGGTATCATTAATAGATATCTTGAGAAATGATCCAAAATAGTCAGTATATAACAATTTTCATCTTTTGGGTTTGGTATGGGATCCTACAATATCAAGACCCACTCATTCAAAAGGTGTGCTAGCATCTGGAAGTCCTTGCAGAGGTCCTTCGGTTTTGCCCACATCATTTAGTGTATGACATGAGTCACAATGTGAAATGTAACATTAAGCATCAGCTTTCCAGTTTGACCACCAATAGATTTGTGCTGTTCATAGATTATTTGCTCTTTTGCCACTGTGTCGTGCGATTTGCTCTTTTGCCACTGTGTCGTGCGAATGGGCTATTGTGACAGTCTTGTAACACTTGTTCTTGTGGAACTTCAGGTACAACAAAACCATTTGCATTGCTGTGTAGCTTCATGGGCTAGTAAGTTACCTTGAATTGGTACTCACACAGTTTAATCTACTCCAGTGGTCCTTCAGGTGGAGCAGCCACTTCAAACTGGCACGATTGGTTACTATAGTGAATTCTCAGGTAATTAAGAAATTTCAGTTTTAGACATAGACAAGTGCCTATGTCGTGTAACTGCATTGAGCTCTGTTCAGAAGATAGGAAGCAAATGAAATTCGATGTTCCTCTCCTTTGATTTTCTGTGATAAAAACTACCCTGATGGCACAATTGCTAGTGTTAGTAGTTAAGATGAAGGGTTTCGAGAAATCTGGATAGGATAATATGGGAGCTGCTGTCAAAGCTACTTTCAGCGTTTCCATTGTTTGTGAACATTCAGAACTCCAAATAAAAACAGCTTCTTGTTTTCAGTAGTTGAGTCTTTGGTTGTGCTGTATCAGCACACTCCTGAATATATCATTGACAGAAATTCGCAGTGCCTAGGAATGCTTGCTTCACACTCTTCAGTTCTGGATAGTTCTTGACAGCTTCTACCAGTTTCAAGTTAGGTTGGACAAGATAAATCAGACACTGAGTGGGTGTTAATCCTCTGAGTACAATATCCATCAGTCACTGGAATGTTTCTGGGAAAGGAAGAGGGTTATACTTGCACACCCCTGTATGCATAATAAACGATGTTTTAGCCCTCTTATCTGTATGTACAGTGAGTTGATTGTATCCTCTGGTAAGGTCACAAATAAAGAAGATTATGCATGTACCGAGATAATCCAAGCAGTGTACAAGATTTGGCAATGGATGAATATCCATCAAGATTACAAGATAATCCAAGCAGTGTACAAGATTTGGCAATGGATGAATATCCATTAAGATTACAGCAATCAGCTCCCTGCAATCAAAACAAAACCTGCACTTCTGTTTTCCTGTATGTGGTTTCTTCCTCAAAATTACTATGACAATTCTTTAGGTTCAATGAACCCAGATTCCAATTGTTCTTCAATTCTCTCTCCAACTGAAGCATGTTGATGACTGTATGGTATTCTGTACAGTCGTTGAGTAATGGATACTGCTAATCCTGTATGTGTCCTGTGTTGAACTAGGAGGGTTACTTGGAGATTATCCCATTCACAGAAAATATCAGAGTGGCTTTGTAGCACTGGTGATAAATGATTTAATTTAGTAAGCAGCTTCATCAGTTCATTTCTTCACACAGTTGTTAGGTGGACAATAATGTAGAACCTGCACATCTTGCTCCTTGGTAGGTACTTATATCTTGCAGATCTATGTTCGATACTGTTACAACAATATTGCCTCGTGGTAGTTCTACTTCTGCATTACTCAGGTTATCAGTGTTTACTGGAACATGCAATTTCCCACTGGAACCTGCAATTTCCCACCTGTATCATATTTAATTAAACTGACAATTCTCCTTACATAGAAACGCCTCTGGTCTAGCAATCCACCATTTACTGATGGCTCTGTTAAAAACAAATCACTTCCCTGGCATCTTCACATCAATATACAGAGTTTATTCTGTTATCAGATGGATGCATTCACATTCAGTTAAATATACGTCAACTTGAAATGAGATAACTGTATCACTATTTGGTCTACACATTACGTCAGCGGTGCCAACTTTCTTTTGCATCTGACCTTTAGAGTTCCCATTGCAGCCACAGTGATTACGACGGAATCGGATTTCTGTTTCTCCTACGTTGGTCTGAGATGGTTAGATGCCAGGAAATCCTTATCATTTGTATTTTGGCCACTTATTCATCTGGGTCTATCACAGAGTTAATCACAGCTTCTCCACAACGGTCATCCGGTTGCCATTTAACCCTTTAATTGTGTAGCGAGGCTGCAGCCAACCTTCTTCTTTAACTATGTGGCATCACATTAAAGAAATTTGAGCCTCTGTATTGACTAGGAAAGGGACATTTTGTCAATGGTAAATTGATTTGACAAGCAGACCTGTGAAGTTGTCATCAGTGGAGCTCGCAGTTACTACGGCTTCTTGGGGCTGGAAGAAGTAGTGGTAGCCATCCTGTCCCCTCTGTCATCTTGATATACTCCTTCCAAAGCTCTCCATTGAGACCTTGTGTTCCCCTTCTTATAGTTTCATGCTGTGACCTTCCACTTCACAGATGAAACTTCAACTCTTTTTTTCTACGAGAAGCTGTGCTTTGGTGCCTGTTGCCATGACAGCTGGTTTCTGAGTGAGCTTTGAAAACATGATGATCCTGTTTGCGGCCAGTTTGAGGGCTCCGTAACTCATCAACAAATTGAACTGCCGTTCGTATTATTACTTAGCTTTAAATGTCTCACAATGTGCCAGTCTTACTGCTCAGCTGACTTAACATAGTAATCCCTTTAAAAAAGACTTCACCCAGTAGCCCATTCAAAAATGTACCTAATACCCTTCGTCCAGCTTCAAACAATTTTGCCTCATTGTGTGAATAATTCTTACTGAGCTTCTATGTGTTAGTGTGAACTCATTGGAATCTCTCTCCAAAATATGCATACTGTGGAGCTGCACTCTGTAAAACCTTGCCATGTTTTTCCCTCTTGTATTGTTGCACAATTATCTGTTTATAAATTCAGTCGAAGGTAGCGGCAAAGCTACACTTCATATCACACAAGACGAAATCGAGTGCATCATCTTAGATTCGCAGTTTTGCCATGTGGTAAGCTGGATGGTTGGTTGGTTGGTTGGTTGGTTGGTTGGTTGGGGGGAGAAGGGACAAAACTACACGGTCATCAGTCCCTCTGACCTTGGATTATGTAAAACTGATAAAATTCCACAATAGAAGAGGGAACTACAATGTCCATAAAACGATAAACTATTGACATGGAAGGAAGGAAAAGGACGGGAGAAAAGGTGAGGGAAAGAAAGTGACTAATGACAGGGGCGTGAAGGAAGAAGCACAGGAGACAAGAGACGCTCAAGTCATAACAGACCCCATAAGGAAAGGAGTAGGAAGGCAGAGGGCCAGGGTGGAACAACCAAGCCCAGTTGAAGCCAATCCAGTTGGGGTGAAGGGGGCAGCAAGAGGGCCTTCCAGCCCCTCCATCCACCAATAAGGTGGAAGGTCCCTCCCTTAAATAAAGCGATAAAAAACCCCATCACGAATAAAACGTAATACAAGATCTGCCGCTGAGGCTTTGTCAGCCAACACCAGGGATAGTGAGTCTGGAAGGCTAAAAATCCATTGCAGAGTGGCTAAATTGGGGCAGTCCAATAAGAGGGGTGAGCCACAGTCAACATTGATCCACAAAGACAGAGAGGGGGGTCCTCATGACGGAGGAGATAACCGTGAGTCACCCAAGTATGGCTGATGCGGAGCTGGCATAGGATGACAGAGGCCTTACAAGAGGCCCAGAAGGAGGACTGCCACGGAGTTGTAGAATCCTTAATCACCCTGAGCTTGTTTGGCGAAGAAAGAGTGTGCCATTCTGCACCCCAAAGGCCCAAAACCTGATGACATAATGCCAAGCAAAGGTCTATTTCTGGAATGCCAATAGCAAGAGATGGCCTGGTGGTAGCTAATTTAGTCAGTCGATCAGCAAGTTCATCGCCAGGAATCCCAACATGTCCTAGGGTCCAAATGAAAACCATCGAGCATCCATGTTGAGCATGGAGAGAAAGGGAGTCCTGGATAGTGATGAACAACGGGTGGCAGGGGAAGCACTGGCCAATAGCGTGCAAACCGTTCAATGAGTCACTACAGATAGTGAAGGATAGTCCTGAGCAGGAGTGGATATGGTCCACTGCGCGCAAGATGGCTACCAATTCTGCAGTAAAGGCACTATAGCCATCTGGCAAGGAACGAAGTTCCGTGCCTAGCGCATAGGTGTAAGCAAAATCAGTGCGACCAGCAACCATGGAGCCATAAGTATAGATCACTTATGAACCCTAAAAAGAACTGAGGAGACAGTAGAACTGGTGGCGAAGAGCCATTGGAGGGACAGAATCCTTTGAATCAATTGAGAGATCAAGACAGAGCTGTGACTGAGAGACGTACCACAGAGGGATTCGTGCGTGAGCAGAGAAAAGAGGCGGTAAAGGGAATTGCTGGTGCTCAGAAAAGAGCGACTGAATGCGGACAGCCATGGTAAGCCCACATCGTGGCCGTTGTTGCGGCAGGGTGATCTCTGTTTCTGGATAAAGGAGACCATAATTAGGGTGCTTTGGGATGCAGCAAATGCGGAGCGCATAAGATATCAGATGTTGTTGGCACAAAACTCGCAGTGGTGGAATCCCCGTCTCTGCAAGAAAGCTAAGTACGGGGCTAGTCCAGAAGGCACCTGTCGCAAGTCGGACCCCACAGTGGTGGATGGGGCCTAGTATCTGCAACGTCGAAGGCGACACAGACTCGTAGACAGGACTTCCATAGTCTAAATGAGACTGGACCAACGCTTAATACAATCGCAGGAGAACAGAGTGGTCGGCACCCTGATGGGAGGACAGTGGTCAAAAATTCGCCTGAGTTTCGCCTAGACTTGTGAAGGGGGTGTGTGTGGTGCTATGGCAGTTACGTATCATTCCCAGCAAATCTGTTTCTGAAATTTGATTAGGAAGCGGGCCCGGGCGCGGAGTCATTTGAAGACCAGAAGAAGAGCAGTAGAAGGGTGCCGCTTGAAGTGTTGAAGAGCGTGGTGGCGGTCTTTTATGACCATCTTGCACCAAGGGGGGGGGGGGGGGCGGCCTGAGGAAGAAGGGATTGCTGAAACAGCTGCTGAAAGGATGGCGGCTGTCAAAGTCTGTGTCGAGTCATCAACACCGTCGTGTGGCAATACAGGGGGACGGGAGCAGAGGAGAAGGCACCCCAATCAGCCTTAGAGATGGCCCACCTGGGAGGGTGACAGAATGAGAGACACTGAAGGAAGGTCAAAACAACCGGGTAATGGTCACTGTGGACACCCCACTAAATGAAGGGAAGAAGGCCAGGACTGCAAATGGAGAGGTCAATTGTAGAGAAAGTGCTGTGCGCCACACTAAAGTGTGTGGGAGTGCCTGTTTTTAGTAAACAGAGGTCAAGTCCTGCCAGAACAGCTTCAACTGTCCTGCCCAGGGCAGTAGTCATATGACTACCCCAAAGAGGGTTGTGGGCATTAAAGTCCCCTAGTAGCAGGAAGGGAGAAGGGAGTTGTTGAAGAAGGGTGGTTAGGGCAAGGGATGTGGGTGGCCTGTCAGGTGGGAGGTAGAGATTACAGAATGTGATTGGAGTGGCAAGATGGACCCTAACAGCAGTGGCTTCCATAGTGGTATGGAGGAGAACCCATTTACTAACAAGGTCCTTGCGGACCAAGATGCAAACACCACTAGAAGCCCGCAAGCAGCCAATTTGGTTCCAACAGAAAGCATGGAACCCACGAAGGGTGGGTGAGTAAGAATTGACAAAATGGGTCTCCTGGAGCACAATACAAGCGGCAGAGTTGAAGGAAAGAAGGGGTTGCAACTCTGGAAGGTGATGCAAATATCCATTACAATTCCGCTGGAAGATTCTCAAGCCGGAGTCCAAATGTGAAGCGAACGGACCAGTGTCGGTCACACCACCGAGTCACCATCCATCACCAATAAAGATGGGGTAATATCCATATAGGTGGTGTCAGACTCTGTTGGTTCATTGACTGGAGGAGGGGATAGCTGCACCTTTGGTCTTGCCCTTGTTCTTGCCTTGCTGCTTCTTCTCTTGGAAAGGAAGAGAAGGGCAGACTTCAGCAAGGGTGGGCACGGAATTACATCGGGCAATCTTGGTGCCCACCAGCCGCAGTTCGTGCTGCTGATGTGGAGCAGCAGATCACCTTTCAGGGAGGTACCGGGAAGAGGAGTCCTGGGAGGGAGCTCCAGTACCGGTAGCCGCCGAAGAAGGGGAGCAGTTCTCCGGTGGGGGAGGGGGAGAGGGAGGAGGATGAGGAGGAGGAGGAGGCTGAGGCTGAGGCTGAAGTCATGGGGCGAATGGGGTGCGGGTGGGAAGAGGAGGGGGTAGGAGGGGGAATGGACATAACTGAAGCAAAAGTAGAAGTCATAAACACGGGATGGAGCGGGTCATACTTTCGTCGAGGCTCAGTGTAGGAGAGTCGATCTAAGGTTTTGAACTCTTGAATCCTCCTTTCTTTCACAAACACCAGGCATGCAGGCGAGCGTGGAGAATGCTGTCCATGACAATTTACACACTCTGGCGGAGGAGCATAGGTACTCCCCTCATGGAGGGGGCGTCCACAGTCACTGCAGAGGGGATCAATGGTGCAGCGGGAAGACGTGTCCACACCGTAAGCATTTAAAGCATCTCACTGGTGGTGGAATATAAGGTTTTACATCACACCGATACACCATGACCTTGACCTTCTCTGGGAGGACATCCCCCTCGAAGGTCAGGATAAAGGCGCCCGTAGTGGTGCAATTGTTTGGAGGGCCTCGCTGCACACGGCAGATAAAACGAACCCCTCGCTCAAGGTTAGCACGGAGTTCCTCGTCAGTTTGGAGAAGAAGATCTTGGTGGAAAATAATGCTCTGTACCAAGTTCAAAGATTGGTGGGGCGTGACGGAGACTGGGACGTCACCAAGATGGTCACTAGCACGCAGGGTGTCAGATTGGGCAGCAGAAGATGTCTTTATGAGCAAAGCACCAGACCGCATCTTACTTATCAATTCCACTTCGCCATACTTATCTTCTATTGTCTCCATGAAAAACAAAGGCTTGGTCGTGGCAAAACTTCCTCCATCTGTCCTGGTACAAACCAGGTACTGAGGGAAAGGTGTCAACCCAAGCCGGCGATCTTGACCCTCCTCCCAGGGGGTGGCCAGGGAGGGGAAGGCCGAAGGATCAGAAGAAGAAGTGTCACATCTGCTACCACTCTTAGAGACGGCCACAGAATGGCCAGGATGGTGAAGCTTTTGTTGCTTCATGCGCAAGGCGTCCGGCCTAGTACCACCCACTCCGATCAGGGGCTGGCCCCATGGGCTCCACCCAGCTACAGCAAGGGCCGTCTGGCACGGTGGCCATTGCCGGGAGTTCTGGTGCCCCAAAGTGTTGAGCATTGACTCCTGGGCAAACACAAGGCATTAACAGCTCGGGTACTAGTAGTGTGATCCCTGTGGTTTCAGGAGGCTCGGCCAAGTGGGTACTTAACAGCCCCACCACACGGACTGGCTACCGTGCTGGTGGCCTTGCAGGAGGGGGGGAGGGGGGGGCAGGGTGCAAAGGGAAAGGGGAGGGGACGGGGAGAGGAAACTGCACCATGGAAGCTAGGTAGGGAGTTCATCCCCAAATGGCTCACACTGAACAGAAAATTTTGGAAATGGAGGTCAAACCCCAAGGGAACCAAAAACACCGAAAAGGAGATGGAAACAACAAACTAAACAATAGCACAGACCAAAACAAAGCCAGGAGGATTGCCAGGTCGACATAAAGAAGTCCACTAAGAGGGAAAAGAGGGTGCAGGGACAAAGGAGCAAGGATAGGGAGGGAGAGGAACAGGGATGGTAATGCAGCCTGGAAAGGAAAGGAGACTGCAATAGCTTGGGGCCCCATGCACGCCACACAGTACCCACTGTGGGCCCCCTGGGTGGGTGGGGGTGGGGGGGGGGGTATGCTGGAACTGTAAGGATCAAAGAAAAGTTGTCAATTACCACTGAGTCAGTTAACCTTCATCGGTTATACTCACAGGGCTGGTGTTTGGTTGACCCATTTCACTCCCACCTTATGCGTCTGCTTTTAATTGGTGAATTTCTTAGCATAATTGCACTTAACAGTCTGCAAATACACACATTGCAGTGTGTCCATCGCAATTGATTACTGGGTTACTCTAGTTATTAAAAATTTGCCATCATTGCCACTCACATGCAAGCCAAGCAAAACTAGTATTTGCAGCAGCCCTACCTTCAGTTCTGGGTCTCACTTCGCTGTCTCGTGAAGAGAAGTACTCCAACGGAAGAATTGTGTCTGTATCAGCCTTGCGCTAGTTCCAAGTAGGAATAGCACACACGAACATCTGTGAACAATACCAATCATTGTTACACCCCATGAAAGACTGAAGGTTTTCTTCTCTCCTCAGGGATAAAGATGGGTAAAGTAACATTGAAGAGTGCTCTGCTGACAAAATATTATAAGGAATCTGGTCCAAGATGAGAGGTGGCAGGGTGTGGGATCATCATGGCCCATATCCGAGGGTTAAAATTATCTTTTCCAGTGTCTGAATTGCGTGAAGCCAACTGTGTGATTCTTTGCTTTGTAAAGCTTCTTCTAATGATTATAATGGACCTGAATGCTCTGTGTCTGTAAGTAATATGTTACATTAGCATTCACCTTTATTTTTTCAGAATTGTTGATGATCTTAGCATTTGACTTTGCTGTTTGGCTACAGAATCTTTATTTACATATGAGGAATCTGAATCTTTCAGCTGCTTTGATCAGGTAAAATACAGTTTGAGTCGTCATTATTTTCATCAGTAATAGGCTCAGATTCAACTATTTTGGGAATAATTTCTGGCTCCTGACACTTTGTGGTCACTGCTATATCATCATTCCTCTGAATACTATTTTCTTTAAATATCATATCTCTTGCCTTTCTTAATTTTGATTGGTTGGATTGAAACAGCCAATATGCTCTCCCTTGTTCACAATATCCTACCACTGTCCATTCAGTGTTCTTTTTATCCCATTTACACCTGTTTGCTGTAGGTACATGAATGAAGACCATACCACCAATTGTTTTTAAATATCTAATGTTGATTTTCTTTCCGTAAATCCTTTTTCTGGTGACATGCCTTTTTAATGCTTTTGCAGACGATCTGTTAATGAGGTAATCGGGTGTAGAGACTGCTTCCCCTCCAGTGGGCTTTTGCTAAGCTTGCATCAAATCAGCACCTACTTTTTTTTCTACTACTGTTCTGTTGTGCCTTTCTACTGCTCCATTTTGTTCCGATGTTTAGGGTACTGTTGTCTGATGAATTATTTCTTCGTTCTTTAAAAATGTTGTTAGTTCTTGGTTCACATATTCTTCTCATTGTGTGTGTGCACAAGACACAAATTTTATTGCCAGATCATTTTTCCATTAGCTTTTGCAATTTGTAATAGTTTCTGACACCTGGTTTTTACCACTTAATGTACACAAAAATGTCTTTCTTGAGTAGCCATGACATATTTGATACCTCCAATGGAATTTTTTTCTGTCTGCCCACATTTTAGGATATAGTAATTCAAAGATACCTTTTGCTTTTGTCTCAGAATGTTGGAAAGGTAATCTCATCTATTTATCTTCCAAGCATCTAATACATGGAGATTCAATAGTTCCCATGTAATTACTGCCATTGGCCATATCTTTCTGCTAATCTTCCATTCTGTCATGACTTATATGTCCTAATCCCCTATACCACAAGTTTGCTTCATTTAATAGTTATTATCTGTTTGGCACAATCTGTACATGTCATTGTTAAGCTCTGCTATTCAAAATAGACTTCTTTTTTCTTTGTAAATGTGGAAGCCTAGTTTTTCAAAGGTGGTCAGATGTGCCTTTACTGTATCTTATGTACAGAAAGTAAAACTGTACATAAGTGAGGCAGGTAAAGAACATCTGTTACTTCGGGTTTTTTTTTTTTTTTTTCTATGAGTTTGTGCATCAATTTTTTTGTCACCAATTCACGGAGTGGCTGAATTCTCATTATTCGCCACTACCACTAGTGAACTTAATGCTGATCTACACGAATTCATTTCACACCAGCATTTAGACGTGAACTTAAAATCTATCTACATGAATTCCTTTCACACTTGTAGTTGTTGTGGTATTCAGTCCTGAGACTGGTTTGATGCAGCTCTCCATGCTACTCTATCCTGTGCAAGCTTCTTCATCTCCCAGTACCTACTGCAACCTACATCCTTCTGAATCTGCTTAGTGTCTTCCCCTACGATTTTTACCCTCCACGCTGCCCTCCAATACTAAATTGGTGATCCCTTGATGCCTCAGAACATGTCCTACCAACCGATCCCTTCTTCTGGTTAAGTTGTGCCACAAACTTCTCTTCTCCCCAATCCTATTCAATACTTCCTCATTAGTTATGTGATCTACCAATCTAATCTTCAGCATTCTTCTGTAGCACCACATTTCGAAATCTTCTATTCTCTTCTTGTCCAAACTATTTATCGTCCATGTTTCACTTCCATACAAGGCTACACTCCATACAAATACTTTCAGAAATGACTTCCTGACACTTAAATCTATACTCGATGTTAACAAATTTCTCTTCTTCAGAAACGCTTTCCTTGCCATTGCCAGTCTACATTTTATATCCTCTCTACTTCGACCATCATCAGTTATTTTGCTCCCCAAATAGCAAAACTCCTTTACTACTTTAAGTGTCTCATTTCCTAATCTAATACCCTCAGCATCACCCGACTTAATTCGACTACATTCCATTATCCTCGTTTTGCTTTTGTTGATGTTCATCTTATATCCTCCTTTCAAGACACCATCCATTCCATTCACCTGCTCTTCCAAGTCCTTTGCTGTCTCTGACAGAATTACAATGTCATCGGCGAACCTCTAAGTTTTTATTTCTTCTCCATGGATTTTAATACCTACTCCGAATTTTTCTTTTGTTTCCTTTACTGCTTGCTCAATATACAGATTGAATAACATCGGGGAGAGGCTACAACCCTGTCTTACTCCCTTCCCAACCACTGCTACCCTTTCATGTCCCTCGACTCTTATAACTGCCATCTGGTTTCTGTACAAATTGTAAATAGCCTTTCGCTCCCTTTCTTTTACCCCTGCCACCTTTAGAATTTGAAAGAGAGTATTCCAGTCAACATTGTCAAAAGCTTTCTCTAAGTCTACAAATGCTAGAAATGTAGGTTTCCCTTTCCTTAATCTTTCTTCTAAGATAAGTCGTAAGGTCAGTATTGCCTCACGTGTTCCAGTGTTTCTACGGAATCCAAACTGATCTTCCCCGAGGTCGGCTTCTACTAGTTTTTCCATTCGTCTGTAAAGAATTCGTGTTAGTATTTTGCAGCTGTGGCTTATTAAACTGATTGTTCGGTAATTTTCACATCTGTCAGCACCTGCTTTCTTTGGGATTGGAATTATTATATTCTTCTTGAAGTCTGAGGGTATTTCGCCTGTTTCATACATCTTGCTCACCAGATGGTAGAGTTTTGTCAGGACTGGCTCTCCCAAGGCCGTCAGTAGTTCCAATGGAATGTTGTCTACTCCGGGGGCCTTGTTTCGACTCAGGTCTTTCAGTGCTCTGTCAAACTCTTCACGCAGTATCGTATCTCCCATTTCATCTTCATCTACATCCTCTACCATTTCCATAATATTGTCCTCAAGTACATCACCCTTGTATAGACCCTCTATATACTCCTTCCACCTTTCTGCTTTCCCTTCTTTGCTTAGAACTGGGTTTCCATCTGAGCTCTTGATGTTCATACAAGTGGTTCTCTTATCTCCAAAGGTCTCTTTAATTTTCCTGTAGGCAGTATCAATCTTACCCCTAGTGAGATAAGCCTCTACATCCTTACATTTGTCCTCTAGCCATCCCTGCTTAGCCATTTTGCACTTCCTGTCGATCTCATTTTTGAGATGTTTGTATTCCTTTTTGCCTGCTTCATTTACTGCATTTTTATATTTTCTCCTTTCATCAATTAAATTCAGTATTTCTTCTGTTACCCAAGGATTTCTACTAGCTCTCGTCTTTTTACCTACTTGATCCTCTGCTGCCTTCACTACTTCATCCCTCAAAGCTACCCTTTCTTCTTCTACTGTATTTCTTTCCCCATTCCTGTCAATTGTTCCCTTATGCTCTCCCTGAAACTCTGTACAACCTCTGGTTCTTTCAGTTTATCCAGGTCCCATCTCCTTAAATTCCCACCTTTTTGCAGTTTCTTCAGTTTTAATCTACAGGTCATTATAAATAGATTGTGGTCAGAGTCCACATCTGCCCCTGGAAATGTCTTACAATTTAAAACCTGGTTCCTAAATCTCTATCTTACCATTATATAATCTGATACCTTGTAGTATCTCCAGGGTTCTTCCATGTATACAACCTTCTATCATGATTCTTAAACCAAGTGTTAGCTATGATTAAGTTGTGCTCTGTGCAAAATTCTACCAGGCGGCTTCCTCTTTCATTTCTTAGCCCCAATCCATATTCACCTACTACGTTTCCTTCTCTCCTTTTTCCTACACTCGAATTCCAGTCACCCATGACTATTAAATTTTTGTCTCCCTTCACTATCTGAATAATTTCTTTTATTTCATCATACATTTCTTCAATTTCTTCGTCATCTGCAGAGCTAGTTGGCATATAAACTTGTACTACTGTAGTAGGTGCGGGCTTCGTATCTATCTTGGCCACAATAATGCGTTCACTAGCTGTTTGTGGTAGCTTACCCGTATTCCTATTTTCCTATTCATTATTAAACCTACTCCTGCATTACCCCTATTTGATTTTGTATTTATATCCCTGTATTCACCTGACCAAAAGTCTTGTTCCTCCTGCCACCGAACTTCACTAATTCCCACTATATCTAACTTTAACCTATCCATTTCCCTTTTTAAATTTTCTAACCTACCTGCCCGATTAAGGGATCTGACATTCCACGCTCCGATCCGTAGAACGCCAGTTTTCTTTCTCCTGATAATGACATCCTCTTGAGTAGTCCCCGCCCGGAGATTCGAATGGGGGACTATTTTACCTCCGGAATATTTTACCCAAGAGGACGCCGTCATCATTTAATTATACAGTAAAGCTGCATGCCCTCAGGAAAAATTACGGCCGTAGTTTACCCTTGCTTTCAGCCGTTTGCAGTACCAGCACAGCAAGACCGTTTTGGTTATTGTTACAAGGCCAGATCAGTCAATCATCCAGACTGCTGCTCCTGCAACTACTGAAAAGGCTGCTGCCCCTCTTCAGGAACCACACGTTTGTCTGGCCTCTCAGCAGATACCCCTCCGTTGTGGTTGTACCTACGGTACGGCTATCTGTATCGCTGAGGCACGCGAGCCTCCCCACCAACGGCAAGGTCCATGGTTCATGGGGGGGGGGGGGGGGGGGGGACATTTCATATTTCACCCTAGTGTTTAGAAATATGAGGGGCCCAGTGGAAAAGGGGCACATGCCAACAGTGTGTGTTATGTCAGGAAATGGGAATTAAGATAGTATAGTAATGTGAACTCCTGCTGTGATAGCGACAGTTGTTACACTAATTAGATGGTGTTTTACAAATACTATTAAATATTAGACCCACTTTATTGCAATTTAAAGTACAGAAAATGAAATCCTCGACATGACACATTACGTAGCACATCATTAATAGTCAACTCCTCACCAGTCTTTTCCTGTTCCATTGTGTCGTCACTACCATCACTTATCAATGACTGATAAAAACTTGAATATATTGGAGGCACAAATTTCAGTAAGCTTTGAAGGTCCGTGAACTTTGCTGCTTTAATTTGATGCCCATTTGGGTACTTAGGCACTAACTGGCAGTCTGCAAGCTTCGTAAATTGTCCACGACACTTCTGTAAACTAACTCGCACAGGTTTCTCAGTTTGATTGTGTGAATACTTGATATATACAGAATGTTCATGGCTCGCTAATATAAACACCATTGCATTTCTGATGTCTGCAGGCTGTTTGACAACAGTAAAGTTATGTTTGATGATACTGTTCATTATAGACAACAAAGACACGAAGTTCTCTTTCTTCATTTCAACCACAACAAATGGGTTCCTTTGCTTGCTATTGCTCATAAATTCAATCCATTTTGATGGAGTGTACACAGCCTGTGTCTTTCTTTTCAGCTTCTCAATAACTCCAAAATCCCTGTCACATGGCAGAAACTTGTGACCAGGGAGGAGAAATTTGTGCTAAACATCATCAAAACATTTTTTATCTAGAAGGTACAACCACAGACCTATGATAAAATAGTATTTATTTTGTCTAATACAGGGATCAGAATAAATGATGAGCCTTCGATGACGTTCTTCCTTCATCATGCCCAAAGCTTTTAAAATGCAGCTAGCTACTTCATCGGCCCCTCTAGATGCAACATTCTCAGACTAGGCACACATCACTGCCTTCTCGTCACTTCAACGGTGAATACAGAAATTATATGTCCAAAGTTGTCTCTTATGAAAAACCGTTTGCATTGAAATATATGGTGTTGGCAATGCTTGTTGTAAGTCCATGCACAAAACGAGTGCATCACTACCATCCTGTTTTGACTCATTTGAGTCACTTTTCAGAGCACTATATGTACCTTCAGCTTTCTCAAGGTGTAGTTTGATGTCCGTGGATTCGGCGTTATTACGTGCCTTAGCAGAATCACAAATATGACATGTATCACTCAACGGCAATTTCAAACCAATATTATTTTCCATGTTGAAAATGGTTTCATACACATGTTGTTTCCTTGGGACTTCATCTGTATTTGTAAGATCTTCACAGCACAAATGATACATACCAGGAATCGAGTGAACAGAGGTTATGTAGGACTTGTTTGGATTCTGCATTCTACTATAAAGTGACGTGTACCTTGGAAACATTTCAATGTGATTTCTAACCTTATTTTCTCTCTTGTTATCAATGGCATGAAGTGTGTTAGAATGCTTGCCTCTTCTATCCTGTCTAGGTGTATGTACAGATACATGTGTTGCAGATTCATGACTCTCAGTGTCACAGTCTTCATTGCTACAGACAGTCCTCAAACGTTTAACAGAAATGGCATGAACAGCTAAAAATGCAGTCCTACACACTTCAACCTCAGTAGCTGGAGTGTCACGAATAAATTACATGGAAGAAATCTTCCTCTGGCTTAGAACCTTCCTCTTCTTTGGATACACTTTTTTGCACTTATTAGGCCGCACTAATCCAAATAAATAAGCATTTTGCTTATTATAATCTCCCAACCAATAAAACTCAATAAATATCACCTCCTTCTCTTCTTCATTCAGTGTTGAGTTTTTGCAGAAACTAGTCTTGCAGCATGGACCACTGGCACTATGAAAC
The DNA here is from genome assembly GCF_023864345.2 of Schistocerca serialis cubense. Taxonomy (NCBI): domain Eukaryota; kingdom Metazoa; phylum Arthropoda; class Insecta; order Orthoptera; family Acrididae; genus Schistocerca; species Schistocerca serialis. The sequence goes on along the minus strand of NC_064638.1, from coordinate 120,748,200 downwards.
ACTTTCTTGGGCACAATCCATTGTTTCTTAACATCTTCCTTTCATTATCTTTCCACTCATTATCTTTACGAATACTTTTTTTTTTTTTTCCCGCTTGTACTGTTGCATTTCCTTCAGGAGTAACATTAATAGCAACACCTATTCCCGCCATCTTGGAAACATATGAACAACATTTTTTAAAAGCTTTCTGAAACAAAGTCAACCAATGAGATGAATCGACTCATGAGACACAGAGATACTATTGGCATGGGCCTCTTTTTCCACTGGGAATGTGTCAGTCCCGAATAACAGCAAATATAATTGCTCTCTTTCAAAGGAATGGTGCTAGAAGTTCCACCTATGATACTAGATGGCATAGGCTGTTTTCCTGTACCAAAATCACTGCGCAGGTGGCATTTGCCCCTTTTCCACTGGGCCCCTCATATGTTGAAGCATCAGAGTGAATGTACCAGTCATTATTTATGGCTTTACCTGCTGTAAAGAAGAATGTTTTGTAATTTGTGGTCCCTTCTGACGACTTGCTAGTTCCTTTGGTTTTGCTGCAAGAGTTTCTTTCACAATGACCATTTTTATTACAATTATAGCATCTTAGTGCCTTGGAGAAATTGTGTGCAAAGATTCTATTATCTTTCTTGTTCACTTGAAGAACTGCATCATTGTTCACAGAGTGAGAGTGCTTTTCATCTTTCACTTTCTGCAACAATTTAGTTTTGAGTCTCCAGTTATCAGTATATTAGCATTCTCTAGGCTCGTAATCATTGGTTTGTAATCATTTGGTAATCCTACCAATAAAATGCACTCTATCCACCCATATTTCAGTTTCAAAATTCAAAGTATTTAACTTATTAGAAGAACAAATTATTTTTGATACATATTTGTCTACTGACGTACAGTTTCCCAGTCGAGTTGTGAGGAGTGTAGCCAGCAAACAGTGAAGATCTGAGTCTTCATATATTTGGTTTAATTTGTCCCAGGTTTCTTTTATAGTTTTTTTTTCTGCAGGTGCATGTAAATTACTGAATCATCTGACTATCTTTATTTCAGCTGAGATGCATTCCTATAGCTTTTCATGTTGAAAATATGTTTTCATTGCAAACTGACGCGTATTGTAGTTCTCTCTTCCTTTCAGTTTTTCTATAATGCCATAATTCTGATTTCATATAGATCGCTGATTGTAGTTATTTTTGTTTCATAATTTTAAGTAAACTATGTTAACCAGGTGGTCTGGGTAAACTGGGCCCATTACCTGCTTCCCCCCCCCCCCCCCCTTAATATTATGGAAGTGATCATAGTTTGAACTAAAACACAAGAAATATTTTATTTTACTAATGTGTGCATGTGTATTTATATAAACAAGAATAAAACATGGAAATTTATGATAAAGAACATATATATCAGTCAGGCATATATTCTCATTTGCAACAATTTTTTTGTTTCTAAATTTTTTTATTTGTTGCAATCCTTGTACGTATTGAAATCACCATGCCACATTTGGTAGCACACCACTAGAGGAGAACTTAAGAAAATGGTGCAGTTAGTCGGTAGAGTGGAGTGTATCATGTGGTTATTTCTTTATGGCATTGGTCTAAAAGAACTACACCATATTCACTGCTGTCAAAAATGAATAACTGCATGACATTGTACTCTACAAATGGTATTCCTCATTTTGTTTTGGCTCCTCTAGTGGTGTGGAGATTTTAATTTGTACCAGGACAGCAGACACGTACCTGCAACTTAATTTCTTGTAGTTGCACGTTAACACATCCAGAGCAGTTAAAGGGTTAAAAAATGTCTGACGCGTGTGTAAGCGTGTGTGTGTGTGTGTGTGTGTGTGTGTGTGTGTGTGTGTGTGTGTGTGTGTATGTGTGTGTGTGTGTGTGTGTAGGACATTAGTCAGTTGTTCACAATATCACTAAGCAGAATTATTGTACTTTTATCAGAAACCAAACAAGATGGCACAGTAAATGATAGTTAATGGAAACCCTCAGCTGTCGACAGGTGTTGTTGATATACCTTGATGGGGACAGCTGAAAATGTGTGCCCCGACCGGGACTCGAACCCGGGATCTCCTGCTTACATGACAGATGCTCTATCCATCTGAGCCACTGAGGACACAGATGAACAGTGAGACTGCAGGGACTTATCCCTTGCATGCCTCCCATGGGATCCACATTCTCAAATGTCCACAATCTACATATGCAATGTTCCTGATAGATATTTTGCCCATCACTCAAAATCACTCACAATATCTATTAGGAACATTATGTATGTAGATTGTGGACATTTGATGATTTCTTAATTTAGAACCTCTATGAAAGTCATTCTTCACACGAGATGTGGAACTTGAAAATTTTGCAACATGTTATCCCATGATCATCCCAAAATGAAAATTTCAGGAGTGTAAGAGTATATTGCAAGGAAATTTTATGATTTTTGAAAATTTTTAAAATATGGCTTTTTTTAGAAATTTAAAATTTATTTAATTTATTTTTTAAACTTCGTCATGTTGCATACCAAATGAAAGCCCATCTAAAGACCTTTAAAATAACACATTTTTCAGGTCTAAATCTAACCTTGTTTCAGAGAAAATGGCAACTTACTACTCCAGGGTGTAGCAATTTTTAACAAAATTCAAAAATGCCAGGCTTGATAAATTTTTTATTAAATCACTACACATTTTTATGGTTTTCATTCATAACTATGTAGGGACACTAGATACACCTAGTTTCATCAAAATTTGAGAATGTTAAACTAAATCAGTGTGTTGATTTGACTCGGAATGACCTAACACTAGGTTGATGATCATCTCCACAAACGCTGTTATTGAAGTGAATGGCAGTTTAAAATGTGTAGCGCACCACAGATGCAGGCTGGGAGAGCAGTATTTGCTATGGGAGACATTCTTCTGTACTCGCATGGGGCCTGTGGCAGTAATCAAAGACATGCTGACAGCTGCGAACCACCTGCAGACCTCCATACAGGGTTATTACAAATGATTGAAGCGATTTCACAGCTCTACAATAACTTTATTATTTGAGATATTTTTCACAATGCTTTGCACACACATACAAAAACTCAAAAAGTTTTTTTACGCATTCACAAGTGTAAGGCTTCTGTTTTAGCCTTTCCCGTAAGATTTTCCAAACTGTCGGCTGTGGTACGTTTAGCTCCCCGCTTGCTTTATTCGTCGACTTCTGCGGCTACGCGTGAAACTTGCCCGCACGCGTTCAACCGTTTCTTCTCTCACTGCAGGCCAACCCGTTGATTTCCCCTTACAGAGGCATCCAGAAGCTTTAAACTGCGCATACCATCGCCGCATGGAGTTAGCAGTTGGTGGATCTTTGTTGAACTTCGTCCTGAAGTGTCGTTGCACTGTTATGACTGACTGATGTGAGTGCATTTCAAGCACGACATACGCTTTCTCGTCTCCTGTCGCCATTTTGTCTCACTGCGCTCTCGAGCGCTCTGGCGGCAGAAACCTGAAGTGCGGCTTCAGCGGAACAAAACTTTATGAGTTTTTCTACGTATCTGTAGTGTGTCGTGACCATATGTCAATGAATGGAGCTACAGTGAATTTATGAAATAGCTTCAATCATTTGTAATAGCCCTGTATTTGATGTCTTTCCCAATGGCGCTGTCATCTTTCAGCAGTATAATTGTCCATGTGTTGGAGCCAGAACCATGCTATAATGGTTTGGGGAGCATTATAGTGAACTCACATTGATGTCACAGTGACCAAATTCCCCTGATGGGTGGAACCCACCTCATATAATCTTGTGGACAGAATGTTAAACCCTAATTTTCATCCCTTCCTTCATCTGTGTTCTTTCCTATGATGTAAAGTCCTGTTTCATACCCTTAAATCTGCCCAGTGCAGTCCAGCAGTTAACCTTTTAGCAATGAATTGTTCAACAATTACTTTTTACCCCCAAGGCGACTCATATCGCTTTTGTGAGTATGTCCTTATTGGACCCCACTCCTTACAGCACTACTTCCTTTCCTGTGCTGCAAGTTCATCCTTCTACCATTATTTTTCCATTCTGACTTTCCATAGGATGGTCTTCATGATGCTGGCCCTGTTTGAATTTGGTTGTTAGTTTTGGACATTCAGGTTTCCAGAGCTATGGACTGGAAGGCATCACCAGTCTTTTGTAAATATAAGTGCCAAAGTGGTAGTACATTGTGTATCACGGCGAATGGGGATCTTGATTAGTCGCACGAATTGCATGGATAGAAAAAAATCCTATATTAGAAAACCCCTCAATCTCAAGGTATTAAGTTCACCAGTGAGATGCATGGCTGTTGAGTTGGAACAGTCTTTATTATTAGCTGGTAACCTCTGGGCAACCTGCTGCACCGCAGTTATATAAAGCTTAATCAGAGAAGCGTGGCTCTGTTTGAGTTGACGTTCAATTTTTAGTTGCTCATAGGAATACCATGAAGCAACTCAAACTTTCTTCTGCTAGGCCCCAACAAGTCTCTTCAGATGGAAAAGCTTATTATAATGCAGACTGATGTAATCCCACGATGTTTCCTTCTTGGCAATGCTATGGGAAGAGGGTCAAGCCAGAAATCTGGGAGCGAAAAACTTCACCCAATATTTGTTACATACTCACACTGAAGAGGATACTTTTACAGCAACAACACCATTATTTTTTTTACTAAAACATTGTTGTTGTTGTTGTGGTCTTCAGTCCTGAGACTGGTTTGATGCAGCTCTCCATGCTAATCTATCCTGTGCAAGCTGCTTCATCTCCCAGTACCTACTGCAACCTACATCCTTCTGAATCTGCTTAGTGTATTCATCTCTTGGTCTCCCTCTACGATTCTGACCCTCCACGCTGCCCTCCAATGCTAAATTTGTGATCCCTTGATGCCTCAGGACATGTCCTACCAGCCGATCCCTTCTTCTAGTCAAGTTGTGCCACAAACTCCTCTTCTCCCTAATCCTATTCAATACCTCCTCATTAGTTACGTGATCTACCCACCTAATCTTCAACATTCTTCTGTAGCACCACATTTCGAAAGCTTCTATTCTCTTCTTGTCCAAACTATTTATTGTCCATGTTTCACTTCCATACTTGGCTACACTCCATACAAATACTTTCAGAAACGACTTCCTGACACTTAAATCTATACTTGATGTTAACAAATTTCTCTTCTTCAGAAACACTTTCCTTGCCATTGCCAGTCTACATTTTATATCCTCTCTACTTCGACCATCATCAGTTATTTTGCTCCCCAAATAGCAAAACTCATCTACTACTTTAAGTGTCTCATTTCCTAATCTAATTCCCTCAGCATCACCCGACTCAATTCGACTACATTCCATTATCCTTGTTTTGCTTTTGTTGATGTTCATCTTATATCCTCCTTTCAAGACACTGTCCATTCCATTCAACTGCTCTTCCAAGTCCTATGCTGTCTCTGACAGAATTATAATCTCATCAGCGAACCTCAAAGTTTTTATTTCTTCTCCCTGGATTTTAATATCTACTCCAAATTTTTCTTTTGTTTCCTTTACTGCTTGCTCAATATACAGATTGAATAACATCAGGGACCGAGCGAGGTGGCGCAGTGGTTAGCACACTGGACTCGCATTCGGGAGGACGACGGTTCAATCCCGTTTCCGGCCATCCTGATTTAGGTTTTCCGAGATTTCTCTAAATCGTTTCAGGCAAACACCGGGATAGTTCCTTTGAAAGGGCACGGCCGATTTCCTTCCCAATCCTTCCCTAAACCGAGCTTGCGCTCCGTCTCTAATGACCTCGTTGTCGACGGGACGTTAAACACTAACCACCACCACCACGAATAACATCGGGGAGAGGCTACAACCCTGTCTCACTCCCTTCCCAACTACTGCTTCCCTTTCATGTCCCTCGACTCTTATAACTGCCATCTGGTTTCTGTACAAATTGTAAATAGCCTTTCGCTCCCTGTCTTTTACCCCTGCCACCTTTAGAATTTGAAAGAGAGTATTCCAGTCAATATTGTCAAAAGCTTTCTCTAAGTCTACAAATGCTAGAAATGTAGGTTTCCCTTTCCTTAATCTTTCTTCTAAGATAAGTCGTAAGGTCAGTATTGCCTCACGTGTTCCAACATTTCTACAGAATCCAAACTGATCTTCCCCGAGGTCGGCTTCTATCAGTTTTTCGATTCGTCTGTAAAGAATTCGCGTTTGTATTTTGCAACTGTGACTTATTAAACTGATAGTTCGGTAATTTTCACATCTGTCAACACCTGCTTTCTTTGGGATTGGAATTATTATATTCTTCTTGAAGTCTGAGGGTATTTTGCCTGTCTCGTACATCTTGCTCACCAGATGGAAGAGTTTTGTCAGGACTGGCTCTCCCAAGGCCGTCAGTAGTTCTAATGGAATGTTGTCTACTCCTGGGGCTTTGTTTCGACTCAGGTCTTTCAGTGCTCTGTCAAACTCTTCATACAGTATCGTATCTCCCATTTCACCTTCATCTATATCCTCTTCCATTTCTATAATATTGTCCTCAAGTACATCGCCCTTGTATAGACCCTCTATATACTCCTTCCACCTTTCTGCTTTCCCCTCTTTGCTTAGAACTGGGTTTCCATCTGAGCTCTTGATATTTATACAAGTGGCTCTCTTTTTTCCAAAGGTCTCTTTAATTTTCCTGTAGGCTGTATCTATCTTACCTCTAGTGAGATAAGCCTCCACGTATTTTTGAGACGTTTGTATTCCTTTTTGCCTGCTTCATTTACTGCATTTTTATATTTTCTCCTTTCATCAATTAAATTCAATATTTCTTCTGTTACCCAAGGATTTCTACTAGCCCTCGTCTTTTTACCTACTTGATCCTCTGCTGCCTTCACTACTTCATCCCTCAGAGCTACCCATTCATCTTCTACTGTATTTCTCTCCCCCATTCCCGTCAATTGTTCCCTTATGCTCTCCCTGAAACTCTGTACAACCTCTGGTCTAGTCAGTTTATCCAGGTCCCATCTCATTAAATTCCCACATTTTTGCAATTTCTTCAGTTTTAGTCTACAGTTCATAACCAATAGATTGTGGTCAGAGTCCACATCTGCCCCTGGAAATGTCCTACAATTTAAAACCTGGTTCCTAAATCTCTGTCTTACCATTATATAATATATCTGATACCTTTTAGTATCTCCAGGATTCTTCCCTGTATACAACCTTCTTTTATGATTCTTGAACCAAGTGTTAGCTATGATTAAGTTACGCTCTGTGCAAAATTCTAACAGACGGCTTCCTCTTTCATTTCTTAGCCCCAATCCATACTCACCTGCTATGTTTCCTTCTCTCCCTTTTCCTACTGTCGAATTCCAGTCACCCATGACTATTAAATTTTCATCTTCCTTCACTACCTGAATAATTTCTTTTATCTCATCATACATTTCTTCAATTTCTTCTTCATCTGCAGAGCTAGTTGGCATATAAACTTGTACTACTGTAGTAGGCATGCGCTTCGTGTCTATCTTGGCCACTATAATACGTTCACTATGCTGTTTCTAGTAGCTTACCTGCACTCCTATTTTTTTTTATTCATTATTAAACCTACTCCTGCATTACCCCTATTTGATTTTGTATTTATAACCCTGTATTCACCTGATCAGAAGTCTTGTTCCTCCTGCCACTGAACTTCACTAATTCCCACTATATCCAACTTTATCCTATCCATTTCCCTTTTTAAATTTTCTAATCTACCTGCCCGGTTAAGGGATCTGACATTTCACACTCCGATCCATAGAATGCCAGTTTTCTTTCTCCTGATAACGACGTCCTCTTGAGTAGTCCCCACCCGGAGATCCAAATTGGGGGACTATTTTACCTCCGGAATATTTTACCCAAGAGGACGCCATCGTCATTTAACCATACAGTAAAGCTGCATGCCGTCGGGAAAAATTACGGCTGTAGTTTCTGTTGTGTCGGTAGCTGGGCCGACACCGTGAAGTTGAGATGGCTGAAAATGCACGCTAGACTAAAGCAGACGGGCGTGAAGTACTGGAACAGGCTACGTAATTAATGTTAGGAAGAAAAGTACGGAGCAGGATTAATACTTATCTTTAATATCATTGAGGTACATCGATCTTGACGATACACAGGAGACTTTAATTACAATCACTGTATGGCTAATGGCGCCTTGCTAGTTCGTAGCCATTAACTTAGCTGATGGCTATTCTGTCTCTCGGCTAATGAGAGAGAAAGGCTTCGTACATCTGGTCGGTAGCTAGGTTCTCGTACAACTGGGGCGAGTGCTCTCTCGTATCACGAGACCTGCCTTGGTGGTGGCGCTAGGTCTGCGATTACACAGTGGCGACACGCGGGTCCGACATGTACTAAATGGACCGCGGCCGATTTAAGCTACCACCTAGCAAGTGTGGTGTCTGGCGGTGACACCACATTCCTCCCCCGCAAATCGGCGAACGGTCGTGTGATAAGGTTTCCGCCCGCCGTGGGGAGGACCACATGTTGACGTATGCGATGAGGTGGGGAACCTAACAACAGGCGAGGCTGTGCCACCCGCACCCGGCCATTCGGTCCGAGGGGAGCTAGGAAACGCCTGAAAAACTAGTCCAGGGTGCACGTCAACATGCGGTGGATGCGCCCGTAAAGAGACAGGAGGGACCGAAGGATCAACCTCCATTGCGTCGGGGTAGCCGATGCGCGAAGACGTCATGTGGTCCGGAGCGGGCGGGAGTTCCATTGCGGAGGACAGCTGGTCACGGGAAGCGATCGGCGGCGCGTGACCCTGGGAGGCGCTTGGCGGCCGCAACGAAGCGTCGAATGCGGGCGGCGCCGGCGGGAGAACTAGCGGCGGCGGCGGCGGCTGCTGCTGCTGCGGCGGCGGCGGCGGCGCGTCGCCATGGGGCAAAATGGAAGGCATCGTCGGTAACACCTGGGGATGAGGCGAGCCAGTAGATGGGTCCCCAGGGCGCTGACCGGACGGCACCGTCGCTGAAAGCAGACGGGGAGCGGCAGAACCCGAGCGACGACAGAGGCGCAGCTGATTGAGATGCCGACGCACCTCACCAGAGGCCCCCAAAACCAAATACATCGCGCGGCCGAGGCAGCGAAGAATGCGCCCTGCGAGCCAACGCCGTGAACCTCGATAGTTGCGATAAAATACAACGTCGCCTGGAGCAAAAGCAGGAGTCTGCCGCTGCACAGGAACCTGATGCGGCGGATGCAGCAAAGACATCAAGGTGCGATGAGGACGACCGTGGAGCAACTCAGCCGGCGAGCGACCATCTCGGGGCTGAGAGCGATACGAAGACAAAAAGAGCAACAATGCGTCCTCCCGAGAATGCGACTCTTTCAATTTCAACGTCTGTGACTTGAAAGTCCGGACCAATCGTTCAGCGGCACTGTTGGACTGAGGCGAAAACGGCGCGGATGTCAGATGGTGAATACCATTGGCCTGGCAGAAGGACTGAAATTCTGCGGACATGAATTGTGGGCCATTGTCGGAAACAATAGTCTGCGGAAGACCTTCAATGCAAAAGATAGCAGACAACGCTTGGATGGTGGCGGAGGACGTCGTGGAAGACATCCGGACAACAAAAGGAAAATTACTGAAGGCGTCGACCAGAACCAACCATCGAGCATTCCAGAATGGACCAGCAAAATCAATGTGCAAGCGTTGCCAAGGGGAAGTGGCTTTTGGCCACGCAAAGACTTTCCGCGGCGGTGCGGACTGTTGTTCGGCACACGCCGGGCACGAAGAACACATATTCGTAATCGCAGCATCGATTCCGAACCAAGTACAGTGCTGACGAGCAAGTTGTTTCGTTCGCACTATACCCCAATGTCCTTGGTGAAGAAGCCGTAAAACAGAGGACTGTAACGAACGTGGGACCACGACTCTGGACTGATCATTATCAGAACGCAACAACAAAACACCACGTTGAACAAAAAGTCTCTCCTTGTGAGCAAAAAATCGGCGAACCAACGGATCCTCGATCCGAGACTTTGACAAAGGCCATTGCGTAGCAACAAAACGCAAAACAGTAGCAAGGACAGGGTCAGCAGCTGTGGCTGTAGCTACACGACGAAAATCAATCGGAAACGATTCGACCACTTCATCGGTTTCCGAATCAATGAACATGCAAGCAAGTTCGGAAGAATCGAATGCTTTATCCTCAGCAACAGGCAAACGGGACAACGCATCGGCGTTGCCGTGCTTAGCAGTGGACCGATACAAGATATCGTAGCGGTACTGCGAGAGGAAAATAGACCAGCGAATGAATTTCTGCGCTGTACGTGGAGGTACAGGCTTGGTCGGATGAAAAAGCGATGTCAAAGGTTTGTGGTCTGTGATGATGGTAAAGTGACGACCATACAAGAAATCATGGAACTTAGTAACACCAAAGACGAGAGCCAAAGCTTCTTTCTCTATCTGTGAATAATTTCTTTGCGTAGACGAGAGCAATTTGGACGCAAAGGCAATAGGGCGATCATGCGAGCCAACTTTGTGCGCAAGCACAGCACCGATCCCGAAATCCGATGCATCTACCATCAACAAAAGGGGTTTCTGGGGATCGAATGGCGTAAGGCAAGTATTAGAAAGCAACGCCGATTTCAACTGTCGAAAGGCGCGTTCACATTCCGTCGTCCAGACGAACGGAACACCTTTACGGCGTAAGCGATGAAGCGGAGCTGAAATGGAAGAGGCATTGCGCACAAATTTATTGTAATAATTAATTTTACCCAACACACTCTGTAGCTGTTTCACATTTTGAGGGGAAGGCAATTCTTGTATGGCACGGAGGTGCTCTGGACTCGGATGTATGCCTTGGGCATTAATGACATGTCCCAGGTATGGTAAGTCACGAGCAAAAAACACACATTTGTCCTTCCTCAAGCGAAGACCATTTTGCCGCAAGACCTGAAATAATGTTCGTAAGTTCGCAAGATGATCTTCTTCTGTCTGTCCGGAGATCACTATATCGTCCAGATAGTTTGCTGCAGTAGGGACCGACGCACAAATAGTTTGTAAATATTGCTGAAACAAGGCAGGGGCGGATGCACACCCGAATGGCAGTCTTTTGAAGCGGTACAATCCAAGATGCGTGTTAACCACCAATACGCGCTGGGATTCGTCGTCCACCGGTATTTGCAAGTACGCATCGGCGAGGTCCAACTTTGAAAAATATTTTCCCGGGCACAGTTTAGCAAAAAGATCTTCCGGGCGGGGCAAAGGAAAAGTAGCAGTCACTAGCTGTGGATTCACTGTGGCCTTGAAGTCCACGCAAAGTCTCAATTTTCCGGAAGGTTTTGGCAAAATTACTAAGGGTGAGGCCCAGAGAGAAGCTTGCACACGTTCAATTACACCCTGTGATTCGAGATCGTTTAACGTTCTTGCGACCTCATCACGCAATGCGTGGGGAACATTGCGCGCTCTGAAAAATTTCGGTTGCGCGTTGACCTTCAGTTCTAAATGTGCTTCATAGTTTTTAGCGCAACCTAAGCCCGGTGCAAAAATGTCTGCAAATTCGTCACACAGCCGAGAAACACTGTCTGTAGGCACAGTCTGATTCACTGATAGGACCTGATTTACAATAGACATGTTAAACAACTTAAATAAATCTAGACCAAACAAGTTCACTGCAGAAGAAGAACGAAGAACGTAAAATGACACAAGTTTTGTTTGTCCCTTGTATGTTGCAAGAAGGCTGCACTGTCCTAACACAGGAATTGGCTGTCCGGAATATGTAGTTAGCTGAACATTTGCGGAACGCAACGGAGGTTTGCCCAGTTGTTTGTACGTGTCATGATTGAGCAATGAAACTGCAGCTCCAGTATCGAGCTGGAATGGTATCACTTTGCCTTCAAAGTCCAAGTCCACAAAAAGTTTATTGTTCTGCTGACGACAAAAGCGACTGTTTTGTGCAATTTGAATAGACACTGGTACAGAATCACTCGCTAATTGACGTGATTTCCGGCGACGTCGACGCACAGTTTTTGTGGGACGAACACAGTCACTGTTAGAGAAAGTGTCACTGGACGAAGCGGAATTAACGACATGAATGTCCATAGGCGAAGGTCCACGAGCCTGAGTGTCCTTGGTTCGATTCCGGCGCGAAGCAAAGGGCCTGGAATGATTGTGATTGTCTGATCTGAGCTTTTTCTGGCAAACACTTTGAACATGTCCTTTCTTATTGCAGAAAAAGCAAATAGCTTGGCGTGACGGGCAATGTTCACGCGAATGTCTAGTAGCACACCGCGGGCACGATTTCACTACATTTGTGGGCTGGCGCGGCACACGTGGCTTAGCACGTGGCGGCCGCTGTGTCGACGTGCGCAAGGCCCGGTTACCGGGCCGCGCAGCGCGTCCAGCGGGCCGGTTAATGTTACACACGGCTGGCGAAGTTTCAAAAGATTCCTGAGCACAGTCAAGTGTGTCCTGTCTATCCAATATGTCTATCACTTGTTGAAGGGAGGGATTAACTAGTTTCAAAATTTGCTCCCGTATGCGAACATCAGAAACGTTCTGTGCTATTGCATCACGCACCATTGTATCGGAATAAGAAAGACCACAGTCACATTCAAAGGCACAGTCCCTAGTAAGTCCTTGCAATGTTGCTACCCACTCCCTATTAGTTTGACCGGCCGTACGTTTTGTACGAAAGAACGTATACCGTTTTGCAACCACATTAACTGTTTCTTTGAAATAGGCATCTAAAGCAGACAAAATTTCCTCGTAGGACAGAGTTGCTACGTCGCGTCGGGGAAACAATTTCACTATCACACGGTATGTGGACACACCGACACAAGAAAGCAAAAACGGCTGCCGCTCATTACCTTGAATTCTGTAGGCTGCTAGATGAAAGTTGAACTGGCGAGACCACTCGTGCCAGGTCTCATCGGCTGCCACGTATGGTCGAAAGGGAGGTGCAACAGCGTTTAGTGGCAGCGGTAGCGAAGAAGCGGCGGCGGCCGCATCGGTTTGAATGGTACGTTGACCCTGGACGAGCTGTCCAAGGGCATCCAGTAACGCCTGCGTCTGCTGATTCTGCAAGCGATAAAATTCGGACAGTACATCTGGAGAATGTGGCGAAGCCATGACACAAACGAATTAATACAAACTCTTTTGCTCGTCGCCAATGTTGTGTCGGTAGCTGGGCCGACACCGTGAAGTTGAGATGGCTGAAAATGCACGCTAGACTAAAGCAGACGGGCGTGAAGTACTGGAACAGGCTACGTAATTAATGTTAGGAAGAAAAGTACGGAGCAGGATTAATACTTATCTTTAATATCATTGAGGTACATCGATCTTGACGATACACAGGAGACTTTAATTACAATCACTGTATGGCTAATGGCGCCTTGCTAGTTCGTAGCCATTAACTTAGCTGATGGCTATTCTGTCTCTCGGCTAATGAGAGAGAAAGGCTTCGTACATCTGGTCGGTAGCTAGGTTCTCGTACAACTGGGGCGAGTGCTCTCTCGTATCACGAGACCTGCCTTGGTGGTGGCGCTAGGTCTGCGATTACACAGTGGCGACACGCGGGTCCGACATGTACTAAATGGACCGCGGCCGATTTAAGCTACCACCTAGCAAGTGTGGTGTCTGGCGGTGACACCACAGTTTCCCCTTGCTTTCAGCCATTCGCAGTACCACTACAGCAAGGCCGTTTTGGTTAATGTTACAAGGCCAGATCAGTCAATCATCCAGACTGTTGCCCCTGCAACTACTGAAAAGGCTGCTGCCCCTCTTCAGGAACCACACGTTTGTCTGGCCTCTCAACAGATACCCCTCCGTTGTGGTTGCACCTACGGTACGGCTATCTGTATCGTTGAGGCACGCAAGCCTCCCTACCAACGGCAAGGTCCATGGTTCATGGGGGGAGGAGTGTCTGGGGAAAATGTGGAATGGTTCACTATTAATTAAAGCATCCTCTGCTGCCCAGTTTACATATCTTCAGGCAAATGTTCATCTAGGTGACGTATCTGTACCCATTGCCGAACGTAAAACTTTGGTGAACATGGTCCAAGGAATCATCTTCCATGGAGATCTTATGCTCCAAACAGGAGATGAGCTCTAGACTAATCTCCAGCAGTGAGGCATATATTTTATCAGACATGTACTAAAGGGTCCAAGGATAACCGTACGGATACAGGTGCCTTTGACTTAGTGTTTGAAGGGAATGTCCTCTCTTCAAATTCTTTTCCACAGTTTGCACTGCTCTCCAAGAAACAAACGTCACCGATGACCATTCTCCAACACTCCATGGTTATTGTACGATCTGTCGGAACCATGCTACCTAGAGAGGGTATCTGGAGGTGTCTGTACGTTGGTTCGCACAGATGTCATCAGTGAATAGATTCCTCTTCATACCACATTGGAGCAATAATGGTGTAGATGCAAGTGATCTTGGCAATTACAATTTGCAACACTTATCTACCTTCAGGCAGGTCACTTATGTGTGTTGTGTTGACCACATTTTATTTTATTTACACATAAAGTTCCGTAGGACCAAATTGAGGAGCAAATCTCCAAGGTCATGGAACATGTCAGTACATGAAATTACAACGTACAAGTAATAACAGATAAAAACAAAATGTTTATTAACCCGAAAAAAGTCAATCAATAAGTTTAAGTAAACACAATCAACAATACAACAAGAATCAGCTTCATTTTACAAGGAACTCCTCAACAATAGAAGGAGTGACCCATGAGGAAACTCTTCAGTTTCAATTTGAAAGTGCGTGGATTACTGCTAAGATTTTTGAATTCGAGTGGTAGATTATTGAAAATGGATGCAGCAGTATACTGCACACCTTTCTGCACAAAAGTTAAGGAAGTCCGATCCAAATGCAGGTTTGATTTCTGCCAGGTATTAACTGAGTAAAAGCTGCTTATTCTTGGGAATAAGCTAATATTGTTAACAAGAAATGACAGTAAGGAATGTATATATTGAGAGGCCAATGTAAAAATACCCAGACTCGTGAACAGGGGTCAACAAGAGGTTGGTGAACTTACACCACTTATTGCTCGAATTGCTCGTTTCGGAGCCAAAAATATTCTTTTAGAATGGGAAGAGTTGCCCCAAAATATAATATCATATGACATAAGAGAATGAAAATAAGCAAAGTAGACTAATTTTTGAGTCGAACGATCACTCACTTGAGATACCGTTTGAATAGCAAAAATGGCAGCATTAAGTCTTTGTACAAGATCCTGAACGTGGGCTTTCCACAGCAGTTAACTATCTATCAGAAAACCTAGAAATTTGAACTTTTCAGTTTCACTAATCACATGCCCATTCTGTGAAATTAAAATGTCAGGTTTTGTTGAATTGTGTGTTAGAAACTGTAAAACCTGTGTCTGACTGTGATTTAACGTTAGTTTATTTTCTAAAAGCCATGAACTTAGGTCATGAACTGCACTATATGAAACTGGGCCAACATCCTTTAGTACCAAGCTAGTGTCATCAGCAAACCAGAAATATTTTAGAGTTACCCATAATACTAGAGGGCATATCATTTATATAAATAAGGAACAGGAGTGGGTCACCCCCCACTTAACTGTACCCTACTCAGACCCCACATCACAGCCATTCTCAACATTGTGAATAATGACCTTTTGCTGACTGTTGCTAAAGTAAGAGGTGTACCAATTGTGAACTACTTCCCGTATTCCACAATGGTCCAACTTCTGGAACAATATTTTGTGATCAACACAACCAAACGCCTCATTTAAATCAAAAAAATATGCCTAGCACTCAGAAACTTTTGTTTGACCCATCCAGTACCTCACATAGAAAAGAGAATATAGCATTTTCAGTTGTTAAACGACTTCTAAAGCCGAACCGTACATTTGATAGCAAATTGTGTGATATAAAATGATCAATTATCCTTACATACATAGCCTTTTCAATAAAAGCAAACACTGATGGCATAGAAATAGGTCTAAAATTGTCTGTGTTATCCTTTTCTCCCTTTTTATAAAGCAGCTTTACTACTGAGTACATTAATCCAGTAATACTCCCCCACCCCTCTCCCTTTTTTCTCCTCCTTGTTGACTTCAGCACAAAACACCCTCTGTGGACAAGTACCAATTTGTCTGGTAGAGGCCTTCTAATTGACCAGCTTCTCAAGAGACCATGATCTGTGCCTCCTAAATGATGGTTCTCCTACCCACATCAGTGCCACCCACGGCACCTTTTCAGCTATTGATGTAACATTTTCTTCTCCTGATCTTGTGGCTTCGTTATATTGGTCACTACACAAAGATCTTTGTGGCAATGGCCAGTTTCCTGTGATCCTGTTGTTTCCTTACCATCGCCAGAAAGACTGTATTTGCATGCCTGCCACCTTTCTGTTGCATTGTATTGATGAGGTTGTGCAAGGCCTCTCAGACATGATCATTCACAGCACTGGAACTGCCATCCCCATTTTTACAGGTCCCCTCGTGTCATCTGGTGCTGTTTTGGGCCAAAGACATTTGCAGTAGCTACTCAGGACTGCCAATGAGACGTGCAGTGATTCAAACAACAATCTTATCAGTTTTAAGCAACTTCATTCTAAGGCTCGCCGTGTAATCAAACACGAGAAGGGATGTTGGGAGGAATAGGTCTCCTCTCTGGGGACTTATGCCTCTTCATCTTAGGTGTAGTCTGAGTCCATAGTCTTCTGGGCCACCAGTGATCAACAGCTGTTCAAGGTCTTGTCCTACCAGTTGGTCTTTGTACCAATTCATCAGTTCTTGCAGAATACCTTGCGACCCACACTGTGACAGCAAGGACATCCTCTTCATATCCAGTTACCTTTGTACCGCACAAGGTCTTCAACCGTATTTGGGCACAAGTTGTCTTTTTCTTGCAATGGAAAGTTTCCTCGCAATGGAAAGGTAGCAGAGTTGTCTTAATCCTTAAGCCAGGCAAGAAGCCAAGGCCTCTTGACAGCTACTGGCCGATTATTCCCTCCAATGTACTCTGTAAGCTGGTTGCCTGCAGATTATGCTGGTTTCTCGAATCTTGGTGCCTTTTGTCTCCCTACCAGTGTGGTTTCCAGGAGGGGCAATCCACCTGCTTAGGTTGGAAACAGCAATCCGATGGGCTTTTTCTAAAACTGAAAATATTTTTTGCAGTCTTCTTTGACCTACATAAGGCATATGACTCCACTTGGCATCTTCACATTTTACTTGCCATCTGTTTTGAAGACTTCCTACCGATTTTTATTCACCAACACCCCCTTGCCCCTTCACAGGGCACTGTGTTTAAGTGTTATCGCCATCAATGGTCCATTGGTTACACTGCATTGTATGTCAGTGATTTTTGTATTTGCTATAGCACTCACTCGGAAGCTTCTGCTGAAAGCCAGCTGCAAGGTGCCACCCAGTGGGCCTCTGCATGGGCTCTTTCCCATGACTTTCAGTTCTCTCCTCCAAAAATGTGGGTCATGTATTTCTGTTATCTTTCCTGACCCAAGTCTCTACTTACATACCCAGCATCTGGATGGTGTAGCATAGTCATGTTTCTTGTGCCTCCTTTTTGATAAAAAGCTGACTGGGCTACCCCATATTTGTCAGCTGAAGATAAATGCATGTGGAAGCTTAACACTGTTTGCTTGCTTACCTACACACCTTGCCCCGGTACAGATCATGCTACTCTTATCCATGTTTACCGAGGTCTGGTTTCATTCCAACTAGACTATTTTTGCCAGGTTTGTGACTCAGCAGCTCCTTCAACTTCAAAACTGTTATACCTAGACCATCATCTTTGCATGCATCTGGCCACTAGTGCCTTCTGGACAAGACCCATAGAGAGTCCCCTTGCTGAAATGGGGATCCTGACTATTCAGATTTGACAGTACCTGCACCTGTTCTATGCAGTTGTCATTCCTCATGAGTTGCACGGTGGTACCACCTTTTACACAGACGACTCTGAAACTATGGATCAAACGGATTATGTTTTTACACCTCCTGCCATTATGGAACGCCATTTGCTGCCGGGAACAAGTAGCATGTTTACGGCAGAGGTGCTAGGTCTTTCTCTGGGTCTCAAGTCATGTTGGTATCCTAGGGAACAAATTGGCTGATTGTTTGGCTAGAGGAAAACTTACTTGCTCCCCAGTCACTTTGCCGATCCAAGGTGCAGTTTTGCGGTTTCACGTAAGATCTCTGCTCACTCAGAAATAGATCAACATCTGGTGGGCTACCACCCCACCTAATAAACTCTGCACAATCAAGAAGACTACTGCAGCATGGTGCTCTCCATTTTACTCCTCCCGGGAGGATTCCACAGTCCTATGTCAACTCCACATTGGTGATACCAGGTTAACCCAAAGTTTTATTTTGTGTAAAGAGCCACCCCCACATTATGATTATGGAGCCTTACAGACAGCAGCTCATACCTGGGTGGAATGCCCCCCTCCTGTTGGCCCATTGTGCTAAGTATGGACTTCCAGACTCCTTGCCTCTAATATTGGCAGACGATTCACAGATCATTGAACTGGTTCTCAGTTTTGTCTGTGAAAGTGGTTTTTATTGTCAATTATAAGGTTTTAATCTACTTCTGGAGCAGGGTGTTTGGGTAGGGTGTTTCCCTCTGTACATAGGGTCTAAGGTATCCCCGACCACCTCCTCAACCTGGCTATTCTTTCATCTCTCCTTTAATAGTTTTTTTATTCAGCTGCACCCAATTTTCTATTATATGATTCACACTCTGTTGAATAATGGGTGCTCTTGACTGTAATGGATTAGGGATGCGACAGCTATTAGTAGGGACATTTCCTGTTGCATGCAAAGCCCTGGGGACTTCCACCAACTGGTTGCTCTATTCCCTTCGTCTCACTTTTTTTACTTATGTTACAAAAGATGTCCATTATGTTTTTAGCCTTCTCAGTTTGTTATAAAGCTCTCGACTAGATCAGATCATGTTCTTGGTGGACGTCTTTACTTTTGGATGCACCACTCTTGGGTTGAGGGGCAGATGACCTTGAACCACCACCACCACCACTACCACCACCCCTCCCCCGTATCACCCACAATTACTTTTTACTATTCATGCACAAATTGGCTGTTCCTTACATTTATAATTTTTGTTATCCTTTAGATACATATTCCCGTGCTCCACAAAGTAACCTCTTACTAACCTCCTGTTCCTCATTTCAGAAATTTGTATTTTTATATGCATCTCTATAGTTTTTCTGTTGTCAACTAAGAATGTAAGATTGCTGGTAGTCAACTTTTCATGACTAATATATTTTAAAAATGAGTTTTACTAATACTCTGGTTCTCAACATGTGATTATTTGTAGTGTGTACAGTTGTCATTCTACATTTTGAAATTTTCCTTATGTGTTTAATGATTTTTGTCCTGTTTTCCGATTTGTAGGGCAGTGTTTGCTGACAAGGATGGCACAGCAATGTCAGCTGGAAGTTGCAATCTGGAGTACCTGCTGCATTCTGTGTTTTGACAAATACTTATCACTATGGAATGTGTATCCACCGTGAAACTGTTACAGGTACATCTTAATTCAAATAAGTTACATCAGGTTTTCTGCTTTTTAAGCGAACACATCATAGAGTTTTGCATATTAGTGTAGTAGCATTTTTCATTTAATTGTATCAGGAGCTACCATGTTTTTCTGCTACTCGTTCACATATTTAATGTGTGTGTCTTCAACAAAAAATCTTAATGTAGTTTAATTTTACAGGAAATCTTATAAATTAACAATTAAATACCTTGCAAAATGTTTGACTAATTATGTCAGAAAAATGTAAGGCATGGGCTTTTTTAGAATATTATAAATGTGTGTCTTATTCATTGGCAACTACCGTGTGACACACACACACACACACACACACACACACACACACACACACACACACAGAGAGAGAGAGAGAGAGAGAGAGAGAGAGAGAGAGAGAGAGAGAGAGAGAGAGAACTCTCAATTTCAGTGACAATAAAGACAGTATGCTAGCTCATTTGTGCAATGACATTAAAAGGAACCATTGTAGCATTTGCCAAGCGCTGTAAAGCAATTGTAAAAAGCTTCTGGAATAATAATTCAATATCTTCATCACTCACATAATAAAATAAAAGGGAAGGGAACTGCAGAACAAAAATTACAGCTGTGTGTGATGTATTGGATTGTTCAATATAATATTTATGTTTGTGATGATCTCTGTTGTAATGGAAACAAGCCACATGGGTAGGATAGGAACTTGATATACACTCCTGGAAATGGAAAAAAGAACACATTGACACCGGTGTGTCAGACCCACCATACTTGCTCCGGACACTGCGAGAGGGCTGTACAAGCAATGATCACACGTACGGCACAGCGGACACACCAGGAACCGCGGTGTTGGCCGTCGAATGGCGCTAGCTGCGCAGCATTTGTGCACCGCCGCCGTCAGTGTCAGCCAGTTTGCCGTGGCATACGGAGCTCCATCGCAGTCTTTAACACTGGTAGCATGCTGCGACAGCGTGGACGTGAACCGTATGTGCAGTTGACGGACTTTGAGCGAGGGCGTATAGTGGGCATGCGGGAGGCCGGGTGGACGTACCGCCGAATTGCTCAACACGTGGGGCGTGAGGTCTCCACAGTACATCGATGTTGTCGACAGTGGTCGGCGGAAGGTGCACGTGCCCGTCGACCTGGGACCGGACCGCAGCGACGCACGGATGCACGCCAAGACCGTAGGATCCTACGCAGTGCCGTAGGGGACCGCACCGCCACTTCCCAGCAAATTAGGGACACTGTTGCTCCTGGGGTATCGGCGAGGACCATTCGCAACCGTCTCCATGAAGCTGGGCTACGGTCCCGCACACCGTTAGGCCGTCTTCCGCTCACGCCCCAACATCGTGCAGCCCGCCTCCAGTGGTGTCGCGACAGGCGTGAACGGAGGGACGAATGGAGACGTGTCGTCTTCAGCGATGAGAGTCGCTTCTGCCTTGGTGCCAATGATGGTCGTATGCGTGTTTGGCGCCGTGCAGGTGAGCGCCACAATCAGGACTGCATACGACCGAGGCACACAGGGCCAACACCCGACATCATGGTGTGGGGAGCGATCTCCTACACTGGCCGTACACCACTGAATAGTGCACGATACATCCAAACCGTCATCGAACCCATCGTTCTACCATTCCTAGACCGGCAAGGGAACTTGCTGTTCCAACAGGACAATGCACGTCCGCATGTATCCCGTGCCACCCAACGTGCTCTAGAAGGTGTAAGTCAACTACCCTGGCCAGCAAGATCTCCGGATCTGTCCTCCATTGAGCATGTTTGGGACTGGATGAAGCGTCGTCTCACGCGGTCTGCATGTCCAGCACGAACGCTGGTCCAACTGAGGCGCCAGGTGGAAATGGCATGGCAAGCCGTTCCACAGGACTACATCCAGCATCTCTACGATCGTCTCCATGGGAGAATAGCAGCCTGCATTGCTGCGAAAGGTGGATATACACTGTACTAGTGCCGACATTGTGCATGCTCTGTTGCCTGTGTCTATGTGCCTGTGGTTCTGTCAGTGTGATCATGTGATGTATCTGACCCCAGGCATGTGTCAATAAAGTTTCCCCTTCCTGGGACAATGAATTCACGGTGTTCTTATTTCAATTTCCAGGAGTGTATGATGAAAAGGGTTATAAAAACAGAATACCTTATCCATAAGATTCAGGGTCACATGCAGTGTAAATTGAAGAACTTGTAAACTTAAAAACTGGTAAGCATGATTTTGTTAGTTGGGTAACGCTGAGGTAAGGGCTACGAACTGTCACACTGGAGGGAATTGATAAGCAATGGTAGAGGGAATACAAGGAAGAAAAAAAAAATAATCTTTGGGAAATGGTAAATATTTCACTGAAAAACCCTGCAAGTTAGAGTGAGGATAAAACAATGAAGAAATTCAGTACAAAGAAAAACATATAATTTCAGTGTGTTACAGTATTAGAAGTAGTCCTGTCAGAGTTACTATTTCTCCAGTATCCTTTCATCACCAAGGATATGTTCTTAAATGTGTGGCACTGTAATACTTCTTCAGTGTATAGATGTGCATGACCAACTCAAGAGCGCTACAGTACTAATCATAATTACTGGATAAGTCTGTTAATGAAGTGATTTAATTGGATAGATAAAGCATCTGCTCACCTAGTGGCAGCAAGAGAAAGCACATATAAACAGAAACGTGCAAGCTGTTGGAGCCAGTGAGAGAAGTCTGGTAGAGTAGAAAGTGACAGAATATATATTATCAAAGGGAGAGCCACCTGTGGAGTGACATGTTGTGTACCAGCTGTTATGTAAACACTGTTCGATCTTCTACATGGCTATGACTACCATCAAGTTATTAGTTAGGATGAATAGGGACAGACAGTGGGTGTATAACGGCAACACACAATATGCTGTTACAGAACATGCTCTACAGTGTGACAGTCGCAACCTCAGTGCTTGTTTCACCACACATGGTGTCTGGATCCTTACACCAATTTTTCAGAACCATGTATGTGGGATCTGATGTTACATGTTCTTGGTTGTTGTTGACACTTATCTTGCCTAAATTTACATTAATTTCTTCAGTCTCAGCATTTCTTTTCAGTAACTGTGTCTTTCTTTGGTCTCTTGTAGTTTTCTATATCTGTGATATTCTGACCCATCTTTTTCCCTGCCCCCTCGTACCTTCTTCTACCATGTATAATGCACTTATCTTTCCACTCTTATTAACTGTTGCCTGTTGTTTAGTCAGTAATCTGTTTCTTGATTATTACCCTATCTTCCAACTATAAGCCCTCAGCTTTTCAAATCTCTTCTGGTGCAATCAGTCTTTCCTTGTCATCTCATCTGATGAGTTGCCCCTGACCCGGGGTTCTAGGTGACATTTCCGTAATGCTTCCCATTTCCTAAACCTCATCAGTCCTTTTTCTTTGTCCCTCTTCCCTTCCCTTCAGCCCTTCTGCCAGAAGAATGATCCACTGCTCTGAAAACTGGCTTAATATTATTCAATTCCTCTTGCTACTGCTGGGTGAATAGAAGTTTTATCATCAATCCAATTATATTAGGTTTCATTATCTATCCAATTATATTATATTTTCAAAAATTGATTATTTTAATTGATATTTTACTGTAGTGAGCTACATACCAGCAAAACCAACTATAGATCATGGTCATAATGCCACACCTACTTGCATTTGTGTTGCTTTAGATTTCCAACAGATACATTTTCCATGTTCCCTATCGGTCTTATATCTTTTCTTTCTGTGAGTAGACTTCCTGCCTTTCTGAAAGGTCATGTTATGTTGCAAACAAAACAGCAATTTCTTGTATAGGATTCAGTTATACGATATGGCTCTCTCAGAGTAGGAATCCACTTATCAAAGAGCAATGTATAATCCAAAGAGGCATATAGCACACTGAATCATCTTACTTAGTACAAGGAGCTAAGCCACAACTGGATTGATGGCAGCTTGTTGTATCTAATTTGTCACCCATCCTTTCAGTGACTAATGACCTTTTGTCTCAGCTGCAAAGACACTGCCTGTTGGTATTATGTTCACCTACTTAGCTGCCTTATCAATCAATTTGTGACCTAGAATACTGACATGTGCTGGTACCCACCTGAATAGCAATCATGTTCCCTTGATACTACAAATAGAAAAGGGAGCCCTGGGTAGTCTGGATTTGGTTTTCTTCTGGGTATATATACAGCTTGGTTTGAAATCCTCTCAGGAAGTTCAAGTAGATGAAGAATTTCATAGGGCAAATAAGTCATCTGCTTCAGTGTCAGGATCCCATGTATCTTCACACTGTACATGATGAATTCATTAAGTAGCAGATCTTAAATAAATCAGGGAAACCACAAATTAAACTAGGTTAGATCAATCAGTTTAGACTGGTGTACCTTGCTGTGCTCACTTAGTAAGTTTAAAATTTTTATTTGTAAATACAGTATAGTCTTTCTTTTAGTTCATTACAGTCAAAACAATTTTAGGCCCCCTCAACAAGGGCTCAGTTGGCTCCAACAACTCTATCTTATCTGTGGAAAGTATCTTGCCTTCTGTGGATACCAAATGGCTTTGTGTTTCTTGGGTGATTTGGAAATGCCATTTGCACAGTTGGATGCTGAACAGATGGAAAACTAGGTAAAGCCAGACACAAATGTTGACAGACACATCAGGAGGTGTTGTTCCAAAGTGGATAGTGGATATTCACAAACGTTGGTGAAGAGTTTGTGAAGTATAGCCTCTTAAGCATCATTGGCGAACTTGACTGACTCATGAAGGATATACTGATTCATGAAGGTTAGAAAGTAGGTTCTGCTAACTAATATTGGAAAAAAAAGGCTTTATACTGTTTAAGCAGCAACTATGTCTGCTCCCCACAGCCTGTGAGTGCGACACTAAGCATGGTTCTTATATTTGGAATTCTTGCATGTAATTAAGTGTGATACTTATTGTAAACATTAAGCCCAGAATTGTTGCTGGGCCTATCATGCTCATAAAATACCTAATGCTAGTGGATTGTAAATACTGTGTGATCACAGGAAATGGACAAAGGTTTGCTTTGTAGAAAACTAAATCCCTGTTTGCAACAATGGATTTTGAGACTTTCTGAATGAAGATGTGTGAAACCTTCCTTAATAGGCCTTTTTTTTGCATGTGCACTTAACATTTCTAAAAGCCCAAGCATGCATGCGTAATTTCTTTGAATTGGAGGGTGTGTGTCAGTGTCACAGCACATTGCTTCCTGGGTTTGGTGGGTGATTTATTTGCAGAAATTAATAGTGTAGTTGTCGAGGTTATGCTTTAAGGTGATTTATGGGCAGTAATGTGTGTTGACTCCAAAAGAAGGGCACTGAAATTTATATATGATTACAGACAAGGAGAAGTCATATGGAATTTCACTTCTAAAGATTATTTGAATAAAAATTTGAGATGTGATATCCTGATCATCAAGTTATTAGAGAAGTCACCGATCATATTGCGGTAAAGAATAGAATCAAGTATCTAAGTAGGAAAACAGAAAAGGAGCAGCCTATAAATTTATGAAAAGTGCATATGATAACTGTTGACAAATATTCATGTTATGGTTTTGGGGACAAGAAGGTGATACCTTGGCAGTGTATGAAAGGACAATCCCTGAAAATGTAGATGCAACCAGAAAGACTCAGAGGCCCGAGAACAAAGATTTGGTGACTCTCCATCCAGTACAGACAACAATAGCTATGGTAAATACAGAAGTATCAATGTAAGATGCAAAGAAATGCCTCCCGCAGATGAGAGTATCAAA
This sequence comes from Schistocerca serialis cubense, assembly GCF_023864345.2. Taxonomy (NCBI): domain Eukaryota; kingdom Metazoa; phylum Arthropoda; class Insecta; order Orthoptera; family Acrididae; genus Schistocerca; species Schistocerca serialis. Next base: position 120,722,970 of record NC_064638.1, on the reverse strand, counting down.
CTCCAATTGGTTAACTGCCGAGGCATTTACAACAAACTGCTACAGTTTGAAGTGCTCCTAAAAAACTCGAGGCTCATGTAATATTAGGCACAGAAAGCTGGTTAAAATGTGAAGTTGATAGTAGCGAGATCTTTGGGGGACATTTAACTGTATACTGAAAGGATAGGGAAACAGGAGGTGCTATCCAGAATGAGATTTTCACTCTGAAGCGGAGTGTGCGCTGATATGAAACTTCCTGGCAGATTAAAACTGTGTGCCAGACCGAGACTCGAACTCGGGACCTTTGCCTTTCGCAGCAAGAGCTCTACCAACTGAGCTACTCAAGCACGACTCACGACCTGCCCTCACAGCTACAATTCTGCCAGTACTTCATATCAACACACACTCCACTGCAGAATGAATATCTCATTCTGGAAACATCCCCCAGGCTGTGGCTAAGCCATGTCTCCACAATATCCTTTCTTCCAGGAGTGCTAGTTCTACAGTGTTCACAGAATAGCTTCTTTGAAGTTTGGAAGGTAGGAGATGAGGTACTTGCAGAATTGAAGCTGTAAGAGGGGGTCGTGAGTCGTGTTTTTGGATAGCTCAGTTGGTAGAGCACTTGCCCACGAAAGGCAAATGTCCCGAGTTCGAGTCTCGGCCTGGCACACGGTTTTAATCTGCCAGGAAGTTTCATATCAGCGTACACTCCACTGCAGAGTGGAAAACTCATTTTGGAAACATGCCCCAGGCTGTGGCTAAGCCATGTCTCTGGAATATCCTTTCTTCCAGGAGTGCTAGTTCTGCAATTACGTAGAAGAGCTTTTGTGAAGTTTGGAAGGTAAGAGACGAGGTACTGGCAGAATTGAAGCTGTGAGGGCGGGTCGTGAGTCGTGCTTGGATATCTCAGTTGGTAGAGCACTTGCCCGTGAAAGGCAAAGGTCCCAAGTTTGAGTCTCTGTCTGGCACACAGTTCTAAACTGTCAGGAAGTTTTGGGAGGTGGTATATTTGTTGCAGTAGATGAGAAACTCAAATCCACAGAGATTGAAGTTGAAGCTGCATGTGAAATTGTTTGGACAAGACTCAGTACAAAGAGTGGGCAAAAAATTATAATATGGTCCTTCCATTTACAATCAGATTCTCCTCTTGATGTACACGAAAACTTTAGACAAAACCTTGCTTCACTTGCTTGTAAGTTCTCTAATAATACTGTAATCAGTGGAGGCGACTTTTGACACTCAATTGGGATAGTTACAATTTTGTCAGTGATGGGGATGACAAGACACCTGGTACATCAGTGATAATGAGGCAGTTATAGCAACAATGAATACCAAAACTCAAAGGGCAACCAAAACAAGCAGAAAGATTTATATGTTCAGCAAACCAGACAGAGTAGCAGTAGTTTCATATCTCAGTTAATAACTTCAGTCTTTAGCTTATGATGGGAGCATGTAGAGGAACTATGGCTCAAGCTTAAAAGAATGGTTGACCATGCATTGGATAGATATGTACCCAGTAGGACAGTTCATAACTCGAGAGATCATCCATGGTATAAAGTCACTGTAAAGAAACAGACTACTGTGTAATAGGTATAAAACAAAGCCTAGGTCTATAGATAGAGAGAGATGCTGAATGAAACGTGTTTGGCAGTCAAGAGAGCAATATGCGAAGCCTTCAGTGGCTACCATAGCAGAATATTGTCAAACGACCTTTCACAAAACCCAAAGAAATTCTGATCATAGGTAAAGGCTGTTAGTGGCACCAAAGGCTTAACTGTTTTCAAATGTTCCCTTACAAAGGAAAACCCAGGAGTATTGCCCCAACTTAATTTTTGTACCATTGAAAAGATGGATGAAATAGATATTAGCGTTACTGGCATTGGGAAACAGCTGAAAGTTCCAGAGCTTGATGGAATCCTTATCAGAATCTATACCCAATTTGCAGCTGAATTAGCCTCTCTGTTAACTATAACCTGTTGTAGATCCTGTGAAAAAAAACTGGAAGAAAGCACAGGCCAGGCCTGTCTACAAGAAGGGTTGCAGAAGTGATCCAAAAAACTACTGTCCAGTATCCTTGACATCCATTTGTTGTACATGTTCACAACATATTCTGAGCTCAAACATAATATCATGACAAAATGACCTCCTCCATGCCAACCAACATTGACTTCGATAACACAGATCATGTGAAACCTAACTTGCACTTTACTCACATCACACAACATACTCAACGACATACTCAAAGACATGGATCAAGGCAGTCAGTTAGATGCAGCGTTTCTCGATTTCCTCAGTACCACACGTACACTTATTATAAAAATTATGATCATATGGGGGTAGCCGATGAAATATGTGACTGGATTGAGGATTTCTTGCTAGGGAGGACGCAGCTTGTTTTCATGGATAGAGAACCATCTACAAATGTAGAAGCAACTTTGAGTGTACCCCAAGGAAGCGTATTGGGTCTCTTGCTGTTCATGTTGTATATTAACAATCTTGTGGGCAATTTTAATAGTAACCTGCAGCTATCTAAGCCTGAACTAAGGTGTACAAATATACAGTCAGACTGTGATCAGATTTCAGAGTGATGTAGTGATTGGCAATTTGCTTCATAAATGTTCAAAAATGTAAAATTGTGCAGTTCCCAAAACAAAAAAAATATATCCTACAAATATAATATTAGTGAGTCACAGCTGGAATCTGCGAACTGATACAAATACCTATATGTGATACTTACTGGGGACGTGAAGGGAACAATCACATGGGCTCAGTCATGGATAAACCAGGTAGCAGTCTTCGGTTTATTGGTAGAATTCCAGGAAAATTTGCAAACAGTCTACAAAGGAAATTACTTTCAAATCACTTGTGCGGCATGTTCTAGAATGTTTCCCTAGTGTATCGGACCTGTACCAAACAGGACTGGCAGGGAATATGGAACATATGCAGGAGTGTGTCATTGAGATGATAAAAGAACTGAACTGGCAGATGGAAACTATCCTGAGAAAGTTACTAACAAAGTTTCAAGAACTGGCTTTAAGTGATGACTCTAAGAAACATAATACAACCAACTATGTACGCTCACATAGTGATCACAAAGACAAGATTAGAATAATTACAGCACGCACAGAGGCTTTTAAACAATCATTCTCTCCATATGTGAATGGAACAGGAAAAAGTCCAAATAACTGATACAGTGGGACTTCACAGTGGTTTGCAGAGTAGCTGTAGAGCATCACTGAGCAACAACATAGTATGGCTATTTATCATATATTCAAAACGAACACTGAAAAAGCTTGTAATATTCCAAATATGCAGAAGGCTTTAGCAACATGCTAAAAATAGTGACCACACCCTAAATATGGGGAGGATGAGATGATGATGATGATGATCAACTGCTGGTATTGGTGATGCGATAGCTCTAGTCTATAAAAGAAGGTAATACTAATCACTGTGGAAAAAAGTGGAACCTTTTTAATGAGCCAAATAACAAAGACACTTATTGTCTGCTACTTGATGTGAATTTTATTATTAATAAATTATTTTTGACGATTATGGTAACAGCAGCACAACTATTGAGGTGCCCGACATCTGAACAAAAGAAAAGCATGGTTACATGGGGGTCCTCAACAAACTAATATGGGTCTCTGCAATTTCCGAAGTTGTTGAGTCCAAGAATATAAGTCCATATATTATCTTTTCTGATTTGAAATTGTGTAGATAACTGTTCTTAAAATAAAATACAAATAACTTACCGAAAGTCAAAGTAACTTTAACATTATTGCTACGAACCGTCCTTCAGTGTTTCTCTGTTTCAGGAATAATCATTGAAATGATTTATTTGAAATGTGAAACAAATAGCTCAAACTGGTGTGTAAGTTCCCAGATAGAGGCATTGTGTGGATATACTTTAATATCACTTTTCTTTTTATTACATTTAGTGTCACTGTTTACAGTTTTCTCATCAGCTGATATTGCTGTAGAAGACTAACTTGTCAATCTGATTTGTGGTACTAATCCATTGTTCATGAAACTCACGCATCTACACTGAAGCACCAAAGAAACTGGGATGGGCATGCATATTCAAATACTGAGATATGTAAACAGGCAGAATAGGGCACTGCAGTCAACAATGCTTATATAGGACAACAAGTGTTTGGCGGTGTTGTTAGACCAGTTACTGCTGCTACAGTGGCAGGTTATATAGTCGGCACTCAAGTGATGGGGCACAGAATCTCCAAGGTAGCAATGGAGTTGAGATTTTCCCATATGACTCCTTCACGGGTGTACTGTGAATATCAGGAATCCAGTAAAACATCAAATCTCCAGCACCGCTGTATCCGGAAAAAGATCCTGCAAGAATGGGACCAAAGACAACAGAACAGAATCATTCAGCATGACAGAAGCACAACCCTTCTGCAAATTGTTGCAGATTTCAACGCTAGGCCATCAAAAAGTGCTAGCGTGTGAACCATTCAGCAAAACATCATGGATATGGGCTTTCGGAGCCGAAGGCCCACTTGTGTACCCTTGATGTCTGCACAACACAATGCTTTACACCTCACCTGGGCCTGTCAGCACTGACATTGGGCTGTTGATGACTGGGAACATATTGCCTGGTCGGATGAGTCTCATTTCAAATTGTATTGAGTGGATGATCATGTACTGGTATGGAAGCAACCTCATGAATCCATGGACCCTGAATGTCAGCAGGGGACTGTCCAAGCTGGTGGAGGCTCTGTAACGGTGTGGGGCATGTACAGTTGGAGTGATATGGGACCCCTGATACATCTAGATACGACTTTGACAGGTGACACATATGTAAGCATCTTGTCTGATCACCTGCATCCATTCATGTCCATTATGCTTTCTGATGGACTTGGGCAATTCCAGCAGGACAGGAGGCTCCAAGAACATTCTTCTGAGTTTAAACACTTCTGCTGGCCACCAAACTTCCCAGGCATGAACATTATTGAGCGTATCTGGGTTGCTTTGGAACGTGCTGTTCAGAAGAGATCTCCACTCCCTCGTACGGGTTTCTAGACAGCTCAGCAGGATTCATGGTGTCAATTCCCTCCAACACTACTTCAGACATTAGTGGAGTCCACGCCACGTCGTGTTGCAGCACTTCTGCGTGCTTGCGGGGGCCCTATATGATATAAGGCTGGTGTACCAGTTTCTTCTTCGGCTCTTCAGTCTATGATTATACAATTTTCTGAGTAGCTGACTAACATGACCCACAGAGCATTGTAACTATAAAGAATGGCGCAGACTAGAGATCAGAAATGCAGCGAGTACGACTATAATGTTTTGGGTTGCGTACGCCACAGATATATGTGTTGTTGTTATGTCAGAGCTGTACCATCTTCCTTTCTACTATAATTTTGTGAGTAAGACATGTCCAAGAATGGCGGCACTGCAGTTGCTTCCAACTTCTTGATTCATTCTCTCTTGCTCAAGCATGCAGGAGTGTAAAGCTAATCATGGCATAGTACGATGTTGCTGTTGTAAAGCAGCATTGAAAGGTGAATGACCAACTATCAGATGGCGACTAATGAAACACTGTTTTGTGGACAGTGAAGGGTGTAAGATGAAATTTAAGTGATTCAGTGTAGACAGTTGCAAATTGGTTCCATTAGAGGAAGAGTGATGACTGGAGTAAGTTCCATGCTTTAGTCCATGCTTCAGATGAGAAGCATACCAATTTTGTTCAATGTAAAAAAAGTGGATGTCCTGTCATTTATTCCACTTGCAGCATGAGAAAACTTATGTCCTCTGTCAGATAAAACTGGGCATAGAGCAACATCACTGTTATGCCCCTGTAACCGAAAAGCACACTATTTATGTCTCTTTTAGTCATGGCAAATTACATTTATGGGCTAAGAGCAAGTTGTGCAGCTTATCACCTATTTCTGTAACTTTTTTGAAGACTATTGTATATTTTAGTAATTAATCACCACTTTGGGAATACACTTCATCTTTGTCATGTTTTCTTGTACTATCCCATTTTGCAGTGTGTAGTTGGAGTTAGCCCAAACAAATACTGCTCATCGACACCCAGTGTCAACGGAAAGCGTTGGTTTGTTTCCTGTTACAAACAAAATAGCTTGTAATGCAGAATTTTGCGTGTCCATTCCATAGAGCAGCCCCAAATTAGTCTAGTGCAGGGCATCCCAACCTTTTCAGCTGGTGGACCCCTTCTTCAGTCGAAAATCCATGGCGTACCCCTAGTCAGTCAAGAGCACAATAACTTTAAATTTCAGAGCGAAACCCATGGGAACTGAAAGCTTCTTAATGCAAGTTCCATGTTCTCAATGACCCCTCCCCCCAAAGTATCAATAGTCTTTGGTTTAGAGATGAATGAAAACAACTTTCAAAGACTGACTTATGAAATAGGTAGTGCACTGACAAAGCAAGTTTAACATTTAATGATGCCTGGGGCCGCATACGTGCCAGCGAGCGCTGTGATTGGTCGACAAAGCTTGTTCCGCACATGCGTAAAAGGTATCAGCGCATCTGCCTCCGTGAGCCGGCGCACAAGCGACCCCCGTATTGTTGCGAAACAGTCGATCAGAGAAGCCGCATTCTCCGGCACTAAACTGTGTATGCATTCTCACTTAGGAACTGCAAAGGCTGCTTGGGAATGCGACCTGAAGTAAAAGTACACACGTTTTTCACACGAAAAAAAAAAAATAGTGATGAATTTGATTTTCACATTTTTATTCAATAATTTTACTCATTATTTTACACTATTTGGTGAAGGGTGGCCGCGAACCCCCTAGAAAGAGCCGGCGGACCCCTAAGGGGTCCGCGGACCACACGTTGGGAAGCCCTGGTCTAGTGCAATATATTTTTTATCAATATGTATTAAAATGAACAGTAAAAAAATGAAGAATAACCAGTATTCCAGAAGTGACAGCACACCCCAACTGCTACTGCCATGCAGCAGCACTACTCAGTCGTTGCTCGAGAAAAGGTTTTTTTTTTATATGTTATACTGTTCCTGTTACTTCATATCAGTAAAATGAATATTGAGCTAGACTAATATGTGATCGCTCAATCGAATGAGCATGTAAAATTCCTCTTTAAAAATAATTTTGTTTGTAACAGGAAACAAACAAACGCTTTCCGTCATGTCGCATGGAAGACGTGATGAGCAGCATTTGCTTGGGCTGTGGAAAAAAAAAAAAAAAAAATGCAAATAATTGCAGAAACACCAGAGAAAATTCGCCTGACAACTCCTAGGAGAGATACACTGTGTGCATGTTTGTGTGTAATTCTCCACACACATTGTATTGGCATAAAATAATCATGAAATAGTGATGACCAATGGTTATGTATGTGAAAGCAATTTCGTGAGTCTGCAGTTGCTGGTGAGTTTAAAGCAAGTGTATTGAGCTTATTTTTTATCTCTATTACAGTCTTGTTGAGGTACTGGTCACTTGCATTGTTCTTTTTATAATCTGTAAAAGGGACTGATTGATCAGAAAGGTCGTTCCTCATTGTTGTTTTTTTTTAATCATGACTTGTTATAACTTGTAAAAACTATACATTTCATTACACTCCACAGTTTCCAAACATATGGTATTTAAAGTTGTTAGGCAAACTTCTGTAAAAATCAAATGTTGTAAGGAAGGGGTATTGTTAATGATACTTCATAGATGACAAGTTCCATGTCATTCCATCATGCAGTGCTGCCCAATGCACTCATCACTTACTGTAGTTGGCCAGAATTCAGGATAATAAGGGTGTATGTCAGGAATATTATCAATCTTTGTGACTTTCTTCTAACTCTGTAGTCCAGAATATCATGAGCTATGAGTTCAAGCAGTACTTGTATGCATTTCTATCTTCATATAAATATACGATATCATTGTAATTTTACCAGGAATCAAGTGCACAAAATTAACAGTATCATTCAAGAGCAAAAGAAAAAAAGTCTTTGTCTGGCAGCATATCACCCCTTCTCACTATCAAGCGAGTTTATTTCATTCGACAGCAGTGAGTCTGGAAGGACAGCAAAAGACCTGCATACAGCTGGCTAGCTTCTTCAGTGAACTGAAAAGATGTGTTTGAATTTCTAAATGTGTAAAAGTCAGAAACTGCCAAACTTGCTAAATTGAGTGGACGTTCCAACAATTCATATTTCAAATCTATCAGTTTCCCCAGTGCGTGTCTACATCTTTTATTCCAGATTGTGTTTTGCTTTAATATATCTTCCAAATACATTTACAAAATACGTGATTTATGTGACAGAGCAGCTATTTCAAACAGCCTAAGTTTACAACACATTTCCATATAATGAACTATTCAGCAGTATTAGAAATTTAAACTACTGTCCTTTCTTTTAAAGTTATTGGTCTACTGATTAACATGTACATATTTATAAAAATCAAATACACCTGTAGATGTGAACACTTGTGAGAGGATGATAATACACAAATTCGCTATGTAGTGTTCATATAGGCATTAGTTATGCACATGATACCTAATCATTACACAAATAATTGAAGGGCCAGCGGAAGAATCTGCTAACCAGAGGAGTGTAATTTTGAATTACTGCATATTAAATGTTGGTGAAAAATAGTGTATATTGTAGACAGTTTTTTCTAGCAGTAAAAATGCATCTACTTGTTACCAGCATATGGTGCATTTGAAAACACTACAAAAATGAGGATTAGTAATTTCTTCCACTGACCCCTTTAATAAACCAATATTTTATGCCATCTGAAAGAAAATGGAAATATACATAAAAAATGGCAATCATTTAAATGTATGTGGGAGTTATTTGCAGAGGAGACTGGTGACTTAGGAACCTGTTGTATTTTCTACAATGCAAAAAACACAGTGTTAAACACAATTGGTACTAACAGTATACTGCAGAAATTTTCCAATAATTAACATTAGCTATGAGATCATAGAAAAATGACTTATGATACAAAGCCATCTTGTTTGTGGAAATAAACAAAGCAAAAGAAGACAACTGTTTCAAAATAAAAGACATACTATGGTAAAACGTGGTTTCTTTCCTCCTCCAGTTCGGGCAGGAAAAGAATGTAAGGGCACCAGGAAACTAGTTTTAGTGTGTCATTATAGTGGGTGAAATACTATAGAAATTATCTGGAGAAACACAACTGCTGAATGAAATCAAATTGAAGCTGACATAAGAGGAAACGAAATAGCTAGGAAAGTAATTACTTTCTATGCCTCAGGCATAGAAAGTGGCTGGGTGGTGGTTAAGGGGCTTTAAATTACTTTAAATTAATAAAATACACGCACGTGAAATGGTAAACTTAAAACAGGGGAAAAACCATGAATGTAAAATAAAAGCTTTAAAACACAAAAAAAAAAGTATAAGTAACAATATTACAAAAATGATAGTTGCTGTTTACCATATAGGGGAGATGCTGAGTCACAGATACGCACAACAAAAAGATTGCCACAAAATAAGTTACTGGCCGACAAGACCTTCGTGACACACACACACACACACACACACACACACACACACACACACACACACACACACACACACGCACGAGTGCGCAGCTGAAGCCAGACTTTTTGTAGTTGGTAGTCTTGCTTTAGCTGTCAGAGACTGTGATGGTGTAGGTGTGAGTCGCGTTTATGTGACTGCATATGTGTGTGTGTGTTTTGCTTATTTTTGGTGAAGGCCTTGTTGCCCGAAAGCTTATTTTGTAATAGTCTTTTCGTTGTGCCCATCTGCGACTCCAAATCTCCGTTATATGGTAAGTAGTAACTATCCTTTTCACAATATTGTTACATTTCATCCTGGATTTCACATGTATGAGTAAAATAGATAGTTAGAATAGTAATGAATCTTAAGATATTTTTAATTAGGTATGTTGAAAACACTCACACAGCACACTGTGTGCAATTTATTTTTCAAAAATGGAATTGCAGAAACCAGCTTTATTACACATGGACGTATGTGGTTTGAAAGCTGCTTTAATTTCTGTTCTAACAAAAAATTTCATTTTTCAAAATTAATTATAGGTGGTGGGGTGCAAAATTTCAAATTATTACAAAAGTTGATTATACAGTTTTCAAGAAAATTAATTATGTATCAACTTTTATATGATAAACCGTTTTTTTATGTGTCATCATGTTGAAGATATTTCCTCTAAACCTAATATGCCAAATTGCCTTTCAGGGCATGTTTTACCCACTTAACATAAACAGAAAACACCCACAGCATTATTTTGCCTGTCTTCATACCCACCATATTTCATCAGTATCATCCATTAACACTTGGGAGTATTCCCATTTAAATTCAGGGAGAAGGCCATGAATAGCAGAGACCACAAAGTGACAAGAGTAACTTTGGTCAATGATCTGGAGACTGCTCATTGAGTTATTACAAATTAAAATGCAAGTAAGAGCAGCCTATGTAATAAAGCATAGACCTTTGTTAATAGCTATCAGTTCCGCTATAAAACACTACACAATTTGGCAACAATGTTGTATCTGACCTGCGAGAGATGTAAACGCATATCCTGCCCTGTTTATGGTTTTAGAACTTACTGTATAAATGAAAATAGGATTGTGATATTTCTGAAGGACCAACAAAATCAGACAGGTCATGGGACCAACTGGAACTTTACGTCCTTGAAATAGATTGGTCCTAATTTGTGGTCTGCATACTCACCAAGGGGAGAAGGGGTTAAAGAAAACACAGAAAGCACATTCTGAGGGGAGAGAGGGGGGGGGGGGGGGGGGAGGATCCTAGCAAGGGGCCTCACACTGGTAGTGCCACTTGACGAGGGGTATCATTGAATCAATGTCCCATCAATGCAAAAAGAGTTTGGCAGGTGACTGCATAAGTGGATGGGAGTTGATACCATCAGAACTGAAGTGTTAAGATCCCAGCTACAGCAAGGAAACAGACTGTGGGACTACTCCAAACGGTGCCAGTAGTTAATCTTACTCCATAGTGATGGGCTGGGTCCAATAATTTCAAAACCAAAGGTGTCGCTGAACCACAAGCGTGGCACCTGTAGTACAATGAAATGAGATGAGGGAATGGTAAATGTAGAGTAGACCCACACCCCAAGAGGTGTGGGCAAGGAAGCAGAGAGCATTGAGCTTTTGCATGCAGGTAGTCTTTAGTTGAGGAATGTTAGCTTTTTATCAAAGAGAAGTCACAAATATTGGGGCTGCACAATAACTTACAGGCGCTGGGTAGCCAGGTAGTTCTGGGGCCAGGATGGACCATGGTATGACGAAACAAATGCAAGGCTCACATTTTTGGTGAAGAGAATTGAAAGCCAAGGGAAAGGGTCCAAGCAGAGGCCCTTCAGATGGCATCTTCGAGCCAAGGTTAGAGACTGGGAGATACCAAATGCAAAAGTTGTTGATGGAGGTTGATGGCGATGACAAAGGGTGTAACACTGAGCTCAGAGCCCTGTGGGACACTGTTGTCTTGGACCTGTGGCGAGCTGAGTGATGTATCATCTCTAACCTGAAACAAGAGGTTGAACAGGAACTGACAAATAAAAAAATTACTATCTCAACTTTAGTTATTTAATTTCCCTACCCACCAGTTACCCACTATGTACCCTAATCCTATACCACATTATTTACATTCATTCCGGAAACATGCATTCACCGTAGCCAAACTGCAATCCCACATACTTTTCCTCCAGTCCTGCTTAACCTTTGGAATTACCCCTAAAGGGCTTACCTTAAAAGTTCCCATCTCCAGGTGCAATTCCTCCTTCCACCAGTCTCTCCTGGACTTCCAGAACCTTCAATCCTTAGCCCTTACCCAACTTGTCCTGAATCTCTACACTACTTCATGTAACCACCACTCCCAACAGCTCCTATCTCTCTTCAAAGTCCTCCACCTCTCAAACCCTTGCTTGGAGAACACACTGAGGAACATCATCCTAGAAGCCAGCTGCAAACTTGAGTTCCATGCCACACACCACCTGAAAAAACTATCCACAGTGCTAGTGCAACACCTAAGAAGTGGGGTCCCTCTCCCTATCCCTCACAAACACCAACCACAACAGAACCTTCAACAAACCCCCCTCATAGCCAACAAACCTAGCCTAGCCACCCTACTCAATCTCCCCATCCCAGCACATACCCCACACAGACCAAATCTCAACTATAACCACAGTCAAATGCCACATATCACCAGTCCCAATTCAGTCCTAAACCTCTCATCCAGATCCCTCTCTCCTCCAGAGACATCTGTTCTATCAAAAGGCTTAACCTTTAGCCCCACACCTAAATTCAACCACACTGCCCTGGTTAAAGATCTCCTCTCATTCACCCGGAACCTCAACTGGAAATGTCACTTCACTACCCAAACACAGCCCCCAAGTACTAGACCCAGTGTTGAACCCTGTCTAGAACAGTTCCGACTGCCTTCTCAAAGGGATCCTCCTCCCCTCCCCCAAAACCATCCCTTGCAGACATTTCAGGAATTCCTCACATCCAGTGTTGCCTCCCAGTCCTTCTTGAAGAACATCCCGACAACCCCCAACATCACCCCAGCTGAATCCCGTGCCATTAAGGAGCTGAAAATAGACCGCTCTATTATCATCCTCCCGGCGGATAAAGGCTCCACAACTGTCATACTTGACCGTGTGGAGTATGTGGCAGAAGGACTGCGTCAACTCTCTGACACCTCAACCTACAAAGCTGTTACCCAGGATCCCATTCCCTCCATCCAGACTGAGCTGCAAAAAATCCAAGGTCCCTCACAAGGCCTCACAACGGCTTCCATAGACTTACTCACTCCACCTGAGCCACGTACCCCTACCTTCTACCTATTACCCAAAATCCACAAAGAGAACCATCCTGGCCGTCCCATTGTAGCAGGCTTCAAATCCCCAACCGAACGTATCTCAGCTCTGGTAGACCAGCACCTACAACCTATCACCCGCAGACTCCCATCCTACATCAAAGACACAAACCACTTCCTAGAACGCCTCAAATCCATTCCCACTCCTCTCCCACCTGAAACCTTTCTTGTCACCATAGATGCTACATCCCTTTACACAAACATCCCACATACCCATGGTCTCTCCGCCCTTGAGCACTACCTCTCCCAACGCCCACCCGAAGATCTTCCAAAAACCTCGTTCCTTATCACACTTACCAACTTCATCCTCACCCATAATTACTTCACTTTTGAGGGCCAGACTTACAAACAAATCAGGGGAACGGCCATGGGAACCAGGATGGCTCCCTCCTATGCCAACCTCTTCATGGGCCGCATGGAGGAGGCTTTCCTGAAGACCCAACAGCTGCTTCCCCTGGCCTGGTATAGGTTTATAGATGACATCTTTGTGGTCTGGACTCATGGTGAAGAAACACTCCTTAATTTCCTCCATAACCTCAACTCCTTTTCGAATCTGAATTTCACCTGGTCCTTCTCCAAAACCCAAGCCACCTTCCTGGATGTTGACCTTCATCTTGTTGAAGCTCACATCCACACCTATGTCCATATCAAACCCACAAACAAACAACAGTACCTTCACTTTGATAGCTGCCATCCTTTCCACATCAAACGCTCCCTTCCCTACAGCCTAGGTATTCGTGGCAAACGTATCTGCTCCAGTGACGAATCCCTCAACAACTACACCAATAACCTGACCAGTGCTTTCCTCTCCCGCAACTATCCTGCAGACCTTGTCCACAAACAGATTTCCCGAGCAATACATTCCTCCCCGTCCAACAACAATGTTCCTACCCCCAGACCACACAGAAGCATCCCCCTTGTCACCCAATATTATCCTGGCCTCGAAAACATCAACAAATTACTCCGCCAGGGATATGACTTTCTCAAGTCAACCCCTGAAATGAGATCATCCCTTGACAAAATTCTCCCCACACCACCCAGAGTTGCCTTTCGTCGCCCCCCTAACCTCCGTAGCATCCTTGTTAAACCCTACCATATTCCCAGACTACCTTCTCTACCCAGCGGTTCCTACCCCTGTAACCGACCCCGCTGCAAAACCTGCCCCATGCATCCCCCCACAACCACCTACTCCAGCCCCGCTACTGGTAAAACATACACAATTCAAGGCAGGGCTACGTGTGAAACTACACATGTCATTTATCAGCTGACATGCCTGCACTGCACAGCCTTTTACATCGGCATGACAACAACCAAACTGGCTGAGCGCATGAACGGACACAGACGAACTGTCCCCCTAGGAGATGCCCAATACCCAGTAGCGGAGCATGCCCTCCAGCATAATTCTAGGGACCTAGGAATCTGCTACACCGTATGTGCCATTTGGCTTCTCCCACCCAACACCAGTCCCTCTGAACTGCGGAGATGGGAACTTGCACTCCAACACATCCTTTCATCCCGCCATCCCCCTGGACTGAACCTACGTTAAACAACCTCACTCCCATTCACTCTTCAGTCTTCTCCTCTTTCCCTTTCCTCTTTAGCCATTCACGCATCTTTTTATCCTACATAGTTGTGTTTATCTTTATACTATATACCTCTTTACTTCTGTATGCATCTTCTCTGGTTTGAAGCTGGCACAGTACTTACAGTAGAATATCTTTGGCTTCCCTCTGACAACCATGCCTCCATCCTTGCTACCCTCCCTGTTTACCTTTCCCTGTTGCTTCATAACCTGGGTTGTGAGTAACTGAATCCACTTTCCCTTCTTCCCTTTTTTCCCCTCTCTCCTCCCTGATGAAGGAACAAAGTTCCGAAAGCTAGGAATGTAAATTTTCAGTTCTGTTTTGTGTGTATCTATCGGCTGTACTGAGCTGAGGTAAGTACTGGCCAGCCCCTCTATCTCTTCGTTAGTATTTGTTTCACATCTTATATGAGATTTTCCATTAATCATTTAAAACTCCCAGTCGTGGAGAGTAAGTAAAATATGATTGTCCCAAGTGCTGTCATATCCATATGTTGTTGTTGTGGTCTTCAGTCCAGAGACTGGTTTGATGCAGCTCTCCATGCTACTCTATCCTGTGCAAGCTTCTTCATCTCCCAGTACCTACAGCAACCTACATCCTTCTGAATCTGTTGAGTGTATTCATCTTGTGGTCTCCCTCTACTATTTTTACCCTCCGTGCTGCCCTCCAATATTAAATTGGTGATCCCTTGGTGCCTCAGAATATGTCCTACAATTGATCCCTTCTTCTAGTCAAGTTGTGCCACAAATTTCTCTTCTCCCCAATTCCATTCAGTACCTCCTCATTAGTTATGTGGTCTACCCATCTAATCTTCAGCATCCTTCTATAGCACCACATTTTGAAAGCTTCTATTCTCTTTTTGTCTGAACTATTCATTGTCCAAGTTTCACTTCCATACATGGCTACACTCCATACGAATACTTTCAGAAACGACTTCCTGACTCTTAAATCTATACTTGATGTTAACAAATTTCTCTTCTTCAGAAATGCTTTCCTTCCCATTGCCAGTCTACATTTTATATCGTCTCTACTTCGACCATCATTAGTTATTTTGCTCCCCAAATAGCAAAACTCATTTACTAATTTAAGCGTCTCATTTTCTAATCTAATACACTCAGCATAACCCGATTTAATTCGACTACATTCCATTATCCTCGTTTTGCTTTTGTTGATGTTCATCGTATATCCTCCTTTCAAGACAATGTCCATTCCGTTCAGCTGCTCTTCCACGTCCTTTGCTGTCTCTGACAGAATTACAATGTCATCAGCGAACCTCAAAGTTTTAATTTCTTCTCCATGGATTTTAATTCCTACTCCGAATTTTTCTTTCGTTTCCTTTACTGCTTGCTCAATATACAGGTTGAATAACATTGGGGATAGGCTACAACCCTGTCTCACTCCCTTTTATGCCCCTCGACTCTTATAGCTGCCATCTGGTTTCTGCACAAATTGTAAATAGCCTTTCGCTCCCTGTATTGTACGCCTGCCACCTTCAGAACTTGAAAGAGTGTATTCCAGTCAACATTGTCAAATGCTTTCTCTAAGTCTACAAATGCTAGAAACGTAGGTTTGCATTTCCTTAATCTATTTTCTAAGATAAGTCGTGAAGTCAGTATTACCTCATGTGTTCCAGCATTTCTACAGAATCCAAACTGATCTTCCCCGAAGTTGGCTTCCACCAGTTTTTCCATTTGTCTGTAAAGAATTCGCGTTAGTATTTTGGCCGTGAAATAAGCTGAGGGTTCAGTAATTTTCACACCTGTCATCACCTGCTTTCTTTGGGATTTGAATTATTATATTCTTCTTGAAGTCTGAGGGTATTTCGCCTGTCTCATACATCTTTCTCACCAGATGGTAGAGTTTTTGTTTGGGCTGGCTCTCCCAAGACTGTCAGTAGTTCTAATGGAATGTTGTCTACTTCCGGGGCCTTATTTCGACTTAGGTCTTTCATTGCCCTGTCAAACTCTTCACACAGTATCATGTCTCCCATTTCATCTTCATCTACATCCTCTTCCATTTCCATAATATTGTCCTCAAGAACATCGCCCTTGTATAGACCGTCTGTATACTCCTTCCACCTTTCTGCGTTCCCTTCTTTGCTTAGAACTGGGTTTCCATCTGAGCTCTTGATGTTCATACAAGTGGTTCTCTTATCTCCAAAAGTCTCTTTAATTTTCCTGTAAGCTGTATCTATCTTACCCCTAGTGAGATAAGCCTCTACATCCTTACATTTGTCCTCTAGCCATCCCTGCTTAACCATTTTGCACTTCCTGTCCATCTCATTTTTCAGACGTTTGTATTCCTTTTTGCCTGCTTCATTTACTGCATTTTTATATTTTCTCCTTTCATCAATTAAATTCAATATTTCTTCTGTTACCCAAGAATTTCTACTAGCCCTCGTCTTTTTACCTACTTGGTCCTCTGCTGCCTTCACTACTTCATCCCTCAAAACTACCCATTCTTCTTCTACTGTACTTCTTTCCCCCATTTCTGTCCATTGTTCTCTTATGCTCCCCCTGAAACTCTGTACAACCTCTGGTTTAGACAGTTTATCCAGGTCCCATCTCTTTAAATCCCCACCTTTTTGCAGTTTCTTTAGTTTCAGTCTACAGTTCATAACCAATAGATCGCGGTCAGAGTCCACATCTGCCCCTGGAAATGTCTTACAATTTAAAATGTGGTTCCTAAATCTCTGTCTTGCCATTATATAATCTGTCTGAAACCTGTCAGTATCTCCAGGCTTCTTCCATGTATACAACCTTCTTTTATGATTCTTGAACCAAGTGTTAGCTATGATTAAGTTATGCTCTGTGCAAAATTCTACCAGGCGGCTTCCTCTTTCATTCCTTACCCCCATTCCATACTCACCTACTATGTTTCCAGTCACCCATGACTGTTAAATTTTCGTCTCCCTTCACTATCTGAATAATTTGTTTTATCTCATCATACATGTCATCAATCTCTTTGTCATCTGCAGAGCTAGTCGGCATATAAACTTGTACTACTGTGGTAGTGGGCTTCGTGTACATCTTGGCCACAATAATGCGTTCACTATGCTGTTTGTAGTAGCTTACCCGCATTCCTATTTTCCTATTCATTATTAAACCTACTCCTGCATTACCCCTATTTGATTTTGTGTTTATAACCCTGTAGTCACCTGACCAGAAGTCTTGTTCCTCCTGCCACCGAACTTCACTAATTCCCACTATATCTAATTTTAACCTATCCATTTCCCTTTTTAAATTTTCTAACCTACCTGCCCGATTAAGGGATCTGACATTACACACTCTGACCCGTAGAACACCAGTTTTCTTTCTCCTGATAACAGCATCCTCCTGAGTAGTCCCCGCCCGGAGAAACGAATGAGGGACTATTTTACCTCCGGAATATTTTACCCAAGAGGATGCCATCGTCATTTAACCATACAGTAAAGCTGCATGCCCTCGGGAAAAATTACGGCTGTAGTTTCCCCTTGCTTTTTCAGCCGTTCGCAGTACCAGCACAGCAAGGCCGTTTTGGTTAGTGTTACAAGGCCAGATCAGTCAATCACCCACACTGTTGCCCTCTTCAGGAACCACACATTTGTCTGGCCTCTCAACAGATACCCCTCCGTTGTGGTTGCACCTACGGTACGGCTATCTGTATCGTTGAGGCACGCAAGCCTCCCCACCAATGGCAAGGTCCACAGTTCATGGGCGGGAGGGATAAAAAAATTAGTAATGAAATGGCAGCTTTTAGAAAGAGCCTGTTCGATTGCTGTTACTGACCTAACCATTTGTCAGTTGTATATTTTCCCTCACAAAACCACACTAATAGGAGGGAAAAGGCCCCGTGATTTGAGAACCCAGCATAATCATTGGGCTACCATACTTTCAAGTAATTTTCAGAACACATTGGTAAGGCTAATCAGTAGGTAGATGTTGATGTACAAGGGGTTTCTGTCTGCTTGAAGGACTGCGACAGTGATACTATCCCGCCATTGCAAAGCACCTTCTAATGAAATATGGTTGAAGATGATGTCTTTGAGTGACATTCAGGTGTCAGATCATCTGGTCTAGGTAGATTGCTTTAAACTTGTCGTGTATACATTCAAAAGGTAGTCGGGTAAGAAAAGAATGCAGTCACAAAGTGGGTTGCAACATGTTCACCAAGAAGAGACGTATCGGTAGAAATAACACCATTGAGGAAGAGAACTAGAACAAATGTTGATCTTTGACAGCCCAGTATAATGTGGAGCTCACCCAAAACTGCGATAAAGAGGCGTATATTGGCAAGGAGGAGATGTAGTGCTTCCAGCATTCTTTCTTGCTATAATGAGCCTTAGCATTTAAGACATCACTGACAGCATTTCAGGGCCTTTCAACAATTCTACAGAGGCTGTTGCAGTTTCTTGGGTCAACCATGGAGCCAGCCAGCAGCGGAAAGGGACTGTAGCAGAGGGAACAGCAGTTCCAGCGGCACAAGTGAGCATGTTGGAGACACGCTCCCACAGCCTCGTGAATGTAATCTGACAGATGTGATGGAGATGATAGCAGAAAGATAGAATTTCCAGTTCACTCTTCTTAGAGCCCATGATGGTAACCGGTCCATTCAGCACTGACAAGGAAGCAACATGATTGTAATGTAGCAAAATCAGCAGACCCGTATCAGTTGACCGTGATACTTCCCCCAGGGAAGGGTGTTGTGAATTGAAATCTTCAAGTAGGACGGGGGAGGGGGGGGGTGGGGGGGGGGGGGATTCAGGTTGTCATCTCAGGTTATGCAAGATCCTGGCAGGGGTTAAATAAATGTTTCTGGATCCTTTGTACTCCCACTGCTATTGCTTCCAATGTGATATGGAGGGGAATTCACTCACCAATAACATCTGTGCAGACCAGTGCTCTCTAAGGGTCAAGTTTCTGGCAGAATGGTTGGTAAACTCAAAGAGTTGGAGAATAACCATTGGTTTTAGCTACATAGATTGTTAACAGGATGGAATTAGTTTTAGTTCTGGTAGGGAAAGAGGAAGTACTAAAATGGCTTGGCCCCCCATGCTCACCATACCAGTATTCACATGACAGTTGACAGCACCCTGGGACCTGGATAAACTGACTAAACCAGAGCTCACTGCTTGTGTCAAAATTTAGATTCCACATTATTCAATTGAATGGCCGGGCTAATTCTACATCATCTACTTATATATAAAAACAAAGATGATGTGACTTACCAAACGAAAGCGCTGGCAGGTTGATAGACACACAAACAAACACAAACATACACACAAAATTCAAGCTTTTGCAACAAACTGTTGCCTCATCAGGAAAGAGGGAAGGAGAGGGAAAGACGAAAGGATGTGGGTTTTAAGGGAAAGGGTAAGGAGTCATTCCAATCCCGGGAGCGGAAAGACTTACCTTAGGGGGAAAAAAGGACGGGTATACACTCGCGCACACACACACACATATCCATCCACACATATACAGACACAAGCAGACATAACATGTCATGTCATGCTTCAAGAACCAGCTTTAAACTATTGCTCTTTGAATATACTACAACCTTTCCCCTTTACCTATCACTCATGTAGGGACTGTGAGGGTAAGATTATAATTATTGCGTGTGTGCGCGCGCGCGCCCATACACACACACACACACACACACACACACACACACACACACACACACACACAGATATTCAGTCAGTCATTCTTCTCACACGTTCCATTCATGTCATGTCATGTCTGCTTGTGTCTGTATATGTGTGGATGGATATGTGTGTGTGTGCGAGTGTATACCCGTCCTTTTTTCCCCCTAAGGTAAATCTTTCCGCTCCCGGGATTGGAATGACTCCTTACCCTTACCCTTAAAATCCACATCCTTTCGCCTTTCCCTCTCCTTCCCTCTTTCCTGATGAGGCAACAGTTCGTTGCGAAAGCTTGAATTTTGTGTGTATGTTTGTGTGTCTATCAACCTGCCAGTGCTTTCGTTTGGTAAGTCACATCATCTTTGTTTTTGGATATATTTTTCCCACGTGGAATGTTTCCCTATATATCTGCTGTATATGTCTGCTTGTGTCTGTATATGTGTGGATGGATACGTGTGTGTGTGTGCGAGCGAGTGTATACCCGTCCTTTTTTCCCCCTAAGGCAAGTCTTTCCGCTCCCGGGATTGGAATGACTCCTTACCCTCTCCCTTAAAACCCAAATCCTTTCGTCTTTCCCTCTCCTTCCCTCTTTCCTGACGAGGCAACCGTTGGTTGCGAAAGCTAGAATTTTGTGTGTATGTTTGTGTTTGTTTGTGTGTCTATCGACGTGCCAGCGCTTTCGTTTGGTAAGTCACATCATCTTTGTTTTTAGATATTTTTTTTTCCCACGTGGATTGTTTCCTTATATATACTATGCAAAACATTGTGAGGTGCATGGCAGAGGGTAGGAGCCATTGTACCAGTTATTAGGGTTTCTTCCTGTTCCATTCACGTATGGAACGTGAGAAGAATGACTGATTGAATATCTGTGTGTGTGTGTGGGGGGGGGGGGGGGGGGGGGGCGCACACACGCAATAATTATAATCTTATCCTCACAGTCCCTACATGAGTGATAGGTAAAGGGGAAAGGGTTGTAGTATATTCAAAGAGCAATAGTTTAAAGCTGGTTCTTGAAGCTTTGTAATAGATTTTCTCAGGGTAGTTTCTCTCTCTTGATCAGTCTGTGAGTTCAGATCTTCAGAATCTCTGTGACACTCTCCCAAGGATTAAACAAACCTGTGACACCAATTATGCTGCCCTTCTCCATATACGTTCAATATCCCCTGGTAGTTCTACCTGATACGGGTCCCACACACTTGATAATATTCTAGAACCTATATTGAACCTGCCGCATGAGTGATTTGTAAGCAATCTCCTTTGTAGATTGATTCCACTTTCCCAGTATTCTACCACTAAATCAAAGTCTGATACCACCCGTTATACCCATGACTGATCCTGTGTAATCATTCCATTTCATATTCCACCAAACTGTTACACCCAAGTGTTTGTATGAGTTGGTCAATTCAAACAGTGACTCATTGATGTTATAGTCTTATGATACACAGTTTACATATCTGAGCATTTAAAGCAAGTTGCCAGTTTCTGCACCACTTTGAAATCTTATCAAGACCTGGCTGAATATTTATGCAGCTTCTTTCAGGCAGTACTTCATTACAGATAACTACGTTATCTGCAAAAAGTGTAAGGTTACTATAATTACTGCCTGCAACATCATTAATATACAATATGAACAGCAAGGGCCCCAACACTCTTTACTTCTACATGTGATGACGACTCTCTTAACATGCTGCGTCCTCCCTACCAAAAAGTTCTCAATCCAGTCACAAATTTCATATGATACTCGATATGATCGTTCTTTAGACAGTAAGTATAGGTGTGATACTGAGTCAAATCCTTTTCGGAAATCAAGAAATAAATCATTTACCTAATTGCTTTAATCCAAAGCTTGCAGTATATCATGTGAGAAAAGTGAGAGTTGCGTTTCACATGATTGATGTTTTCATAATCCATGGTGGTTGGCAGTGAGGAGGTCATCCTGTTCAAGATATCTCAATATGTTTGACCTCAGATGATGTTCTAAGATTCTACAAGAAATTGATGTCAAGGATTTTGGATGGTAGTTTTGTGGACCATTTCTACTACCCTTCTTCTAAATGGTGTGACCAGTGCTGTTTTCCAAAAACAGGGCAAGGTTTTTTGTTTTAGGGACCTATGATAGATTATAGTTAGAAGAGGGGCTAACTCAGCTGTGAATTCAGTATAGAATCTGACAGGGATTCCATCGGGCCGTGAAGCTTTGTCCATTTTTAATGATTTCAGCTGTCACTAACACTTATTTCATTCATCTTTTCAATTGTATGATTATTAAATTGGGGCAATTCTCCTTTGGTTTTTCTTTGTAAAGGAACATTTGAAAATGGGGTTAAACATTTCAGCTTTTGCTTTGCTACCCTCAATTTCCATTCGCCTCATTCACTAAGAACCAGACACTAACTTTACATAAGACCAGAATTTCCTTGGGTTCTCTGAAAGATCACTTGACAATATTCTGCTGTGGTAGTCATTGAAGGCATCTTGGATTGCTCTCTTGACAGCCCAATGTGTTTCATTCAGCAGCTCTCTATCTATAGCCCTATGCTTTGTTTTACAGCTACTCTGCAGTGATCTCTCTTCCTTTAGAAGTTTCATTACAGTGACTGAATGCCATGAAGGTTCCCTCCCATTATGAACTGTTCTACTCGTCACATGTCTACACAGTACATGGTCAACTATTCCTTTGAACTCGAACCTTCATACTCATGCCCTGTGCAGAAAGTTTCAAGTTCCTCATTGAAATATGACATTAATGATTTTTTATCTAGTTTACTGAACATTTCTATATATCTTTGTGCTTGTTTTAGTTGTCCTTTGTACTTTGGGAATCATTGCTGTCACAACTGCATCCTAGTCGCTGATACCAGTTTTGATGTGGACGTTTTCTAAGAGGTCAGGTCTATTTGTTGCCATTAAAGCCAATATAGTTCCATCACACATTTCCCAACAAGGAGGAATGCTATGGCATACCAATGCTAACTTGAGCATGTCCAGCAAATGTAGCTGTGGTGTCAAGCCTGCTTTACATTAAAAAAAAAAAAACTGAGAAAATATTCCCTTTTTTTGTTATTTAATATAGGCCTATTATCAAAAATCACCAATCTTGCCAGAATATGGTAAAGGCCGATGTTTAAAATGTTTGTTTTGAAATGTGGAGAAATAGAAGATTGTCCTGCAAAACTTGTGTATGATATTTTATGTAAGCAGACTTTTAACAAAGAAAGTCATGGTGTTGGTGATTTTCCTTGTCACCATGTAGGTATAAGATAATATTTTCGTATGTAGTTGCCTTTGGCAGTGAATCACAGACAGTGGTTGCCTTTGGCAGTGAATCACAGACAGTGAAGTGACAAAATTGTTGATTTGTGTGTGTGTGTGTGTGTGTGTGTGTGTGAGAGGGAGAGAGAGAGAGAGAGAGAGAGAGAGAGAGAGAGAGAGAGAGAGAGATTAAATTAATTTCACTCTGAAGTAAATTTTGAGAATTCACAAATGATCTGTGGGAAAAGAAAGGCCTTAGCTTCAGCTACTTAAGTGGGTTGTTCTCTTATCATTGAACATTGTGTGCAAACAAATTACATTTTCATTCCTGTTTTAACAAGCTCTTTAGAAGCCACTTAAGTCAGCTATAATTACCCCCCCCCCCCCCCACATATTTCGTATTTTATGTATGATTTATAATTACCCCCCCCCTACATATTTCGTATTTTATGTATGATTTATGTGTAGGCAGTAAGTGTCAAAATATTCAGAGATACATGCCCATTATGTAATATATGTTTCCTTAATTTACCCAACAGTTTTAGTTTTTATAGCTAAAAGTGCAATAAATACAGAATGAACATAGGTGTCTGGCTGCATTACATATATCCTGCATTCACATTAGTTGGCTTTACCAACTACCAGATTATCACCTTCCAATCTAACCTAGTCCTGAGGCTATGCTACATACCAGTGCCATCACGGCCAAGTTGTTGGAACGAAAGGGAGGGGAGAAGGCACTATCGTACTCTAGCCTAAATCTGTATGGTTAAAGATACAAACATTTTTGCGACACGTGCCTTGCTCAAGGGATGGTGAGATGCATGATTGGAATACTTTTTAGGACTAACAACACTTTGCTTCACGTGTTATGGCATCATCTGACAATTATAGACAACTTAATAGTTCGTCATTGTATAGTGAACAGAACACGTATGCCAGTCAATGTGCAGGCACAGTGGGAAAATGCCTTACCATATGCAATACAAAAATTTCATGTTAGGATTGGTCACAAACTTCATAATTTCAAAGGACAACACACAGCAGCACAGTTGAAACCAGTGTGATTGATCAACTTCAGGCAATTGATATCAGCACTTTCAGTGATGTGATACTATCCCACTATGAGTTAACAATTTTGGCCTATGTATTATTCTAAAGAATGACCAATAGTCATCACAATAAATTCATAAACAGTCACAGTGTTGTAAAATCCTTATTCATGCAGTCATAGAATTTCTACAAATCATTTTTAATGCATAAAGGGAATGTAATTGTTACACTAAGAGAGAGATATATGTAATGGTGAATGAAAGGGAAAAGGCCTTCAGCTGGCTGGCCCATTGTACATCAAATAGTCAAACTCTTGACTCAAAAGTTATATCCTACATCATTTTTGACATGTGCTTGCACTTTTACTTTGATAATAGTATCACATGGAAAAGAAAGGTTACACAACTACTAATCACATTAAAATTTGCACGAGATTATATTCTACTGCCTTTGTTGTTGTGGTGATATTATGATCCACAGTGAGATCACACAACAATGTTAAGATTGTAGATCATGATCCAGGGGCAATATATAAAAAATCCAAAAGGTGGATGAAACATTCATAACACATGTGACCAACACTAGAAGGGGAGATTGTCAGTACAATTCCTTATAACTAGCCTATGCACCTTTGTCTTGATTGAATCTAATACTTTCAAGTGTATGAGTGAGAGTAAGTAATTTACTTAAGAGTAAACTATCTATCCACCTATCCCGTCAGTGCTATGCGACTTCATTTCTGTAATCACACTCATGAATCAGATCAGACCAGTAAATTTTGGGATTCAGTTCAAATGTGCCGAAAAATTAAATGGCACGCTTTTCAAATAAAATAGATATTCTGCTGTGAGACTGGAAGGAGCATCATTCTCTATTATAAAAAGCAATCAGTGGATGCAGTCAAGTTACCACATATTTAATTATCTAAAGGAAGATTGGGGTTTAATATCCCAGCAAGAATGAGAGTAGTATTGGCACAGCATAACCATTGTCAAGGAAGAAAATCTAGTGTATCCGTGGTAAAGAAAAACTCAGCATTTCCCTCAATTAGTCTAGAAAAATCTAAATATGGACAGCTGGGCAGAAATTTCAAACCAACTGCTCTTCAACAAGTTTTTTGGACTAATTCTTGTGCCATCAGATATAATGTAATAATATTTGCACTAAAGTAGTGTTGCATTCGTGATAAGGCCCGGGAAAACTGTTTCTCCATCACTCGTAATCAAACTAGAACATGTCTCGTAAGTGCAGTGATATACTAATATCTATTAGCATATCTGAATCGTATTTACATGAATATGAAAATTCTGGAATCCCAACATACCAATCTACACAAAGCAATCACTCATAGACTTGATAGAAGCCATCATATTATGTGGAACTTTTTGGAGCAGAAATATGAAAGTAGTCCCAAGATTTTAATAAATTAGTTTAACTGTCACTGTCTTATGAAACTTAATCATAATGTACTGAAACAAATTCACATAGAAGCTGTAGTTACATTGTTTACAACTACTCGATTAGAATAATCATTCAAATCATCCCAGACTTCCCTACAATCCCTTAAAAAGTACAGTTACCAAAATCATTGTAGCTCAGACACTGAAAACCCTTGATCTCACAACGACATAAGTCGTGCAACAATAAATCTTAATCCTCCTTATAAATCTTGTTCCTCCTCATGAGTGTAATGAACACTAATCACACATTCACTTAAAAATTTAAGTTCTTCTTATGTACAACTCGAAGTTACGTGTACAGCACCGAAATTCAACACTGTGTAGAGACTTTGCAACCATATTACACAAGCATTCTTTCACGCATGACATTCACACCTTTGACACTTTGGACGTAATTCACGAACATCTGGTTTTTATGTTTTGTTTACGATCCTAGAATAACAATAATTCGTAAACAAAATGTTGTAATTGAGTGATATTAACGTCTCAGTGAGGTTTCGGCATTGGAGAACATTACACTGATAAGGCTACAGACATTGTTAAATAATTATATAAAAGAATGATTGTATCATTCATTCTGTCAAAGCACGCCGTTTGTGGTAGGCACGTGTCACTGTAGTTGTTTAATTGCAGAACGTTGTTTCTGGTAGCGTTGGCTGTTCGCGGCAGCAGACATACCCCCCACTGCGATGTTAAGACTAATTAAAAATTGGTCAAACTTTGTGCTTACTTTTGTATTTCCTGAGCACTTGAGACGAAATGTCATTTTTTTAAATTACAGGAGTTGCTTTCCTATATAAAAAACTCAAACATGTTTGTGTTGAGACGGAATTTAATGTTTAAGGAAGGGGGACGCAGCACGGACCAACTCTTCGACCAATAGTAGAAGCGCTAGAGAGGGGGGAATGCGTATTGATGTCATGAAGAGTACTTTGAAGCAATTGAGTGCCTTTTTTCTAACATCTTTACAGATTGCTTTAAATTTTGTATAAAGTATTTCATACAATTCTTAGTATAATATTTACGTTCATTGTTTTGTTCATATCTATTTATTTGCCGGGTAAAATTTATTTTTATCATTCTCCTCACACGTGCAGTAAATGTTGTGTTTGAGTAGTAGCTCCAGGCCTTGGCCGGTCATTTCTTGTAGACGAATGTTCGCTAGCTGTTGCAGAAAGCACTACGTTGCATTCCGCCATTGTTGTAGGGTATTTTTCGTCATTGTGAAATACATGTCTTCAGATTTTTCGTGAGAAATAAAGTGAGCTTTGGGTAAGCGAGCTACGTATATATCAGTGCGTTGTGCGAATGACATTTGTATCATGATGCTACCTAAATATGAATAAATTTTCTCCTGCCTCTCCCGATTTTCTTCCTAGTGTCGTAAGCCCTGCCTTTGTCACGTGGGTGTTGTGGATGACCAAGTAATTGCCGTTAATAGTTGCATGCAATTTTATGATTGTTGTTTTTCCATGAACTGTATTCGAAGTATTTCAGCGTATTCTGAAGTCGTTGTTTTCTGTTTTGCAGTACTTGGAATAACGAGCTGTACGATCAATGCTCTGAGATTAGAATCTTGGAGCCGACCCGGAATGGAATTCGCCGGTGGTAGAAGATTCTTTCACTTACATGTGTCCAGTGTAAAAAGTGATATTGGAATGAGCGCGTGTGTTAAATATGTAACGTGTGACATGTAACGCTACCACGAGATAATTTTCCCTAGGCCTTATGCACTTTTTTTTCCAAGTTTGTCTTTGTTTTTGAAGTTTGCGAAATAACTTGGGAGTTTTGTTCATGTATAAATTACCTTTAAATTGTGATAAAAAGATAGCGATACCGGCACACGTTTTAAGAACATTTTCGATGAATGTGACCCCATGGATGAATGGGTGTAAGATTCGCCTCCCTGAGGCATTCGGATGTTGTCATGGCACCAGCTCTGACAGAAGCTGGACAGTCACAGAACTTCAAATTGCCGTCAGCACACACTTCCCCTTCGTCTCCAATTGGAGTATCGTATAATGGACACAAACATGTTTCAGCATCTCCGTTCTTGTCAGATGACGTATACAAAATAGCTACTTCTAACAAAACGACTAAGAATAAGAAGTTTCCTAACTGCGCGAATGGATTCAGAAGCGGTTTTCTGAAATACTCAGCAGATGCAGGTTCTCTAGCATATGATAATTTGAAAACTTTGGCAATTGCTTCTGAGTTGTTGAATAAACGTACAGATTTATCAGAAGGCATTCTGAAAGTCTCAGAAGGAGAGAGTGGTGGGATAGAGCATCTTAGAATGAATTATAGCGACCCATCTATGGGGGACAACAAAGGTAAAATGGGTTTGCAGAAGAGCAGTACAGCAATACGGTCTTTGGAGAGTGGGAGATTAAATAGAGTTGAAAGTGATGTAAATAAAGTAGATAATCAAATAAAAATCTTCAATCCAACAGTGACACGGAATTCAAAAAAGAATGAAACCGTCAACTGCACCTCCCTGACTAAAAGAAACAATCTTCCCCCGACAACCAGTGTATCAAGAAGTTCAGGTGCGATGGTTAATTCTAGGCGCAAGACTAGTACGGAAGTGTTAGGGTCTAACAACGACAATGCAAAAGCTAGTTTCGAAACGCCGCGTGGCGCAGACGAAACTTTTGAGCACGAATTCTTGAGTAACGTAATGGAGTTGTGTGTCGATGACACAAAGGGGTTCACTTCTGACGATAGAGCAGGTGTTACTAAGGAAACAATTGAAGCTTTACGTAAGAAGCAGCATGAAGTAGAACGAAGATGTGATTTCTTGGCTAGGCGAATAAGAATGTTTCAAGCAAAAATAATGGTCTCGTGTGCTGAACGTCAAGTGAACAACTTTATTGCGTATTCGTATGAAAATATGAAACAAAACTCCCATAAAGACTTAGGCAGTGGAGAATGTAGTTCAGCGGCTGTTACGACAAGTGAATGTGATAGTGCGTGCGCGTCAGTTGCTGCAAACGACAGGCAGAGTGCTTCGCTAAAGGCAGCATCTACGTTTTACAAGAGCTATGATATCAATCAAGTTTCAACTTCCACCAGCCGGCAAGGAAGCCGAAAATACAGTGGTATCAGTGCGGAGTGTACTACTACTTCAGCTTCAGCTACCGTCGTTAGTGGTCCTCAACTTAGGTTGAGTCCGGATGTGGTAAAAGAACTGGATAGTGTGTCTGGTCAGTTACATACGCAGCTCAAGTTTGTGCAGAATGAATTAGATTCGGACGTCACTGCAAGCAGTTCTGGTGGGGAGAGTTGTGATGAATTCCTGACGAATGAAGACAGTAACCAGCACAGGTTACCGATGTAAGTACAAATATTTATTTACCTCCTAATACTTAGTCGTAAATTAGGGAGCCGTATTTGCAACAGCATAGGTACAAGTGACAAGATTTAAAAGCTAACACACGATGTTGTAACTGGTCTTAGTCTCCCCCCTCCCTCCACCCCCTTGCGTTCATTGTTTACATATTCCCTCGGTTGATCGATTAATGTGACGCGTGAATTTTTGTAGTAAATTAGACAATGTTTACTTTCCCACGTATAAATTTTACGAAGAGGACTAGGCTCTGTGGTTTGCTCAGAAGTATAGCTACATGTGCATAATTATTAGGCTATGGAACACACCAATGCACCGACATTCTATTAATTTGGTTAAATGCTATCGCCTGTTAAGTAAACTGTGAAGAAATCGTTATCAAAACAGTACGTTCTCATTTTTCCACACAAGTTAAAGATAATTGATGGAAAACCACTGTAATAGAGACTACTTATTTTCAAACCTGCAGCGTGGGCAACAGTGGCTTGCCGTCTACCATGTTAGTATTTTGGTTGAAATTAGTAAGTTTTAAAATGTAGTGTCCTGAATGGGGGTGGGGGAACGCTGGAGTCACGCAGAATGAATGGCAGAAAAGCTCATTACAGTCATTTACTTGTATTCAGTTGGTCAGTTCGACCACAGTTTGAGTTGGTTTCTTAAACTGACATCTTAACCAGTCCAGTAAAATAGCGCAACTTAAGGAACAAGAAAAGGTCTTGAGCATTTTATATAGAAAAATTTAAGATCGTGTAGTGTCATATTGAGGTTGTTTCTTTTGTTATTATTATTTTTCATGTTAATGGTACGTCCGTAAGCGTGGAATGACCAATATGAAAGTTGCTATATATTCCTTGTATCCAAAGTCACGTATTGCTGTGTATGCCCATGTTGTTTAGGTCTGCAGTTGTAGAGTAACTTTCGTTTCTATATGAAATGACATATGTAATTTACAAAGAACCTAGTGTAAGGTTGTGTCGTCAGGTTTCTGAAATTAGAATTTTTATCTTGTAGCTAAACCATTCGTTTTCTCTCTATTTTTATTTAGTTTTTAAATAAATCTTTTCGGCGCAGTCACTTGAGCCTTTCAAATTGCCATTAGCGGTTTCGATCAGCCAGTATAAAAAAAGATACAAAGGAACGTAGCATAATCTATAAAATCTGCCACTTAATTACCTGCATTGAATGGGGGAAATAGGTCAGATCTCTTCATTATTGTTGACTGACTACGAACGACATAATTTTACAAATATTGTATTAAATAGATCTGTTAATGCATTGAATTTGTTTGCACAGTTTAACGAAAGCTGAAGTTAGAATTTGTATCTATTTACAAGCGTAAGAAACTTAACATTGCTTAGAATAATATGAAGGTTAAAACGATTTCCATATTTAACAGTGCCAAAATTATTTCTTTGCGAAGAGTAGCTAAGTAGTACATTAGTTAGCCGTTGTCACATTTTCCATGATTAGTTTTTCCTGTGATGGTAACGGAAATAAAAAGTAAAATCAATAGGGAGATATTATGACGTCGCGAAATCTGTGCTTTCCGCAAAAGAATATTGGAAAAGCGTTGGAACTATGACCAGTTGTTTTTAATGCGGCAGCAAACACGTGCTCGTGATTGCAGTACGGCAACACTGGACGGGTAGGTCCGACAAGGCTCCTACGATAAACAGAGCTCGCGCGGCTGTCACCGCTTACTTCCTTTTCAGTTTCGCGGCAGAGAAGATACGGAGTGAGGCTGTATGCCTTAACGTCGACACCGCTTCCGCTTGAGTTGTGCGCGAGCTCCTTGTCTCAAGGATCGTTGCGTTTTGTTTAATCTGACTAGTACTTACCAAACTTTGAAGTAATACTCTTTGTTTTGAAGGTGGTGTAACAGTTTTCCATATTTAACACAGTTAAAATTTAATCAAAAACAGTTTCCACCTTGAGCCATTACCATAATTCATTGAGTAGAGTCTATACGGAAAGTAATGCAATTTGATCTCTGGTGCAAAATATAGCAGAAATATGAAGCTACTTTAACTGATATCATATGTTCAATAATACTTGCCTTTGCCGAAAAAATATTGGTGATTAATGGTCCTCCTGGTATGACTGAAAACTGGTATACTACGGAAGATGATGATATTATCTTCATTGAGTTTCGTGTAGCGAAAATTTGCCATAGGACGAGACCATGATTCAATCCCATGTATATGGATGGGCGAGTTGATGTATCCAAAACTTTTGTATATTGCTGAGTGCCGCAATATATTCCCCGAAGACAATCCCCTTGGTTTAAATTAGCAGTTTGTTGTTCTTTCATTTCCAGGTACCTATTGTCACTGGTGTAACTGCTCACTTAAGTTTTCCACCCTGGCTAATTTACGGTATTGCTGCTCAGTAGTGTTGCATTTGAACTTTGCATTCGAACTTTGCATTCATTAATCATTCAATATCTTACATCATACAGATTGCATAAGCGTAAGTTCGGATTTGTCTGCTGTATATAAATGAATAACTGTTCATCGGCACTGATTATCGTTGTGAAGCGTAAAAGGAAAAACCTAGCCATTAAGTTGCTGACGACACTTTCCCTAAGAGACAACGCTGCAATAATTATTTCTACTGTACAGCTATCGCCAACAATACAAACGCCCGAAGGCAAAAGGTGTTATGTGATAGGCTATGGCAATATATCGGCTCAGATACTTTCCAATGGAATTACGAAATAAGCCGAAACATTTTTACTATAACAACACTTTGCTTGTATATCCCCCACCCCTTCTGTAATAAAACATCAGATATGTGTAATGCAGTGAATAATGTTTCTAATACTTTTTTAATTCATCGGGAGCGGATAGGTGGAATGTCTTCGAAGTTTCCTGAAAGGCAATGTAGTATTTTTCTAAGCATGTGATTGTCTCATAATTTCGAGTGAACTCATTGCATAGTCGTACTTGTTCACATCATAATCAAGCGCCCGGAAATGGAGTGGCAAACTCGTTGCACTTTCAGATTTACTGATAATTAACGTTACTGGCTAGCAGTAAGCGAGCCGGGGACTTTGTAATAAATTACAACTTGCGTTTAATTTGAATAAATGCAAGTGTATCTTTAAGCAGAGAACTGGCAGTATCCCAGTGTTAAGGTGCGTTTACACCTGTGGGCCTTGCGGCTAGTCGCCGTGCGGCTGTAGCTTACCCCACACGGAAATAGAGGCGACTAGTGTGAATTGAATCACTCGCTCGCACATGTTGAGGAAGAGGCGTGCACCTACACAGGTGCCTCTACTTGCGTGTGGAGGCGAGGACAGTCGCACTGCACAATTAGTAATAAAGTTCCATGAACAGTCGCCTGTGGAGATCGCATAAGAGTTACCAGAGCTGCCAGTCCACTATTACTGCATTGTGAGAGATTGACCCCAGATCGGAATAAGAGAGTACTGGAGATAAATGGGCAACAGTATGGGTCTCAGGTACATTTGATGACTAACTTGACAGGCGCAAAGAGAGATACCAACCATTCTGCGGACGTTTAAGAAAAAGTGCGCGTACAGCCTAATACGAATAATCCGGGACTATACTGCGCCTCTTACATATCGCTCCCGTAGTGACCGCAAATGACAGATGAATAATTCTTTGTTCGCCCCGTACACGAATGGAATGGGAAGAAACCCTAATATCCGCACGTTACAGTTCGAAGTAGTTTCCGCCACGGACTTCGCAGTCGTTTGCGGATTATGGTTGTAAATCAAGAAAGGGGTGACGCCAGCAGATGGTGTTGCAATAGAAGTGTGGTGTTGTACAAATAGAAATGACTAAAACTTTTTACAGAATGTTCATGAACAAATGAAATTCCTCACACACTGCTGCAATTACCTTCACTAGAAATGAGACAGACAAGAGTTTTAAATAAACTTATTTACCATCGACATCTCTCTGTAATGTAGAATGTATCAACTACAATTTTCACTCAGTGCAGACGTAAACCGGTATCAGTAATTTATTTGTCCAAGGATCATTTTAAAATGACACAGGACCTACTGGCTTGATACAAGCTAAACATGAGGAGAAACAGGACTGGTGACATATGGCGATGACCTTCTTGAAGGAAATTGGTTAAGAAAACTAAAATCAGGATTGCCAGACATATCATGAGCCTCTGTGAAATGCTAATCAGGTAAAGGAGCCACATGACATTTCAGAAAGCTTCAGTTCATTTCAACGAAATGTGTACCTACAGACAATGGGAAATAATTGGTTAGTGTGTGATAGTATGCTGAAGAATATTTACGTGCTTACTTCCAGTAGACTTCATGGTGGGTGAGGAATTAAAATAGAGTCAAGAAAAAGAGATCTGGTATCTCCATCTCTTTCTTCCTGAGCCCTCTTTCAGTTTAACTTTATCACAATCTAAGTCTGGCTAAAGCTGTTGCATACTCCAGTACCATTAAAACTAGTCTCTTGGAATACCTGTTAATGGAACACCCAGCCAATTTAGTTAGTATTGCTGCTGCCATTACTGTCTAGTGTCGATAAAGTTCAGTGTTGATCTCTACTAAAACAGACAGGTAAACGAACAAATGGATCGTGAAGAGACTGATGTGGAGATATAGGCCTAATTATGACCATGACGAAAATGCAATAGACTCGCACTGGTCATGTAGAGAGGTGAATGGACGGATCAAATTTCTCACAATCGATGTAGCCGAACTAAAGCTATTGCATACTTAATCACCGTAACTAGACGCAACCGTGTTACACTGAAGAAAGGTCTCTACTAGATTCAGAGATGTGAAAAAGACAGATACAGCGATCTAATGAATGGTGGACAGACAGGAAACATTCAGGAGCTTCATAAGTGTACCGGTGTCAAAATTGGAATAAATAAACATGACGTTCACTTGATTTATAAACAAACGGAGAATGAAAATTTCCATAATCTAAACATTAGTGTTGTCGGTCTGAAATAACCTTGTGTATAGAGTAGAATTTTTTTTTTCCTAGTTTTCGGTCAATTGTCAATTTTCACAAGCAGGTCCTCGTAAACCAGGGTTAGAAAAGTTCTTATGGCTCTTTTTAGTTTGATTTTGCATTGCGAATCATCAGCAACATTCTGTAATATAAATCGTACTGTGCTGCCTGTATATAGGCACCTCTTCTAGGTGGTTGTTTTGTGCACTATTATTAATATCTGGTAAATATTAATGTTGTTATGCTATTGAGAACATGCGGAGCATTACCAGTTAAAAGTAGAATCATATTAGGATGAGGACGTCAGAAACACCTTAGCGGGTTATGCAACCGGGTTTTATATAGTTCATGACGTACTCGTCCGTAATTTTCAAAAAAGAAAATGCGTCCAGTCAATTTCATTATACCCATGTAGCCCTTGGCATCGGAAACTGTGAAGCCAAGCTGTTAGCGTAATAGTACTCACATTTTTTCTCTCCATAACTACACCTTTGTTCATTATTCCAAGGGCTGTACAGATTGGGAACTTTGGTCCTCAAAATCTCTTTCCCCCTCCCCCCCCTATCTCCCTCTTGGCGGAACATGAGATGAGGCTGACGATTGCACTGAAACACGGAATCATATAAGGTCGCCCTGGAAAACCTCTCTGTTGACATTTTATGTAAGCAGCTGTCTAACAGAGTTTTTAAGAAAGCCGTGGTCTTCACGATTTCCTTGCCATCATTTAGTCCTAAGATAATGTTTTTCTACATATCTGACTTTGGCAGTTGAAAGCTCCCTGATGTGGTAGAATAATCTTTGCGGGGATGTTATTAAATTAGTTATTTATCTAAGGCCGTATGTCGAGGCCTCTTAGCTTCCAATGCGCCAAACCTCATGTGCAGGTAGATCGTGGGTGGCCCGGAAGTACCATGGACAGCTTCTGACCGCTACGTTTTTTTGTTTCGTGATATTTTATTCAGCCCCGAAAAGCGAAATGAACTCCACTGTGTACCTTCCTATGGGAAGGAAAGCTACACGAGCCAGAACTCTTGCATTGTTGCTGTGCTTTGTTTCTTATTTGTGGGTCTGAAGTGGTCTCACAGACGTTTGCGTGTCGTGTTTTTGTTGAATGTCACCGTTTGTGTGTGGCGTAAAAGCTGAATTATTTGTGAAACATGTTTATGGATTAGGGTCTCGTAATAGATGACAATTTTCTATTCCATTCATTTAAAATTAAAATGCAAAAAAGTTTCTCCCTACATAGAATTATTGAGTGCAATAGTCGTTCTACTTTATAACGACGAGTAGGAAATTCAAAGTTTTATTTCACGTACAGTATTCCGTAGCTGAAACGTATTTTTTCGTAAAATAAAATTGCGAATCTATACCATCGCCGGGAAGTTAATTTGTGCTCGAAGAGAAAAGTATGTTATTTTAGTAGTACTTAAAATTCAGTATATAGCAATTGTTTTTTATTTTTAGTTGTCCAGTTGTTAAAATCCTACGAAGTATTTTAAAAAAACCTAAAATTTCCTTGGTCTGCTTCCAAGAAATATAATGAACAACAGAAAGTCATGAAAATATATTTTCACCAAAATTATAGTTAAAAATGAAAAGCTCGTCTGAAAGACCCCTCCATAGTAATTGTGATCGTATCATCCATAGCAGATAAGGGTTAGGATATAATGGTATACGGAACAAGGAGTGCGGGACAGTGTAGTGAAGGTAGGGAGACGCACGGTATAATGTTGAATGAGGATCGAAAAGAAAAGTAGAAGTATCGAAATAGACATAGGTGTAAGACATTGGCCACCAAAAGTATGTGGAATTAGAGGACCCTACAGCAGTGAAGAGAGTCGTAACGTTTCGACTTACTAGTGGAGGAACTCTGAGTGTACGTAAAATAGGCCACCTAATACCATTTACTTTCTTTGCTGGAATAGCTCGTGTCTGCATTTCATAATTAGTGTCCAAAGTGTTTGATCATTTGGATTAGACACAATGCTTGTTAAGACAGGAAGGCTGTATGTCCGTCTTAGACTTACTAGGTCCGTCTTAGACTTGGTAGTAAGAGTTGGTATCCGTCTTCGAAATGACGGTGACATAATTCTATCCTGAAGCTACTCGCGAGAGCGCTGCGGTATTTGGGAAGCAGCGCGCTGAGCCGGCTGGAGAGACCAAGGTCACTTTCGAGGTCATCGAGACACGTGATCAAGACAGCACGCTTTGTTCACCAAGTGACGCGGCCGAACTGAGCCGCTACACACTGCAGATTCAGTAGTGGCTGGTTATGAGCACACTGAGCGTTATGACTAGATAAGGTCAAAACACCACTGTTGGTCGGACAACGTGTGGCTATTTTTCCCATTAACGTTAAACTGGTGCAGACTTCTTTCCATCTTACAGATACGGCCAGCATTAACAACTAAACTAAAGAAACTCTTTCCGTAAAAACTGAATCTTGTGTAAGTTGTAAAATATGTTCCTTTAAATAATGTAAAAAAAATTGTGTATAGGTTTCACATAAATTCAGTTACACACACGCACTTATTTTGCCTTGTCTTATGTTCCACAGCTTCTGTTTCTTTCTTGGATGCATGGAAGCAATTAAGAACGACTGTGCCCAAAGGATAATTTGTTTCAATTTGAACTCCTATGGAAATACTTTCTCTCCATGGAATCCCGATATTGGTTTTGGGTGTCTGGTATTTTGCCGTGTGAACTTTTACTTTCGCCCAGTGACAAAGCTTTTTGTCTGTGAAAATACCTCGTGTAGCTGTGGGTCAGTCAGTAACGGACTTCACTGCGTGACTTTTGATAGGACAACAATACGTTCAGCAGCCAGCCAGAAAATGTTCAATGAAGTGCAATCATCAAGGCCGTATTCTGATTGCTATCTACTTTATGCATTAATTTTAATCCTGATATTGGTCATGCACCATACGGGTTTTACATGTTACATCAGTTTTATGAATATGGTTATTGCTATTGATTATGAATTCGGAGAGACCGTGCATTGAAACAGTATTTGTACATTAGGGAAATGTAACGTTCTCTCCTTAGTGCACAAATCCAATTTACAAAGTAAAGAGTGACAAGAATGAAGTCCAATCAGCTATTTACCACAGTCAGAAAAAGCAAGAGCTATATTTCTTTCTTCACTACCTCATGTTGCTGATCCTCCAGCCATCCATCCCACATGAAGAACCGAGATTAAATTCTTTAATTACGACGACAATCCAGGATTTTGATTAAAAAGTTGTGCTAACTATTTAGCCTCAAATCCGCGCCCGGTCACTAGCGTCAGGTTTTCCATGATTTTCCTAAATCACTCGACCAGACAGATGCTTTGATTTTGCCTCTGAAACTGCACTGTCGATTTCTTTCCCCATCCCCGACACATCTCGAGTTTGTGCTCATCTCTAATAAGCTCGACGTCGCTGCGAAATTAACGGAAATTATTTTCGGAAATAGAGGTAAATAGAACTATTCAGAGAAGCAAAAATTCTGTGGTACTCTTAAGAGCAGCTTGAGAAGCGGTTTATTACGTGTGTGTTGTTCCCATCACAGATTACGTCAATATAAAGGCAGTGATACTTACAGATGTCTTTTCATGTTTGAATATGAAAGTATTCTACCAATAGTGGAATAAAGAAACCAATTACACTTGTATTTCTTCATTCATATATATATATATATATATATATATATATATATATATATATATATAAAGGTAATTCCATGTCAATTGGTCTAAGGGTGCTCACCCTACCCCCTCAAATTTTGATAAAATTTCTACAGATGTACATACATATGTCTTACATGAAGCTACATCAGATTCCACCCTGGTTAGTATTATGGTGGACCACTAGCTATTCTTTTGTAAATTCCAGTTTTTTCATGTTGTGGCAGGTATGAATAAATAAAGACGTTGTTCATGCTGTAAGACGACTTGTGTGGTGAAGCTTGATTGCGCTCAACTTAGTAGGTACAACTGCTTAGTTTTAACATGTGCTCATTGTACAGCAGATTTATCCAAGTTTGTTGTCAAAGCAGCTCATACATCTTGTCTCAAATTTGGATGATGATTTGGTAGCTTGTGGCTATGACAGTGACAGTCAGATGCTGATTTTTTTCCTCAGTTGCATCTAGCCAGCATATCATGGGGCTGTGCAAGAGGGGTCCTGACTACTCACATTATTCAGAATTATCCAACATTAAAGTTCATTCAAGAACTTAATGAGTTTTGTCTGATTTTCAAAAGCCCGATCTCAAAAAGTGTCCCCTCGGATTTGATTTGCCTTCTCACCATTGAGAAGACCTCATTTTGTTTGATCAAAAAGAGTTTTTCGTGTTTGAGACAAAACAGTTCAGAAGCATGTTTTGACTCCTACACTGTTCAAATTAATTAAGCGGAACACTAGCATCACCCTCTGATATGTTAAAATCTATTTTGATACAGGCAGTACCTGTGGTCTTAGTACGCGGCTTGAGATCTTCGGTTTCAATGTAGGGAACAATTTAAATCATTCGCCATTGCGCACTACAGTTTCAGGTGAACGCTCAGAAGGGAATGAGTACTGGTATTCCAGTGTTGTCCAGTGAGGTACAGAGATGGCAGCTATCACTGATGGACGTTGTATTCGACCAAGTACGTGCAGTCCGACATGGTAATGCAGTGGATGTTGCAAGTGTGGCATGTTTGACCCAAAAAGGATGGACTTTGTCGTGTTGCTGTTGATGCCAGTGTCTCTCCAGGACGTCATCCATAGGTTATGGACACGCTACGGGGAGACAGGTCAGTAAACAAGGCGTATTGGATAAGATCGCCGACGCATTACAGCCTCACGTGAGGACCGGGTTACGAGAAAGGACCTTACGACCCAAATGTCCTGTTCGAGTACGCTGCTTGACACAGTATCTTGTAGCTCGCATTCAGTTTCTACCGTTCCCCGGTCAACACGCAACTTCATGACTGAAACATGTTATTCACAGATGAGTTCAGATATCCTCTGACGCAAGATGGTGGCAGTGTTCGTGAGTGATGACCCGTAATGAGCGGTACGAGAAAATTTGACCGGGAAATGGACAGATTTCCAAGATTCTGTGATGTCATAGAGAGACTTCAATGTTATCCACAGTCGCCTTACCGCAAGGCAGTACATCGATAAGAGCCTGTCGGACCATGTGATGGCTGCTGCACACGGTGTTGCCCCAGAATAGCTTCTAATGCCGGAGCCCATATGGCAGGCGCCAACAGGGATATCTTGCGAAGCCTGGACATGCAGTAATGGAATGGCTGGTGTTGAGTCCCAACCTAAACCCCATCGTGCATATGTGAGACATGCTTGACCGTCGTGTTCATGGTAGGACTGCTGAAAATATCAGGAAACCTATATTAAAAAATCTTTACCTACCCTCGATATAACTGGAAAAAAGTTCGATATTTCAACGGGAAAGAAAATATCGGCTACACATTGTAAGTATACTGCCGGTTTTAGAGCTGTATATTTAACTATCGATTTATTCTTAAGGCGGGTCCACACTGAGCGCTCCGTGCTACTGCACCCCACGCACAGCTGTAACAGAGAGGAGTGCGCCGTCCGCGCCCCGCCGCGCCGCTCCGAGGCACGCACTGTGTTCCAGTTGGAGCGCGCGCGTGGTCTGAAGATGGAGCGAGCCGAAACCACGTCTAAACCGAGCGCGCGCAAACGCGCCACTTCCTTTTGATGTACCGACAACAGCCGGAAAACTGCGCGGCACGACGCGGCGCAGCGCGGTTCGCCGTCCACACAGAGCGCGCAGAGCCGTTTTGCGCGGCGCGCTCAGTGTGTGGTGTTAACCACTTTGCTAAGGCCGGTATTACACTATCAAATTTCTTTGTCAAAGATGTGATCCAATATTCCGTCCAATATATTTGACAAAGATCTTTGACGTAGCGCTACAAGGGGTATTACACTGTCATCAAATTTTTCGTCAAAGTTCAAGATGGCTGACAACAACTTGTTATTAACCGCAGCAGTTTTACGTACTCCAATTGCATTGTGTGCACATGCGGAAAAGAAGTGGGGGGAAAAATGGAACCATACATACGAGGTTGACAGTCTTAAAAGTCCTGGGATTACAACTTGATAATAAATTCAGTTGGGAGGAGCACACCACAGAACTGCAGAAACGCCTTAACAAATCTGTATTTGCAATTCGAGTGTTAGAAGACATAGGCAACATAAAAATGAAAAAGCTTGCGTACTTTCATTCCATAATGTCATATGGGATAATATTTTGGGGTAAATCTTGAAGTCAAACGAAAGTTTTCAGAGTCCAAAAGCGTGTAATACGTATTATTTGTGGAGTAAATTCACGGACCTCCTGCAGAAACCTCTTCAAAGAACTGGGTGTACTAACTACTGCCTCTCTGTATATTTACTTCTTAATAAAAGTTGTCGTAAATAATATATCTCTTTTTCCAACAAACAACTCTGTTCATACATACAATACTAGGAACAAAAATGATCTGCACTAGGACTTAAAAGCACTTACTTTAGTTCAAAAAGGGGTCCACTACTCAGGAACACTCATCTTCAATAATATGCCAGGAAACATAAAAAATTTAGTTAGAAATAAAGATCAGTTTAAAAGGAGCCTGAAAGACTTACTACTGGCCAACTCCTTCTACTTCATTGGCGAAATTTTTAATAGAAACAAATGATGTATTGTATTTATTCATACTATTAGTATTTTTATTTCAGCTTAAAAAAAATCGACATGTTCCAAATCCACGAGGATCTCCTCAGCACGGATCTATGGAACGGAAAACTAATCTAATCTGGGTGAAGCCGTGGGTTTTACGACGACACGATAAAAGCATTCAACAAAACTTGTTACGTGAGCTTACAGTGGAAGACGTCAAGTCGTACATAAATTACTTAAGAATGGATGAGCATACATTTCTGTATTTGTTCAATGAAGTGTATCCTCATATCACAAAGCACAATTTTCACTTAAGAACTGCTACATCTTCGGAAGACAGGCTCACTATAACACTCCGATTCCTTGCTACAGGAGAGGGTTATGTTAGGTTAGTTAGGTCAGGTTAGGTCTCCAATCTTCTTAATCTATTTTTGTATTCAGGGTGCTTCACGTTGTAAAGCCCCTCATCAGCTTCAGACATCTCTATTAATTCTGTAGATGTCGGCACACACCAATTGTATTTACCGGCAATGGTTATAAAAACACTACAGACGAGAGAACGCTGCAGCGATGCTAGCGCTCCGCGTGGTAACATATCGCATTGCAGTGAACAGAAGACAAGCGATTTCTTTGATCAAATATACGGCCTCGGCCTAGATTTGATCAAATATTGGACGACATTTGTCAAAGATCCCTATTACACTATCAAAAATCTTTGACAAAGATATTGGACAAAGATATTGGACAAAGAAATTTGATAGTGTAATACCGGCCTAACAATGGTTACTGCATGTAAGTAGCACAATAAAAACAGTCAGTATCAAATATTCGGTGATGAGGACGAAGATATGGAGAGCAAACGAAAAAATTCGAGGACATCGTGCAATGTGCCCAAGACGAGTATGTTCCGAGTGAGGTCTGAAGGGATGGCAAGAGACTCATCATAGTTTAATAGCCGTGTTAGGGAACTTATACGTAAACGAAGAGAACCTCATCTCAGATTCAATAGAAGTAGAAACCTAGCCGACAGACAAAAGCTGAACGAAGCGAGAATGAGCGTAGGGAGAGCAATAAGAGAAGCGTTCAATGATTTTCAAAGTAAAACGTT
This sequence comes from Schistocerca serialis cubense, assembly GCF_023864345.2. Taxonomy (NCBI): domain Eukaryota; kingdom Metazoa; phylum Arthropoda; class Insecta; order Orthoptera; family Acrididae; genus Schistocerca; species Schistocerca serialis. Next base: position 120,681,101 of record NC_064638.1, on the reverse strand, counting down.
GTCAACCGATCTGATTAAAACCCTACGAGGTGTCTGGTCGTATGTAAAATCAGTAGTGGGTCAAAATCATCTGTTCATTCACTCAGTGACCATATTTGCACCGAAACGGAAGATAACAGAGAGAAGGCCGAAATACTGAATTCGGTCTTCCGAAATTATTTTGCCACGAAAGATCGTAACGCGGTCCCGCCTTTCGGGTGTCGAACGACCGTTGAAACAACAACAATGGCTTGTTGGAACATTTTTTATGCTCAATAATCATGACTTTTTGGAGAATGAAAATCTTCTGTAAAAATCAAGGATTTCGCAAACAGAGATCCTGTGAAACTCAGTAGGACGACTCAGTGGTACAAAAGTACCCTCTGCCTCACACCATTAGGTGGCTTGCGTATTGTGATGTGTATATGTAGATGAAAAGGTGTCAGATGGATACGACATTCGGTTTCGTCACATATTGGATTTACGCGGAACACTTCATGTCTTTTTTTTTTTTTTTTTTTTTTTTTTTCAGCTGCAAGTGCCAGCGACCTTAGAAGTTTCATTGCGTAGTGAAGTTAAACCACACACACACACACACACACACACACACTACAGTGCAATTGGACTATTACTTTGTGCCACCCCTGATTGCTTCATACAGTCAAAGAAAGAGGCTGGACATGATGGAACCTCAAAAAGTGGTAATACTCATTAACACAGTGAAAGTAAAGTTATGTTGTATTAAAAATATTTACCGAAAGTTGCAAAAATATATAGCCTAATTTAAAATGAAAATATCGATATTTTATCAACAGCCTAAGTTATTGTGTCGTCGGCCTTCCGCCCCCTCCCCCCCCCCCCCCCCCCCTCCCCCCCCCCCTCCCGCCCAAAATCCGGACCCAGGGGTTAGAATAGGCCAGAGGTATTCCTGCCTGTCGTAAGAGGCGATTAAAAGGAGTCTATCACCTTTCGACCTTTGTGTGTTAGTCCCATGTAGGGTTTGACCGCCATTTTTTCAAAATTTTCCCGAAGAGCGAGCCAACTTGGGAAGGGCATCATGCCCATCATGCATTGAGATCTTTAGGCCACTTGCTTGTCAGGGCATTGCAGTCCCCCTCATCCTCCATCTCTTGAGCGAGGACACCTTCATGGGTGCGTTTCCTCACACACTATGCAGCGTCGTTTTCTGGGCCGACGAAGGCCATGGAATTCTGTGCACCTCACATCCAGCACGGTAGCCAGTCCGTTGTGGTGGGGCTGCCATGTACCCTGTTGGCTGTAGCCCCCTGACCACACAGGGATCGCTCTACAGATATCTGCGCCGTATACTCCCCACGTATGCCACAGATAGAGGCCAATCACCCTTCGGCATCGGGACTCCTAGCAATGGCCATCCTGCCGGGTGGCCTTTGCTGTGGTGGGGTGGCGCCTGTGGGGAGGACCCCTGGTCGGACTGGGTGGCATCAGGGCGGAAGACGCGCGATGAAGCTGGTGATAAAACGCCAGCAGTCTCTAAGCGTTCTAAATCTCAGTGCCTGTGGGGAGGACCCCTGGTCGGACTGGGTGGCATCAGGGCGGAAGACGCGCGATGAAGCTGGTGATAAAACGCCAGCAGTCTCTAAGCGTTCTAAATCTCAGTGCAATGCAAGGAAGTATGATCCTAAATTCCTCCCCTCCCTGGCCACACCATGGGAGGAACACCAGGCTAAGGATGGCAGCGAACCTTATTCGGCCTGGTACCTCATACGTACGAAAGCTAATGGGGTTTCCTTTGCCTCAATGAAGCCTCAGTTTTTTGTAAAGCATTTAGATGACAAGTTTGGGGAGGTGGAGGGCTTGTCCAAAATGCGGTCAGGGTCAGTATTGATAAAATGGCATCCTCTGCCCAGTCAATGACATTACTTGCTTGGGACAAGCTTGGGGGATGTTTCCGTTACCATCATGCCTCATAAAGCTTAAATATGGTCCAGGGTATTATATTCCACAAGGGCCTTCTCTTTGGAGCCTGACGACGAGCTGCGTGCCAACTTAGAGCGACGAGGAGTTCATTTCGTCCAGCGTGTCTATCGGGGTCTGAGGGATAATCAGGTTGCCACCGGTGCCTTCATTTTGGCTTTAAAGGGTGACATATTTCCCGAGAAGGTCAAGGTGATGATGTACCACTGTTATGTCAAGCCATATATATCTCCCGCGATGCGGTGCCTTAAGTGCTGGAAGTTCGGCCCGCTGTACTTCCAGCATCACATGTTGAGATTGTGGACGTCCATCCCATCCCAGTACTCCATGTGCCCCGCCTCCCATCTGTGTCAACTGCGCAAACATTATTCCCCTTGCTCACCCGACTGCAGGATTTTACAGCGAGAAAGGAAAATCATGGAATGTAAGACCCTGGACCGACTATCCTACACTGAGGCCAAGAGGAAATTTGTGCGCCTACATCCTATGGCTATGACCTCCTCTTACGCTGCCGCTACGAGAACAGTTGTAACCCCATGAGTTCCGTGAGTTCCAGTTGGCTAGAAGCAGCTGGTCATAGGGCTTCACGATCATCTTCAGTCTCGTAGACTGAATCAGTGAAGCCCTCCCAGCCAGAGAAACGCAAGAATCAGTAAGACAAATCCAGAAAGAAGACCCTCAAGACCAAATGCACCCACACCACTGCACCTAAAACCTCTGTCTCTGAGGGTGAGGTGAAGATTCTGGTGTCTGGTGAGGACCTAGATCTCACCAAACCCTCAGACACAATGGATATAGCCTGTTCAGGAAATAAGTTGGTGGCAGCAGGTGACCCTGAGGCGTAGATTGCCTCTTGAGTGTTTCATGCCTTCCCAGTCTCGCGATCACGTCATTTTCCAGTGGAATTTCAGCGGTTTTTTCCACCACCTGGCTGAGCTACGGCAACTGTTAAGCTTTACACGTGGCTTCTGCATTCCCGTCCAGGAGACTTGGTTTCCGACAATGCGGACCCTTGCCCTTTGCAGCTACAGGGGATGTTACAAGAACCGTAGCGAATGTAATAGTGTCAGTTGGAGTTCGCGTTTATGTCCTGAACTCAGTCTGTAGTGAACCTGTGCCCATTCAAACTCCTCTTGAAGCTGTGGCTGTCAGGATACTGACGACGCAGGAAATAACTGTCTGCAACGTATATCTCCCTCCAGATGGTTCGGTACCCCTGAACGTATTGGCTGTACTGATTGATCAACTCCCTAAACCTTTCCTACTTTTGGCAGATTGCAACGCCCGTAACCCACTTGTTGGGTAGCACCATGCTTACTGGCCGTGGCAGAGATGTCGAAAATTTACAGTCACAAGTTGACATCTGCCTCTTAAATACTGGGGCTGCCACACATTTCAGTGTGGCTCATGGTAGTTACTCAGCCATTGATTTATCAATTTGCAGCCCAGGACTCCTCCTATCTATCCACTGGAGAGCACATGACGACCTGTGTGGTAGTAACCACTTCCCCATCTTCCTGTCCTTCCCCCGGCGTCATGCCCACAAATGCCTACCCAAGTGGGCTTTAAAAAGGCAGACTGGGTAGCCTTCACCTCTGCTGTCACCGTTGAATCTCCCCCAAGTGGTGACATCGATGTTGTTATTGAGCAGGTCACTACAACGATAATTTCTTCGGCGGAAAACGCGATCCCTCGTTCTCTAGGGTGCCCCCGGCGAAATAGTCCCTTGGTGGTCGCCGGAAGTCGCGTCGGCGAGCTCTACAGCGACATAAGCATCACCCTTCCCTAGAGCACCTAGTAGCCTTTAAGTGGCTCCATGCCAGAGTTTGCCTGCTTATAAAACGACTGAAACAGGAGTGTCGGGAGAGGTACATGTCGACCGTTGGGTACCATCGTCACCTTCCCAAGTTTGGACAAAGATCAGACGTCTTTTTGGGTACCAGACCCGAACAGTTGTCCCTGGCGTTAACTTCAATTGTGTGCTCTCTACAGGCGCAAACGCGATTGCCGAGCACTTTGCTGAGCACTATGATCGAGCCTCAGTGTCGGAGAACTACCCCGTAGCCTTTCACACCCTCTTGTTCACTACATCTCACAGTGAACCCTATAACGCCCCATTTACAGAGTGGGAGTTCCTCAGCACCCTTACACATTGCCTTGACAAAGCTCCTGGGCCGAATCGGATCCACAGTCAGATGAAGTGATATCTCCTTGTCATCATCAACAAGATCTGGTGCGATGGTGTCTTTCCATCGCAAAGACGGTAGAGCACCATCATTTCAGTTCTAAAACTCGGTAGAAATCCACTTGATGTGGATAGGTGTCAGCCTCAACAACGTTCTCTGTAAGCTGCTGGGATTTATGGTGTGTCTGCGGTAGGGTTCGGTCGGCTCCTGGAGTCACATGGCCTACTGGCTTCCGCCAGGGTCGCTCTACCACTGATAATCTTGTGATGGAAAATATTGAAATAAACAATATCGGAATTGAAAAACAACTGCTATCACTTAGTTGCGGAAAAGCATCCGGACCAGACGAGATACCCTTAAGATTCTACAGTGATTATGCTAAAGAACTTGCCCCCTTTCTATCAGCAATTTATCGTAGATCGCTGGAAGAACGTAAAGTACCTAGCGACTGGAAGAAAGTGCAGGTCGTTCCCATTTTCAAGAAGGGTCATAAATCAGATGCGAATAATTATAGGCCTATTTCGCTTACGTCAATCTGTTGTAGAATAATGGAACATGTTTTGTGTTCTCGTATTATGACGTTCTTAGATAATACAAATCTCCTTCATCATAACCAACATGGATTCCGCAAACAGAGATCATGTGAAACTCAGCTCGCCCTATTTGCCCAAGAAATTCACAGTGCCGTAGACACTGGCGAGCGGATTGATGCCGTATTCCTGGACTTCAGGAAGGCATTTGATACGGTTCCGCACTTACGTTTAGTGAAAAAAATACGAGCTTACGGAATATCGGACCAGGTTTGTGATTGGATTCAGGATTTCCTAGAAGAAAGAACACAACATGTCATTCTTAACGGTTCAAAATCTGCAGATGTAGAGATAATTTCGGGAGTACCGCAGGGAAGTGTGATAGGACCTTTATTGTTTACAATATACATAAATGACTTAGTTGACAACATCAGTAGCTCCGTGAGGCTATTTGCAGATGACACGGTTGTCTACAAGAAAGTAGCAACATCAGAAGACTCGTACGTACTCCAGGAGGACCTGCAGAGGATTAATGCATGGTGCGACAGCTGGCAGCTTTCCCTAAACGTAGATAAATGTAATATAATGCGCATACATAGGGGCAGAAATCCATTCCAGTACGATTATGCCATAGGTGGTAAATCATTGGAAGCGGTAACGACCGTAAAATACTTAGGAGTTACTATCCGGAGCGATCTGAAGTGGAATGATCACATAAAACAAATAGTGGGAAAAGCAGGCGCCAGGTTGAGATTCATAGGAAGAATTCTAAGAAAATGTGACTCATCGACGAAAGAAGTAGCTTACAAAACGCTTGTTCGTCCGATTCTTGAGTATTGCTCATCAGTATGGGACCCTTACCAGGTTGGATTAATAGAAGAGATAGACATGATCCAGCGAAAAGCAGCGCGATTCGTCATGGGGACATTTAGTCAGCGCGAGAGCGTTACGGAGATGCTGAACAAGCTCCAGTGGCGGACACTTCAAGAAAGGCGTTACGCAATACGGAGAGGTTTATTATCGAAATTACGAGAGAGCACATTCCGGGAAGAGATGGGCAACATATTACTACCGCCCACATATATCTCGCGTAATGATCACAACGAAAAGATCCGAGAAATTAGAGCAAATACGGAGACTTACAAGCAGTCGTTCTTCCCACGCACAATTCGTGAATGGAACAGGGAAGGGGGGATCAGATAGTGGTACAATAAGTACCCTCCGCCACACACCGTAAGGTGGCTCGCGGAGTATAGATGTAGATGTAGATTCTCGAGTCTGCCATCCGAACAGCTTTTTCCAGACGCCAGCACCTAGTTGCCATATTTTTTGTCTTAAAGTAAAGCGTACGACACGTTTGGCGACATCATATCAGTGCCACATTGTATGAGTGTGGTCTCCTGGGCCCACCTCTGATTTTTAACCAAAATTTCCTGTCACTTCGTACTTTCCGTGTCCAAGTTGGTGCCTCCCATAGTTCCCCACATATCCAGGAGAATGGAGTCCTGCACCGCTCTGTATTGAGGGTCTCTCTATTTTTAGGGGCCAATAATGGTCTAGCAGCAGCTGTAGGGCCATCCATCTCACCTTCTTTGTATACAGGTGACTTCTGCATTTCGTATTGCTCCTCCAGTACAGGTGTTGCTGAGTGTCGCCTACAGGGAGCCATTCACAAGGTGCAATCATGGGCTCTAGCTCACGACTACCAGTTTTCAGCCACGAAGTCGTGTATGATGCACTTCTGTCGGCGTCATACCGTTCATCTAGAACCTGCACTTAATCTTAAGGATGGTCCACCCATTCTTAGGACTGGTTTTCGACGCCCGATTCACTTGGCTACCTCACTTCCGTCAGCTTCAGCAGGAGTGCTGGCAGCACCTCAATGCTCTCCTCTGCCTGATCAACACCAACTGGGGTGCAGATCGCTCTATGCTGCTGCAGCTCTACAGAGACCTTATTTAATCCCGCCTTGACTATGGGAGTCTGGTTTACGGTTTGGCGGCGCCTTCAGCATTGCATTTCCTCTACCCAGTGCGCCACTGTGGCATTCGCCTAGCGACGGGAGCTTTTAGAACGAATCCGGTGACCAGTGTCCTGGTAGAGGCCGGAGTCCCTCCATTGCGGGTCCAATGTGCACAACTGCTCGCCAGTTATGTTGCCCACATTCGTAGTTCTCCTGAACATTTGAATTACCATCTCCTTTGCCCACCCGTGGCAGTTCATCTCCCGCATTGCTGTTCACGTGTGATCCCTTCACTCCGAACTGGAGTAATTCCCTTTACCACCTGTACTTGAGGTCCTTTCACACCTCCGTGGTGTACACCTCGGCTAAAGCTTCGTCCAGGCCTTTTGCATACCCTAAGGACTTCATTAACTCCGCCGCTCTCCACTGTCGCTTCCTCTATATTCTTGACCTGTCCCGGGGCTCTGAAGTTGTTGACACCGATGGCTTGATGTCTGATGGTAATGCTGGCTTCGCCTATGCCCACAGAGACCATATTGAGCAGCATTCCTCGCCTGATGTTTGCAGTGTATTCACTGCAGAGCTCGTGGCCATATCTCATCCACTTCAGTACATCCATTCCTGTTCTGGTGAGTCAATTCTTCTCTGTTCTGACTCCCTGTGCAGCTTAAAAGTTATTGACCAGTGCTACCCTCACCATAGTTTGGTAGCAAACATCCAGGAGTTCATCTCTGCCCTGGAACGGTCCAGTCGTTCAGTGGTGTTTGTGTGGTCTCTGCGTCGTGTCAGAATCCCAAGCAACGAACTTGATGACAGGCTGGCCAGACTGACTATGCGGAAACTTCTCCTGGAGATGGGCATCTCTGAAACTGACCTGCGTTCTGCCTTACGCCGTAAGGTTTTATTCGGCTTTGGGAGACGGAGTGGCATAACAGTATGCACAACAAACTGCGTGTCATTAAGGAGACATGCGAATGTGTGAAAGTATTCCCTGCGGGCTTCTCACAGGGAATCAGTTGTCCTTTGTCGACTCCCCATTGGCCATACGTAGCTCACACATGGTTACCTCCTCCATCGCGAGGACCCACCTCAGTGTCCCTGTGGCTTCCAAATGACACTCGTCCACCTCTTGCTGGACTGCCCACTTTTAGCCGCTCTGTGACAGACTTATAACTTTCCCAACACCCTACCTTCGGTGTTGGGTGACTATGCCTCAACAACAGCTTTAGTTTTATGTTTTATTCGTGAGGGTGGGTTTTATCATTTTGATCTGAGTTTTAGCTCATGTCCTTTATCCCTTTGTGTCCTCCACCGTAGGGCTTTTAGGGTGGAAGTTTTAATGTGTTGCATAGTGGCTGGCTTCTCCTTTTTTATTCTCATGGTCAGCCAGACATGATGATCTGCTCTCTTGTTTTTAATCACCTCTCCCTGTTTCTTGTGTGTGTCTGCGGTTTTCTTGTCCTGTTTTGTGCATTTTGGTGTTTGTCGTTCAGGTTCTTCCTTTCACCTGTTACTGTGCCGTACATCTACTTCCCCTTGGGTAATTGTTCTACTTGGAACAAGGGATCGATGACCTTGCAGATTTTTTTGAGTCAGCAGCTTTCTGACTGGTTTGATGCCGCACATATGTCCTATCATCGTGTCCCTTCTCCTAATCAGTGTTTTCCACATATTCATCTCCTCTGCATTCCTGACCTCATCAGTCTACCTAATTTTCAACATTCTTCTGTAGTATCACATCTCAAATGCTTCGATTCTCTTCTGTTTTGGTTTTCCCACAGTCCATGTTTTACTACCATTCAATGCTGTGCTTCAAACGTACATTCTCAGAAATTTCTTCCTCAAATTAAGGCCTATGTTTGATACTAGTAGGCTTCTTTTGGCCAGGGATGTCCCTTTTTGCCAGTGCTAGTTGCTTTTGATGTCCTACTTGCTCCATCTGTCATTGGTTATTTTGCTGGCTAGATAGTAGAATTCCTTAATTTCAAAAATTGCTCTGAGCACTATGGGGCTTAACATCTGTGGTCATCAGTCCCCTAGAACTTAGAACTACTTAAACCTAACTAACCTAAAGACATCACACACATCCGTGCCGAGGCAGGACTCGAACCTGCGACCGTAGCGGTCACGCGGTTCCAGACAGAAGCGCCTAGAACCGCACGGCCCCTTAATTTCATTTACTTCGTGACCATCAATCCTGATAAGTTTCTCGCTGTTCTCATTTCTGCTACTTCTCATTACTTTAGTCTTTCTTTGACTCACTCTCAGTTCATATTCTATACTCATTAGACTATTAATTCCATTCAGCAGATCATGTAATTCTTCTCCACTTTCATTCAGGATAGAAATGCCATCAGTTACCTGTATCATTGATATCCTTTCACCTTGAATTTTAATTCCTACTATTCAACCATTCTTTGAATTCCACATTGCTTCTTCGATGTACACATTGAACAGTAGGGGGGAAAGGCTACATGCCTGTCTTACACCCTTTACATTCAGAGAATCCACTCATTTTTCCCTCTTGGCTCTTGTACACATTATATATCACCCGTCTCCCCTTATAGCTTACCCCCATTTTTCTCAAAAATTCAAACATCTTGCACCTTTTTACATTGTCAATCGCTTTTTCCAGGTCGACAAATCCTATGAATGTGTCTTGATTCTTTCTTAGTCTTGCTTCCATTATCAATTCTTCTGTATATTATTCTTGTCAGCAACTTGGATGCATGAGCTGTTAAGTTGATTGTGCGATAATTCTCGCAGTTGTTAGCCTTCCGATCTTCGGATTTGCGTGGATGGCATTTTTCCGAAAGTCTGGTGGTTTTGTTGCCATTTCCCTCCATGAATCTAGAAATTCTGACAGAATGTTATCTTTCTCGTGTGTCTTATTTGATTCTAATACTGTATCTCCTATTTCTTCTAAGTCGACTCCTGTTTCTTCGTCTGTCACATCTTGCGCGCATACAGGCCTTCAATGTGCTCTTTCCACCTATCCTCTCTCTTGTCTGCATTTAATAGTGGAGTTCTCATTGAACTCGTAAAGTTACCAACGTTGCTTTTTGTTTCACCGAACGTTATTTTGACTTTCCTGTATGCGAGTCAGTCCTTCCGACAACAATTCTTTTTTAATGTCTTCACATTTTTCATACAGCCATTTCGTCTTAGCTTCCCCGCATTTTTCTGTTTATTTCATTCCTCAGCGAATTGTATTTCTGTATTCCTGAATTTCCCTGAACATCTTGTTACTTCCTTCTTTCATCGATAAAGTGAAGTATTTCTTCTGTTAACCACAGTTTCTTCACAGTTACCTCCTTTGTACCTATGTTGTTCTATCCAGCTTCTGTGCTTCCCTTTTTTAGAGATGCCCATTCCTCTTCAACTGTACTGCCTACTGAGCCATTCCGAATTGCTGTATCTACTTGTATCTGTGTGTGTGTGTGTGTGTGTGTGTGTGTGTGTGTGTGTGTGTGTGTGAGAGAGAGAGAGAGAGAGAGAGAGAGAGAGAGAGAGAGAGAGAGAGAACTTCAGGCATATCTCGTCATTTCTTTGTATTTCCGTATCCCACTTCTTTGTGTATTGCTTCTTCCTTACTAATCCGTTAAACTCCAGCCTACTCTTCATCGCTACTACATTGTGATCTGAGTCTATATCTGCTCCTGGGTACGCCTTACAATCCGGTACGTGATTTCGAAATCTCTGACCATGATGTAATCTAACTGAAATCTTCCCGTATCACCCGACCTTTTTCAGGTATACCTCCCCCTCTTGTGATTAGGGAACAGAGTATTCGTTATTGCTGGCTGAAATTTTAGTAGAAACATAATTTTTTTCCTCTCTCATCCCTTGTCCCAAGGCCATATTCTCATGTACCCGTTTTTCTGCTCCTTCCCCTACAACTGCATTCCCGTCCGCCATGACTATTACATTTTCGTCTCCCTTTACGTGCTATATTACCCTTTTACTATCCTCATATACTTTCTCTATTTCTTCATATTGCGATGTCTGCATGTATACCTGAACTATCGTTGTTGGTGTTGGCTAGCTGTTGATTCTGGTAAGAACAACCCTATCATTGAACTGTTCACAGTACCAGTAACACTCTCTGGTCTGGCCTCCAATTCAAAACGAATCCTACTCCCGTTATACCATTTTCTGCTGTGTTGGTAACCCTGACCAGAAATCGTGTTCTTTCCATTTCACTTCACTGATGTGTATAATATCTAGATTGAGGGCTTTGCATTTCCCTTTTCGGATTTTCTAGCTTCCCTACGTTCGAGCTACTGCCGTTCCACACGCCCCGACTCGTAGAACGTTATCCTTCCATTGGTTGTTCAATCTTTTTCTCATGCTCATTTCCTCTATATCAGTCTCTTCCTGGAGATCTGAATGGGAAGTATCCCAGAGTCTCTTGCCAATGGAGAGTTCATCATGATACTTCTTCCAGTTAGAGGCTACATGTTTTGTGGACACACGTTTATGTGTCTTTAATGCAGTGGTTTCCATTGCCTTCTGCATCCCCAAGCCGTTGATCACTGCTGATTCTTCCGCCATTAGGGGCAGTTTCCCTTCCAAAGGACCTGAGTGCCCTGAACTCTACTACTTATCAGACACAATTTGGTATGGATTCATGAGTATTATTTGTACCCTGTAAAAACTTCATCAGAATTGGGGTGAGGTCGAGTGGGGACCGTGTATAAATTAAGGCTACTTGACGTGAAATGGTCCATAAGTTATACACGAAAGGATCAGAAGCATCGTTTGCACTTGGGGAGGTGGGTGAGGTTTGACGCATGCCTTGCTGCTATTTTGAAGGCATCCTATTGCTAGAGAAGCAGTAACTACTGCCGGTACGGTGTATCAGAAAGTGAAAATGAGCACATGAAACATGGCATTGTTTCTGTCGTACCATGTCCCAAAATTTGTTCTTTGCTTTTCATCATAGGTACGGGCACGGGGTACCGGTGCGTACCACCACAGATCAAGCACCTGTATACTGTTCTACAAACATCTTCATTTGTATGCCCATAACGTTAATACTGGCCTTTTCGCACACCTGCTGAAACGTATTTTCGTCAGGATACATGTACGTTTTTTCATCCTAGTATAGCTTTTAATGTAGAAGTTTCTCGATAATTTTCTCCTTTGACAGTGCTTCTTCAGATAAAAAGTAAAAGAAATAAAAATACTTTAGTGGTAGACAGCGAAACACACAAAGATTGACAATGAACTCCCTGCAAAAGAAATGATTTGCAGACGACTAGCATCGCAGATTGCTGGCAACGGCAGAGCGGAAGTCTCCAAAAGGAAGTACTGTTTCCTCGCTTCACCTACCGCAGGCATTCTTCTCAGCTGCCTGCTGTGCCCATTTAGACCGTACTGATGCATTATATGCAGAAAAATGTGTCGATGTCTCATTGATGTGCCACATTCTCCAACCATGGCATGGCTCATGTCTGAAATTTGAGGCCAGTTAGATGCTGACTTAACAAAGTGTACATTTGAAATAAAGTTTGCTGAGTGGGACAGCACTTACGTGCCGGCTCGTAAGCACTACATTCGCAATTATCCATCGTGTTTGCAGACCAAAATTTACTGGAACGTTTTCGCATCTATTATCGTAAACCTTCACTCGTACCAGTTTTCGATATTATGTTGGACCGGTAGATAACTAGTTGAAACTGTGAACACGGCGAATACTCTAAATACCCCATTCATTCCTGATCAGTGCGCATCACTCGCACGACATTGTTCGTCAACGTCCTTTGAGACTGTGGATAGACACCGAACTTCCGGCTGTATATTTTATGCAGAGGTATTAACGCTTCAAAATATCACGAGATCCTGGACGATGTTTACAAAGAATTGCGAGAATAGCTTGGCAGTTACAAGCACTAACTCTTAATATTACTTTCATTTTGATGTGTTTGATGTGTCTTTTATTCGCACAAGCCCTAGAAACTAGAACGTATTAGAAAATATACCAAAATTGAAAGATTTCGTCTTACGCATAGCCTATACATTTACTAGTGTTGTACAGATGCTAATCTGTAATAAAACTACCCCCATCTTTTCATAGGATTGTGACCATTTCTTAAAACAGAAGTTACATGACAAACGCCGTGGAAATGCACTTCAAATGATTAAGTAGCAGGGGCAATTGGTTTTTTTTTTTTTTAAGTTGGTTAAACACTCCTGCTTCTGTGAGCAAACTTTCAGATTTGATAGACCAAAAAAGAAAAAAAATTAGTGAACATGGGCTCTAAAATGCATACCTGAAGAGCTATGAGCTGAGTAGTTGTGTTTCGCAGCAGCGAAAATGAAAATGTGCTCTTGCAATATTCATTTTGGAGCCCATTTTTACTAGACACTTTTTTCTTTTAGAGGGAGGGGGGCTGGCGACGGCATCTTACGGTGTATGGTTAGAGCTGCACTATAGTCATATTAAAATTATTTCATAGTTGACACTTGACACGGTGGAGCTGATTTTTTCCAATCAGAGCACTCAATAATGCCACACCCGAACCGTTCGACATTGACACACACACACACACACACACACACACACACACACACACACACACACACACACACACAGAGAGAGAGAGAGAGAGAGAGAGAGAGAGAGAGAGAGAGAGAGAGAGAGAGATATGCTAACGAAATACACACGTTTCATACACAGAAGACTGTTACAGCTTTACATGTGCGGCTATAATAATCAGAGATTGGCTACATTAATAAGATTCGCACGACATTGCATGAAGCTGAACGAATGTTTGATGGCTGCAAACTATGGTTACGGCTGGATCACCAGTCTGTATAACAGCCTAATGAAGTGCAATGACATATCAGTGGTATAAACCCGACGAATAGAAAATCATATGTTCGAATAACGTCAAATGCAGTGAATTTTTGTATTTCAAATTCTAAACAAAACTAGTATTTATTATTATTCGGTTAATTAGTTGAAAATTAACTTTTTATGTCCAATACTATGCCGTGTCATCTTTATCGTCATATTGGCTTTATTTGCTCTTATTTTTCTTCTTCTTATTATTTTTTTTTCGTTTGGAATTTGTCTGTCACCTGTAATCATAACTAGGATTGCTCATCGGTTGGTAACACGGCACCTCGTGTATCTTGTGTAAGGATAGTTTTAGGTAACCAGTGATAGCGAGAAATTACAGTTAGGTTTTAGCGCTGATACAGAAATTTTTCTGTCTTGAGTCTTTCGTAGAGGTTAACTTTAATCGCCGAAAACTATCGTGCTTTGAGTTCAGAAGCAGATTGTTGACTGCCGCTTTGTCGGATACATTGTACTTAATGAGTTCGTGGTTAGATTAGGACACGAGTTTAAATTTAGGGCTACAAAGCGTGTCGTCTGCCGCTGTTCAGTCATATCGACAAAGCGTCTCGCATTTCCGTCATAAATAGGTGCGGCAGTTCAACATTGCTCAGCATTACACGTTAATAGCATATGTGAAGTGACCCACAATGTTTGTACGCCGCCTATATCCAAGCGGTAGCCGGCAGCCGATGTGGCAACACTTAGCGGCAAGTGACAGACGTCAGCTGTCAAGTAATTTTAATCGGACTATAGTTAGTATCGTTGCAGTGCCTGTCGTTGTTAAGTCGCGTCCGCACTGGACGCACCGCGCGGCGCAGAGCAGCAGTGTGTTCATAGGAGCGCGGCAATGATCGTATTGCGCGAGCGCTCAAGAATGAACCGTTTCCTATGTTGTTCCGACACTGCGCGGATCTTGTCCATTGGTGCTCAGAACGACACTGTTTGACGTCCACATCGAACGCGTCGGTATAACGCCCTCCCGCCCCTCCCCCCCCCCCCCCCCCCCCCCCACACAAGCGCGCGCGCGCAAACATTACTGCGCACCAAAGAACACTTTGCTCCATTTGCGCAGTTCTGCCCTGGCATGCGCTGTTCAGAGGCACGCGTTAGTGTGCTGCGCTTCCGGTGTGGACGCGGTTTTAGATTTTCATGTAAACAAATATAAAATTTTCTCTCTACCATTGTAGTCGTTTGAGACCCATTTTTTCTTGAAGGCATGAGGCTTCACAGTTACGAAAAGAATTGAATATACACTGACAATAATTTTACGAGTCTGTTTTTCGAAATGTTTTCCCTCATAAGAAACTACCTTGTATGTGAGTTGCTGAAATTCTCTACAGGAACCGGGAACTCGCGTATTTATGTGCAGCCCTATTTAATCGTATCTCGTAAAGCTGAATCGTACTGAAGAGAGTGGGTTCATTAAAAGTGACAGTCGTGTAATAAGTTTCTCAGTAGTTGTGCTGAGATTGATATTGATATTAACTTTAGACAAGAAGCAGTAATTAAATATGGTGTTGGCCCACTCTCAGCCTTGATGAAAGCTGCCACTCTCGCAGGCATACGTTCAATCAGGTGCTGGTAGGTTTTTTGGGGAATGGCAGCCCATTCTTCACGGAGTGCTGCACTGAGGAGAGGTATCGAACCACTCCGCCACAGGCTGTGCATTATGAACAGGTGCTCGATCGTGTTGAAAGGCGCAATCACCATCCCCGAATTGCTCTTAAACAGTGGGAAACAAGATGGTGCTTAAAACATCAATGTAGGCCTGTGCTATGATAGTGCCACGCGAAACAAGGGGTGCAAGCCCCCTCCATGAAAAACACGACCACACGATAACACCACCGCCTCCGAATTTTACTGTTGGCAGATTACGTTCACAGGGCATTCGCCATACCCACACCCTGTCATGGGATCGCCACATTGTGTACCGTGATTCGTCACTCCACACAACGTTTTTCCATTGTTCACTCGTCCAATGTTTACGCTCCTTAAACCAAGCGAGGCGTCGTTTGGCATTTACTGGCGTGATGTGAGATTACGAGCAGTCCCTCGACCATGAAATCCAAGTTTTCTCACCTCTGGCCTAACTGTCATAGTACTTGCAGTGGATCCTGATGCAGTTTGGAATTCCTGTGTGAGGGCCTGGATAGATGTCTGCCTATTACACATTACGACCCTCTTAAACTCTCGGCGGTCTCTGTCAGTCAACAGAAGAGATTTACCTGTACGCTTTTGTGCTGTACGTGTCCCTTCACGTTTCCAGTTCACTATCACATCAGAAACAGCGCACCTAGGGATGTTTAGGGGTGTGGAAATCTCGCGTACAGACATATGACACAAGTGACACCCAATCACCTGACCACATTCGAAGTCCATGAGTTCCGCGGAGCGCCCCATTCTGCTCTCTCACGATGTGTAATGACTACTGAGGTCACTGATATGGAGTACCTGTCAATAGGTGGCAGCACAATGTTAATATGAAAAACCTAAGTTTTTGGGGGTGTCCGGATACTTTTGTTCACATAGTGTATTTTACGGTAAATGAAACGTTAAGCCCTAATGTATTAATAGTCATCAACGGTTTTTTTAAATATTTGATCTGTGTAGTTTTATTTCAAAAACTGTGTACAGTCGCTGTCTCTACTGTTGGTGATCGCCGCGCTGCCATTACGTAATGTGAAAATTGCAGACGCTGCTTCCTGCACCGTGGTGAAACATGTGCGTCGAACATCGTTAAAAAGTGGCGAGAAACTAGGTTTTCTTCATGTTTTCACATTTTACATAGAAAAATCAGCACCGAAGTTTTTCAAGTAACTACTGAGTTTATTGATTTTCGTAATTCGTCTGCATAGCTGAATCGGTAGCGTCGTATCATGATACACAGGTACACCGGAACCCTGCGTAAATGGTTGAAAACTCGCTTTGGCCTTTCTTTTTTTCGTCAAGTTTCTGGAATACCTACAACTTTTAAATGTAAAATTCATCAAATACGTGCTAATCATCACTTATCTCATCATCATTTTAACCCTTAACTCGCGAGGTGACTTTTCTGTAACGTTTCACCACGAAGTGGGATCTCTGGGACCCCTATGTTTAAACAGAGATTAAAGGCAAAAAATCATTTGAAAATTTTATTTAGTCTATTATTTTTACAATTATGTGAGTGTTTTAAATGCTACTAGTTTATTTTATTGCACTAAAGGAAACCTCCAGCATTTTACTACTTATCACACAAAACCACATCATTTTGTGTCTTTTTTAAGATAGTACACATATACTGTTAAGAGTACTGAATTTTACGTTCTGAAATTTGCGCATAAAAATTCCACCCGACAGGTACAAAAAGAAAGTCTGTCAAATTGACATTAATTGCTAGTAACTACATCTTTCTTATCACCATTCAGAACACATTTGAATTTAACTGAGACTTTAAGTGTTTCATTGGAGAAACACAGATCCCCACACAACTTTCCTGAAGTTCTTCCTCTGAATGATCCTGTTGTGCGATAGCTAGTGTAAAATCGTCGTCTTTTTCGTTTATTTCTTGATCTATATCACTGACACCTTCCATAGACCGACTAATAATTCCATCAAACTCTGGAAAGTTAAAAATGACACATTTCGTGCCAACACATTTTGAGCTATATGGTACTGTACTGAAGAAAACAGGTACGTTCTTCACGAGACGCGGTCAAGGAGACTCCAACACCTATCAGTGATATGAGTCAACAATAAATACAGATGGCGATAGTGCAACCGACAACAAAACATCGTAGGCTTGGCAATTTAAGGAGAATGGGATAAGTATAGAAGCATTCCACCACGACTGGCCTTGGAGAGTGAGCGTGAAAATTTATTCGCGGTCTGAGAGACCACATCTCGTGAGTAAAGTGTTAATGAGAAATGCACGTCTAGTTTCTAATTACGTATTGCACGCAGAATTTCAGTTTCAATGCAAATGTAAATAATTATTTATTGATATTTTATAAAAGATTGTTAATACAGGTTATTAAAGTTTAGCAGTCAAACCGATCAAATCTGTAAGACATAAATTAATAATCAAATTCTCACTATTTTGTACTGTGCCCATTGTTTCACACTACAGACTTCTCTCACTAGCCCGAGTGGTAAGCGTCGAAGAAACACGGAAACAGTTTTCAGAGCATCGAGCACACCATAAAAATGAGGCATTACAAATGCCACCGTACAACTGATATATAAACCCGAAGGAACTGAGCTGGAGCCAAGTTACGGGATAAATAACAAGGCATTTAAGAGGTCACACGTACTGAAGAAGTTTTGTCACCAGTCACTGTTGAATGTCGGCGGAATACAGAACGGCGTCTTATAAGGAGAAAATGTGGCGCTTGGATGGCTTCGTGGGTTCTGTTGATCGATTCTTTATCAATGTAGCAGACGACAGTTCCAGTACTGAAATGTATCTCTCGAATTCGGTTGTGGAAAGAGTTGAGAGATTACTGGGCGACTGACGAAGAAATACCTTCAGTGGCTTATGTATGCAACTATACTCTGAAATCCGTGAAACACGCTTTTGCGTCATACACATCTCGCGCAGAATTACCCTGTGTGTAAGTTAGGAATTTTCATTACACTTGTTTTTAATTACAGTGTTATGTTAGCTAAGAACGAGATCATGATAACCTTTCCGTCTGTTCCCATAATAAGCGTGCGGTATTTCTGGAGTTCTGCCGAATATTATTTCATTCTCTTTAAAATTAAATGAAATTCGAAGTTATATTGTTTCTCTACTCGTCTCTTTTTTTAGGCCGTAGCTGCAGCTCCTCACATCACCGCACGTTAGTTTGACCAGCTAGCTGGCCAGTGCTGTCGAAACTAATGTGCGGGCAAAGGTGTCGTCCCGTATTATCTCTCAGTCCATGTGCGCATGACACACATTATAAAACGTGTCTTTATTATCGTACAAAGAGCACAAGGAAAGCCGGCCGAAGTGGCCGTGCGGTTAAAGGCGCTGCAGTCTGGAACCGCAAGACCGCTACGTCGCAGGTTCGAATCCTGCCTCGGGCATGGATGTTTGTGATGTCCTTAGGTTAGTTAGGTTTAACTAGTTCTAAGTTCTAGGGGACTAATGACCTCAGCAGTTGAGTCCCATAGTGCTCAGAGCCATTTGAACCATAGCACAAGGAAAATTTTGCAATACGACGCAACAATAAGTCGCAGGAGGCTGTGTTGCTGTATTTTGAGAATACTTGGTGCTTGCCATTGTAGCCGCTGTGCCAAGTCTGTGGGCGCAGTTGTTCACTAGCAGGGTTAGTTAAAACTGTAAGTAATGAGGGGCAGTTTTGCGTTAAAACTTCGCACGTGTTTTAAGCATTGACAAGTGATTTGAAGAAATGACTCTTGCACTCGGTGATGAGTATCCACATCGTTCAACTATAGGGTGACGCACTATAAGTCACCCGATTGAATTTTGATCCTACAAATATACTAGAGGGGCGCTCAACTTCTTGCAGTTCATGGAAAATGCGCCAGATGTCGTTGCCAGTTCGTCGCTTCCGTTGAGAGTCCGCCATTTCAGTTTGCCGCGATGGCGGACAAAGGACGCTTGACCGTCGCACAAAAGACGAAGATTGTGTTACTGTGCGCAGCGACGAACAGCGTTACGTTGACACAGAGAAACTTAAGTGCTTATTTCGGCGCACGGTGGGCTCACAGACAGTACACAGATTATATAAAAAATTTGAAGGTACTGGATCTGTTTGGAGTGTCAGCGGCTACGTGCACGTACCGTATGTTGCCGCAAAACGTTGAAAGTTAGAGTGGCTTTGATTCGTAGTCCGAGTAAATCAACAAGAAGAGCCAGTGCCGAGTTGGGAATTTCACGCCGATCTGAGCAAAGAATTGTTCAATCCTACCTTCGCTTGTATCCATACAAGATGACAGTGGCGCATAAGCTTATTGCGAGAGATAAGGAGCGGAGACTGCAGTTTACAAGGTGGGCAATCGAGCAAGACCGAGAGGCAGTGCTACAAAACACATGGTTTTCTGACGACGCTTATTTTTCTGTGAACAAACAGAACGTTCGATTTTGGGCACTTGAACCTCCGCGAATGAACCACACGAACACCACCTACTGGCAGAAAGGGTGCGTGTGGGTCGCGTTGTCAAGCCATGGTCCGTTCTTCGATACTACAGTGACCAGTTAACTCTATTTACACATGCTGCGAAACCAGTTGTTTCCTCAACTCATGGCCTCATGTCTTCCATTGCAGACACAATGGCTCATGCAGGATGGAGCACCCCCCATACTGCCAACGTTGTGCTTGATTTGCTACACAAAACACTTGGTCTTGGGGTATTGTCAAACAGATTTCCAGAACGTTATCCAGGAGGTGGAATGTGGCCGCCCCACAGCCCAGACATTAACCCATGTGACTTCTTCCTTTGGGGGTTCCTTAAAGAGGTTAGCAAAGAAAATGCAGTGCATTATTGCGGAGATACGACGCGCCATTTCCAGAAGATTTGTGTCGTCACAAATGCACGTGCGCGACTTAAAGAAGTTGTAAAGAAAAAGGCAGTAACATTGAACATGTGATTCATTAGGTTGTATTTCCAAGCTGTATTCTTTACTTCATCAATAAATTACAAATCTTGTCAACAACAAATGTGTTATTCATGAGACAAATCAAGTGACTTACCGTGCACCACTCTGTATATTCAGGTAGTAAAAGAAAATTCCAGAGAGGAAATTTCACTTCGGAGGACGCTGAGAAGCCGGAAAAGCCAGATCGTAAGTTACGGAGGTAAACTTGATGTTGTGAGGAAAATTCTAGACGAAGACAGACGACTGACCTATAAACAACAGATAGAGCGTAGCTCAGGGCTAAATGCACCAGTAATTTGTTCGATCTACATGATCATTTGCAAGTAAAGGAAACTTTGTTGCCTGTGGGTGCCGCATATACTGACGAAAGAACTGATGACACGAAATGTGACTTGGTCCCGGGAGATGTTAAAGAAGTTTTCTAAGGGACAATCTCAGTTTGTGAATAACATCGTGACAGAGGACGAGACAGCTGTACTATTAAGCTATTATGACGTGCCGACTAAGACTCAAAACAAAGTTTGGGTCTTTGAAGTTGACGACACACCCGTAGCCGTCAGAAAATCCCGACCGGTAAAGAAGAAAAGATAGCGTTGTTTTTTCCATATCTAGTGGAATTGAGGAGCGTGTTGTTTTGGACACACAGAAGAGTCACAGCTATGGTGTAACACTGAGCATTGCCTGCCCAAAATCATCCAATCTTTGAAGAACCTGCGTCAGAAGTCAAGAATGGACTATTGGTTCCTCGATCACAACGTCCAGCTCATCACGTCAAAGCATGTACCGAATATGCGTGGTATAAGGCTGAAACTTCTTGAGCACTCTCCTTAGAATCCAGACCTTGTTCCTTGTGACTTTGCTCTGTTATTGCACATGAAAATGAAGCTGAAAGGAGTGCAGTTTTCAAGTGATGACCTCCTGAGGGCTTGGGACAACGGGTGTGCCTTATTCTCTACAGAAACTTGAAACTTGAGAGAACTGGTTTAGGGATTGGTTTCGGAGGATGGAGAGGTGTATGCATTGTGGAGGAAATTACTTCGAAGAAATTAAATAAATAAAGCTGTATTGCAAAACTTTACTATTACCCGTTGTACTTCACTGTTCTCGTGACATCTTGGCTTCCGCTCCACGTGAAAGGGAATACAATGAGATTCCAGCAAGCGCGGAAGAGTCCATGGTGTAATGTTTACATGATGAACACAGTGTAGTATTTTCGATCGTTTCTTGTGAAATGCTTTTGTGAAAATCGTACGTATTTTGACTGTCAATAATAATTTTGTTATGCTCGTAGATGCAGTTGAGAATGACCAATGATCGAAAGTAATAGTGCTTAATAAGGTACTATTTTAAAATACTGATCGATGGAACGATGTTTTCCTTCAAATTTACGAGGCTTTGGTGCTCGCCCAGAAGTAGTTGACAGGATAGGTATTACGAGATACGGGAATAGTTTCATTTGTGCTAGAGGAAACGCCCTTAGAGGTCAAAAACAATAGAGTACCTCCATTAGATGTGAAACTAATTTGATGAAGCTGGTATCATAGTGGTATGTCGAGCCGGACCAAACAAGAGATTTTTTGTATTAAAACGATAACACACGTATTTTGACGTTGACCTCATATGCCTTACATTTATCGTATTGGAAGAAAATGATCGTTTTTCCACGTAGATGCTCGAGTTCGTGACTTACAAACAGTGCAGCAAGAATTGAAGAGTTTTTCAACTTTATTTCGGGACTATTAAGTAATTTAGTCATCCATGCGAAACATTTATTTATACCAATCTAATAGGTGCACTATCCAACCAGGATATCATTTACCAAAATTTGTGTTCTCCTAATTGCAGCTTCTGACCTGATAGTGATATCTGAAAAAATAAGTTTTACATCGTCTTTTACTTTCGCTCGTGGTTTCAGAATGGTTTTAAATACGTGAGCATAGTTAAGACATCGCCGTAGACGAATCTGCCCATCTGGTATGCACATTGCTTAGGCAACTGATGTTCTCCGTATCAGTGTTCCTGTTACTCTTGTTCTTTTTCTTTACATTTGTGCCATTTCGTTTTCTATGGAGACAGCGTTCTAAGATTCAATGATAAATTCTTCGGAAATTGTTTTCCACGTTATCATTTCGCTAGCGATGTCACCTATTAACATTGATAAATATTGCCAGAAATTGTTTCTGGATCATCTCTTCTTAAAGTATCTCGATAAAAGCAATGCAGTTACGGAATACATTGCATGAAGACCCATACTGTTATACTTCCAAAACTTCATTCTACAGAAAAATCAACCAGAATCGATATTCATCACACTGAGTATTAAAAGCTTAAGTTATGCGAATATGACTTTGTAGCTCCAACGAACACTTGTTGAAATTATTTAATTCATCCATATGAGAAGCAACGTATGATTTTTCTCGTAATGTGCCAAGATTAAATTTGAACTATCAGAAATTTTCGAACCATGTTGAAACTTGCCTTTTGAGCCACAACATCACTAAGAGCAAGTAACAATGGCGAATTCCCTTTAGTTCACTAGTCTCTTCCACTCCTGGCACATGCATCTAAGTGTTATGACAACGTGGCGTGCCGACGTGAGTCATGGTAGTTACGTACCGCACAGTACTCGTGTTCATCTAAAGAAAATGCAGCGACCTGTACTTCTCCACGGTTCAGGTACAGACAGCATTTTGCCCGCGGCATTTCGGCTCACACTTGGACAGCGGCCCGGTGCGGCGCGGTGTTTTAAATTTACGAAGCCGAGTCCGGCTTTGTCTGGCAACGCCCGCTGCGCTGTTAACCAGACCTGACGGCGCGCCGCGGCCAACGTGGCAACTCTGACGTCACGTACGCCCGTTGTGTACGCCATAGGGTTCCCCTCTGTTGTGCTTCTCCCGGCCAGTGTGGCCACAGTTTAGCTTCAGTGGTATGTAACAGGTACGCCGAAAAGATTAATTCTGCTGCATGGCATGAAAGTGGCGGGACAAAAACAAAGCTTTCCCTGTTTCTTGGGAATTTACAAGGTTGCATCAGACAGTAGATTCACTCTGTTATAGTGAGTATTGACTGTTGGCATTTGTTTTTTGTTCAGGAATTTTCTCATTTATCATAATATAAACGTACAGCGTCGCATTGTACGGATTAACAGCCCAAAAACGGAAGAACGTAATATGTAGTCATAGAGTATGTGTTATCTCTCTGGAAACCCTAAAGCGCCCCTCCTCCTCCGTATAGGGAAAATTTTCGTAGGACAATGAGGTAAGTCTGTCCGCAGTTTTAGCAGCTAACCATTAAGATCCCATGACGGAACTGAACTAAGTATGGCATATTGGAGCTATTAAAGACAAGATGATAGCGGCAGTGTAATGAAACTCAAGGCCAACAAATGCAAACGATTTCAAAATTACTATTACAGACTCGTTGGGTTGAAAAGAGGCCTTCATAGATAGAAGTTATGATACGAAACTCATGTCGTCCGGAAATGTACCGTTTGGATATAAAATAAATTGGATCTCTTTCAAATCTTCCGCCTCTCCAGTACGCACACAAACTGAGCAGAGGGGGCCGTCATCTACCGCTTTTGTAAGTATGGCATCGCATATTATTTTCTTCAGACTAAAACAGTGGCTGCGAGAAACTGGTATGTTCGCAACTGCAAGAGTTGACTGTGGGTGTCCCTCAGACGCGCCGCACACTCTACTGTGAAAAGGTGCCCTTTGTCACATAGACGAGAACGTGACTGCAAGTACTCGAGACATTACCAATTCCAAGGGCTTCTGTGGAGTGTAAAGGTCAAAGTTTGTTGTCTCCGCTGTGAGTATACCGTGAAGTGGGAGATACGAAAGTTATCCGACTTTCAAACTTATTTTTCAGCCTAACGGCAAATTTCTGGAGATTAGCAAAATTTTGTCTACTATACACCCTCCCTACAAACCCTAGTAAGCCTTGCATGTTCACTGTGACCGTACGAGAGAAGAGTTCCATTTACTGCCCCATCACATAGCAAGTGTGCGTTTATCTTCTCTGCAGAATAGCTGATGAAGATCTTGAGAGAAAACTATATTGAACTATCAAATAACTTCCGGGAATTCAGCCAGGTAACAATTTCAGCGACCGCCGATATTTCGGCGGGAGAACACCCCGCCATTTTCAAGGCAAACTGCAACGGACAGGGGACGTACATGCAAATTTAAAACCTCGGTTCTCGGACTGAAGCAGTCGCTGAAAGTGTTACCTAGCTGAATTTCCCGAAGTTATTTGAAAGTTGTATACGCCAGGAGAAACTCAGGTCTTATATTGAACTACAACGTATTTATCAAGGGTTAGTAATTCGGGGGGGGGGGGGGGGGTTAGAGTTTCCAGCATACTCGTTGTTCTTCCGCTCGTGTAAAGGGTGGTATTGAGGCATAGCTTAATGTGCCCGTAGAACTGTGATGTATAGAGAGTTCAGCAAAATTGTATTGTAAGATTCCACCCGGAGTGAACATTTGGAAGTACACACAGAAGCGCGCACGCACTGCCTAGCGCTCGATAAGAGGAAAGGTAGGGAGGATGGGATGGATATTGCGTCAGCATTCAGTGGTTGTGTAAGCATCTATAGCAGGTAACCGCTTTAGCGCTTCGCAGCATACACACGCTGGAGAATTATTCACGTATGCTCGAAACGTCGTTCTGAGCGCTATCCAAATATTGGGTGATTTCTCGTCATCAAGCTTCAAAAAACATGTGAGAAATCTCTTGTGTTAAAGTTTCCAGTGAATATAAAAGTAACTCGATACGTTGCCGTATCTGATTATTTTTCGCCATGGATTTTCATACGTAGTTCTTATTTTTACTACAATCTGTAATACTATTGGTGAGTTCTTGTAATGTGGGTGTACAGCCTCTGTAAAGTTTTTTAAAAGACGTCATGCTCGCTTTTAAGGAGTCGTGTCAGACAGTGCTGCTCTTATCGATAAAGTAATTATAAGTAATAAAATTGATCGTATTACCACCAAGAGTAATGTAGTCTCACTAGAAAGTTATTTTAATCTATTTCTATGGCACCATATAACATCAAATCTTGTATCTGTGTGAATGTTAACAAACTAAAAAAAAAATATTTGTGCGTCTGTCAGTCTCATATTGTTTTGCACAACACGTTGTATTATGTCCTTTAAGATGGTTGGAAATGGCGCAGGTGCTTGTATTAGTGAAATAAAGACAGCCAAAAGCAATCGTTGCGTCATTTAAAAAGTAGCAGTAAGCTTGAAATAAAGATCAGTTTGTGGTGTATAACGCTAATTCGATAGAAAAAAAGGGGCGATTGTTATTCGCGGTAACTTTAGTTCACTTTATTGCAGACCTTTAATGGCCGTTACAGGAAGTTGTTGTATGCTCTTATTAGCAAATAGGTCTAAAGAAAATCGTCCTTGAATCCGCCACCCTCTTACTTTCATTACAGTTCACCGTATTTTTCCACCTGTAGCAGAGTCCGCGAGAGAGCACCCTGAAAGCTGGCAGCGCTGTGACAAACCCATTGCAAGTGTTCGGAAGTCAAGCTGTGCTCCAGTACAGTCAAGTATGATCATAGGATACTTTTTATGTTACACGCACATAGACTGAACGATAATGGGGTACAACAGCTGTAACGGCGCATTTAACTTGTACATCACTGGCCAGCCAGCTTGTCCAGCTAACCTGCAATGGTGTGAGCAGTTGCTGTTCAGACGTAAAACGGGACGAGCGGAGAAACAATATAGTTATTCCTCGCGACAAGTCCCTTTACTTGGCTCGAGATTAGTTCTGTTGGATTTATATTGTAATGGTACAGTGGCAAATGTGAAAATGCAGCATTTGTATGGCGTGCTTGATGCTGCGAAAATGATTGTTTTTCATTTTTCTACGATATCCACCACTGTGGTTCGTGAGAGACTACGTCTGTGGCTCATAGTCCAAATTAGAGAGTATTTTGTTTGTCATTCTCGCCCTAAAATTTGTTTTCTTAATTTAAGCGACCTTTATTAATAACCTTTCATAAAAATCTGTAATTTAACATTTTATATTTGAAATGAAAACGAGAATTTTGCGTGCAGTATGTAATTAGAAACAAGAAGACGTGCATTATTCGTAAGAAATGATAATGAATTTTACAGTTACGAGATGTAGGTATTTCAAATTGAACGGAAGAAAGGATGACCAAGGCGAGACGAGACTTCAACCAGCCTCGTTTTGAGGCGTAACATTTCGCCTACAACAGAGAAATAACACAACTAAAAAACATGGTACTTGAGAAAAGTAGACTTAATTCTGTAAAACCTATGTTGAAATATGTAAGCCGTGCTGGATAGCCGCGCGGTCAGGGGCGCCTTGCCACTGTTCGCGCGGCTCCCCCCGTCGGAGGATCAAGCACTCCCCCGGGCATGGATGTGTGTTGTGTTGTCCTTAGCGTAAGTTAGTTTTAAGTTAGATTAAGTAGATTATAAGCCTAGGGACCGATAACCTCAGCAGTTTGGTCCCATAAGAACTTAAGACATAGGTCTGTAGCTCTGTTCTCACACAATGTTAGGTGTTATCAGGTAGTTGGAAATTAGTTCCTGGTGTTCAAGCTTCTCTAAAAACTTTGTTTTTGTTATGACCCCGCATGTAACACTGTCAGCAGCACTTTGAAACGTCAATTTTTTTTTTATTTTTTCATTTAGTCCAACCATAATACTAGACAATCTAATCTCCATTAGGCAAAATGACAAATAAGTTCAAATTGTATTATTAGAGAAAAATAAAATGCAAACTTATAATTTATGAACATTAAGTGTGAAAGCAGTCTAATTCGCACGTATCTCTTTTCGGAGCTACAACTATGTGAAAATTGTCATTGAAAATTCGCGAATACATCTTGAGATTAGCACAAGGAACGTTTCTTTTAATTCACTTGTTGTTTTAGCTGCAGTGTAAATCAGCCAGACTTTTCGCACCTTCTATAAATCCCGAGTACTTCGTTCGTGCTGACAACGGCTATCTATCCTTGGGATGGTATTAAAATGGTCAGTAGCACCATCTTTCATAGCAGGATCTACTCAGTGGTGTCTTTCGATTCAACCTAGACCCTCTTGAAGATATCCTTAGTTTAATTTAGCAGTCTGTCCTAGTAAGTCAGTCACTGACATCCAACGTTGCCTTAACTTAAAAAGAAACAAACAAAATGCAAACATGGACGTTTACATCGTTGATGGAGAAAAAAACCTCATGGTTCCACTGCCAAATGCTTCCTTGTGTCTAGCTGATAACTGAGCTCGAAGAGCAGTCGTACAAGAGTGGACAAAATATGGAAACACCGAAAACACATTACCAAAACTAATAAGGGGTAGAAAAGCTGTTGGCGTTGAAAATAGCTTCCATTCGTCTCGTAATTGGTTACTACAACTGAAGTGTTGTACCATTCTTACCGCAAAATAGTGGTAAGTTCAGGCAGCTATCATGGAGGAGGATAGCTATCATGTACCCTTCTCTCCAAAGTTTCCCACGGAGGCACAATAATACTAAGATCTGGTGGCGAGGAGAGATGTGATTCATCCTCGTGCATCAGTCCTGGACGATGCGAGCTGTGTGAACCGGAGTCCTGTCGCCTTGGAGCACAGTATCACCTTTGGCGAACAAACTTTGTACAGTGGGATGGACCTGATCACATAATCCTTGGTAGTAACGCGAACCTTGCGGACTAACCACAGGGACCGTGAAATAACACGATATGGCTGCCCAAACCAGCTCCTAACCTCCGCAATATTTCCCTCTTGAGACTTAAACTCGGTCAGAAGTTCGAAGTTTCCTGTTCTGGGCGTTTGCATCACCGATGAATGGTTTTGGAATTCCAACAAACCGATCTCCCTTCATGTTCTTTTGGTGTGTCAGGGTTCGCGAGTGCGACATTCACTTGTGCTGTGACATTTGCAACTCTCGTCCTCGTGTATTTCGTCGCAATTCTCTTCAGTTAACGTATTTGACGATCACTCAGCATACAGTTTCGCCTGCGTTGTGATTTAGCGGGGCCGCTACGGTCGCAGGTTCGAATCCTGCCTCGGGCATGAATGTGTGTGATGTTCTTAGGTTAGTTAGGTTTAAGCAGTTCTAAGTTCTAGGGGACTGATGACCTCAGAAGTTAAGTCCCATAGTGCTCAGAGCCATTTGAACCATTTTTGATTTAGCGGGTGATGTTTTCCCACTTTCTCTGTATGCGGTATAAATTTTCGATGTGATGCCACTTTAAACATCAAACCCTTCGGTCGCATTGTTTACCGAAGAGGATAGTCTACGCTTTCCTCTGATGATTCTTGAGGGTGTACTGTTTCATTAATCCGTGGTAATTTCTACATCCACACAGATATTCCGTTCGGCAGTCAGCTTCAAATGTCGGTTCTCTAAATTTTCTCAATAGTGTTTCTCGAAAAGAATGTCGCCTTTCCTCCAGCGATTCCCATTTGAGTTCCCGAAGCATCTCCGTAACACATACGTGTTGTTTGAACGTACCGGTAACAAATGTAGCAGCCCGCCTCTGCGTTGCTTGGATGTCTACCTTCAATCCGTCCTTGTACGGATCCCAGACACACTAGCAGTACTTAAAGAATAGGTCGCACCAGCATCCTATATACGGTCTCCTTTACAGGTGAACCACTCTTCCTTAAAATTCTCCCAATAAACCGAACTCGACCATTTGCCTTCCCTACCACAGTTCCCACCTGCTCGTTCCACATCATTCGCTTTGCAACGTCTCGCCCAGATATGTAAATGACTTGACTGTTCCAAGCAGGACATTCGTAATATTGTATCCGAACATTACAGGTTTGATCTTCCTACTCGTCCTCGTTAATTTACATGTTTCCACATTTAGAGCTAGATGCTATTCATCACACCAACTGGAAATTTTGTCTTGTATCTCCCTATAGTCACTGAACTTAGACACCTTACCGTACACCACGGCTTCATACGCAAACAACCGCAGGTTGCTGCCCACCATGTCCGCCAAATTATTTATGCATATAGAGGATAACAGCTGTGCTATCACACTTCCCTGGGGCAGTCCTGACGATACCCTTGTCTCTCACGAACGCTCGCCGTCGAGTATAACATACTGGGTCCTATTATTTAAGAAGTCTTAGAGCCGCTCATATATCTGTGAATATATTCCATATGCTCATACCGTCGTTAACGGCGTGCGGTGGGCACCGTATCAAAAGCTTTTCGGAAATCTAGAAATATGGAATCTTCTAGTTGCCCTTCAGCCGTTGTACGCAGTATATCATGGGAGAAGAGGGCAAGTGGAGTTTCGCACGTGCGACGCTTTCTTAAAAACCATGCTGATTCGTGGATATAAACTTCTGTCTCATGAAAGTTTATTATACTCGGAACTGAACATATGTTCAAGGACAGCAGACAGAAGTTAGGCATGTTGGTCTGTAATTTTGCGGGTCCGTTCTTTCACTCTTCTTATATATTGGAGTCATCTGCGCTTTTTTCCAGTCGCTTTCAATTTGTGCTGGGTGAAAGATCCACGGTAAATGCAAGACAGGTAAGGGGCCAACGCATTAGAGTACTCGTTATAAAATCTAACTGGGATTCCATCCGGACCCGGTGATTTCAATCCCAATACTCGATATGGGGTTTCAGTAAATTGCCATCTAGAATGTGTATCTTGATGTACGGGGCTGTGTCGTCAATTCTATTTCTTTTGTTGACTTACTTAATTCCTTTTACTCCGAATTGGAGCATAGGGCACATATTAGAGCTCTCCATCTGACCTGTTCGTTGCCATCTTCATGGTGTTACTACAGGAGTGGCCAACGGCTGCCACCACAGCTTCAACAGCCCTGTGCCAGGTCGACCTCGGTCTGCCACTCCTCCTTGCGCCTTCCTTTCTAAAGCTTGCTTTGGAATATGTTGTGTCCAATCCATTTCCTTTCTTTTACGGTTATCTCGGCTTTCCATTGTTGAATGCGTTACCATAGTTCTTGGTTTGAGATAACATTTGGCCAGCATGCTCCCAGTATAGTCCTCAAACATTTATTGAGGAAGGTTTGTACTCTTGTTGATGTGATGTCGCCTTCCACGTCTCAAACTCGTAAAAGAGAACAGATTTTACATTTCAGTCAAAGATTTTAAACTTTACTTCAACTATATTTCATGAGATGTCCAAACTGGTCGCAGCTGGGCAACCCATTTTTGGAAATAATAGTTCCCAGGTAACAAAAGCTCTTCACCTGCTCAATCTCCTCTTCTTTCACAGCTAGTGCATTCTTGTTCTTACTGTTCATCCTAAGCTCTTTAGTCTTAGCTGTTTGTTTTTAATCCAAGTCTCTGAGCTTCTGTTTCCAATTCCTTAAGCTTCTCACTCATATCCTTGAAAGTGTGGGACAGAAATCAGATGTCGTCCGCAAAGTCCATGCCCTCCAGGCGATCATATAGAGTCCACTGTATACCTCTCCTTTTTTTCTCGGGTTACCTTGTTCATAACACCATCTAATGTCATCAGAAACAGCAGTGGTGAAAGCTAACAACCCTGCCTTACTCCAGAATTTAAAATGAATGCAAGAATAATTAGGCACGTGGTGTAGACAGTGTGATGGTGGAAATGCTCAAGGTACTGTGAAGTAAAAGCAGATATTTTACTGCCCCTGTTCCAAGAAATCTGGAACACAAAAACCATCCCAGAAGGTAGGAGGAAGGGATTTCGTATCAAGTTGCTCAATAAAGGAGACCTGACAAAGTGCAACAATTGGCGTGGCATCACACTTTTGTAAACACCCAGTAAAGTATTTTCAAGGATTGTTTTAAACTGTCTGAGTACCCATGGATAGTAAGCTCAGGAAAGAACAGACTGGTTTCAGAGAAAGCAGATAATGCACAGACTAAATCAACACCTTGAAGAACATTATTGAGCAATCCATGGAATACTGGTCTCCTTTGTATCTGACTTTTGTTGACTTTGGAAAATCCTTTGGTAGAGTCCAGCGTGAAGCCATGTGGAAAACAACGCAGAGTTACAGAGTACCTCTAAAGATCATCATTATCTTGAAGATGATGTACAGAGAATATACTTGCCAGGTGAAACATGATGGAAATCACTCAGAACCATTCAAAATTTATTTTGTTGCAGTATCTTATTCTTTATCTGGTCCTTGATCTTTCGGTGCTAGGTACTTCATCAAACTTTTGATGGATTTTCTTCTTGTGTGGTTTGTCCTTTTTTAATTGTATCAGCGGCCAGCACCAGTAATTTCGTACTTTTGCGTCCTTTCTGTGAGCGCATAATGAACCTAGAAAAACACAAACTTGTAAAAAATATACTAGTATGGCGTGATTGGCAGGGAGACGGCGACGGGCATGTCCAGCTGTGTAATTGGGATGGTTTTTTCTCTCCTTCGTGCAAACTAGCATTTTTCCTTCGCAATGTGTGTGAAAGAGGTGAATGTGAAGCGCGTTTTCATTCCCAGTGACTGCGGAGTGGTTTGGAATTTAATCCAGGATTGGTGATAAGGACATCGTGTCTTATCACGCCAATAGCGCGCGAAGTACCCGGGCGGTTACCCATCCGAGCACCGGGCACACCCGTTGTTGCTTAATTTCAGTGATTTGACGGGAACCCTTGT
Source organism: Schistocerca serialis cubense (assembly GCF_023864345.2). Taxonomy (NCBI): domain Eukaryota; kingdom Metazoa; phylum Arthropoda; class Insecta; order Orthoptera; family Acrididae; genus Schistocerca; species Schistocerca serialis. The sequence goes on along the minus strand of NC_064638.1, from coordinate 120,649,436 downwards.
ATTCAACCAGGCAAGTACGTTGGCATCGAATCTGTGAAAGTGCTGATGTTGAAATTTTAATTTGAGTTTATTGATAATTTTTTAAATCAAGTATAATTTTTACCCCCCGAAATATTGAACTGTCAGGAAAACTGGCGCAAGTCCAAATAATAAAGTAAAAAATGTATACGTTAGGGGAGAAATATTTGATGATGCTGATGAATCTAACCGAACACTACGCGGTGACCATCTTCATCATAACAATTATTCTCTAATGGTTTGCAGTTGGATTGTATACTGCTCCTGATGTTCCCCATATGTTATCGCGACTGGGCGGTGATGGTAATAAAAGATTTTCGGTCTCCATTAAAAGATACTGCCCTTGCGTATTTGATCGGAACAATAAAGGAGAATGAATTCAGTGCTTTGCAGACGGCCTCGGAACGTGACCAGCGTCGACAGGCTGATTCGGAGTAACGACGACGCGCAACCAGGCACGCACGCTCCTGGACGAGCTGAAAATAGGATATTCGACTGTTGTCTGGAAATTGTCTTCAGCGATTAATTATGTCATTTTACACACGTAACATTCTTTCTTCCTCTTGAATTTCAATATTTTTTTATAAAACGAAAATGAAATTCAAATAATTTGAAAGTCCGCTAAAACGCTCCATTCGAGTCAGCAATTGTCTAGCTCGCGGCTCCTACTGTCATAATGGCAATTCACAGTGACGTCTTGCTTTGGAATTTACATTTCGGAAAATGTATTGAAAATTGTGTAGTACCATACTGTACAAGTACATCTATAAAACCTCCTGAAAAGTTGCTTTTGAGAGTTCCAGAAAATGAGAGGATGCGTAAAACGTGGTTGCACTGTACCGGCAAATTGCCACCACATCGATGCACAAATTCAGTACATTAATTAAAAAGTGTTGCACTGTGAAGTTAATGTTAACTTAAATCAGAGATTCGCTCTCCCACTGTTACAACGAAGGATAGCGCCATTCAACGTAATTAAACTCGTAGCGAAAATTGTTTTCGCAACTACACTTGAATTATTCATTAGTTCAGTTGGTAGAACGATAGACCGACGAATTTTATAGGTTCATGTCCATAGATCGCTGGTTCGAATCTAACCCGATTGAACATTTAAACTTGTAAAACGACTCGACAATCCTCGTACATGAAAACCAAATCACAATTACAAAACTTTACCACGCCGACCAGAAACAGAATATTATTGAGCTATTGCAGTACCTGCGTTATTCTGATTACGATACAAAGTTCCTTTGCATATTCATGCGTGTCCAGAGGAACAGGCACTGTGGCTACTAAAGCCGCAATGAAATACATTAAATGAATTCGCAGTTGCGAATAATGACAACCATCAGCTGTAGAATGGAATACAACAATGAAAATTTGTGCCGGACCAGGACTCGAACCCGGATTTCCCGCTTATGAGTTCCATAAAAAGGTAACTGTTTGTTCACAAAGTAAATGCATGTATTCTCTGTTGTCCATTTTTCAGATTATAGTAATGTGAAGCTATATATAATACCTCCCAAAATCGAACCAACTGCTAAATCAGTTCTTGCTAACTTTTAAAAGGTATATATAACTATACCAAGATTCGAACATCTGAGCTTTTAATCTGCAGTCAGATGCGATATCCATTGCGCCATCGAACGCCCGCTAGTTGCAGCATTTCAGCTAAGTGTCTTGTAGAAAGGAAATCAGCACTAAGTTTTTCCAAGAATAATTTTACTGTCTGTTACTATAGGTTATCCGCCTTGAACTGACTGCAGTCTAATTAAAAAGAATTACATCAGACGCGTTTCGCTTTTACTTACAAAGCAACTTCCGTGGTTATTCTGTAAATTGGATACATATGTTTGTACATTTTGTGATTTGTTTTTAGATTCAAAACAACGTTTACTTTATAAAGTTGGTCTGCAAGGTACTTACGGTGTTTCTTTACATAATCTGCTGCTTCCATTCTTGCTATCAGTGGTTGGTGTCGATAGGCCTCATTTCACATCTGCACTTGGCAGTTTTTGGCATTCTGCAGTATTTCCTGTGCTGTACCATTTACAACTGACTTCCTTAAACTGTTTTTCATTCTGCATTGTCACAGTATTTATGCTTGTTCGTTTGTTTTCATTTACATCTTGAGTGTTTGTTGCCAACCTGCACATTACGTCCACATCACGGCAGTTGCAGTTGACCACCAAAAGACAGGAAGAATTGGAAGAACAGGTTTCATGTTTCCATCTGTGAAAACAGCATGTAAAATTTTTAATCGTTGAAGTCTTGTTCATAAACAACAACTAAAAATGGTAGATACTGTTTTTGAACCTAACATTGCATATACGGTAATTCGAAAACAGAGAACAGATTTCAGTTTTTTATTTCGAACTATGAAAGGGAGGAGCACATGTCACTGAATAAGGACGGTTTAGATTTCGCACAGACACTACAGCATACACTCGATATGAGCCTCGTGCGTTGCTCGAGAAACATCAAAACGGTAGCCCATTTCATTCCATATACGAATCAACAGGTCCCTGTTTATTGATTCGACTGCTTCAACAGTTACATTTCTCAGCCATAGCTGAGAAATTCTCAGAGTAGCTGCCATAGATGGGACAAAGACTCTTGCCTTTTTATATATCCCCACAGGAAAAGAAAATCGGAAAGTGTGTCGTCTGTTGACCAGGTAGGCCAAAAGCAATGAACAAGATCTTGTTCTGCCCATCTATTTCAACGTCGTTGGGTGTAAAGCATCATATACAGGCGTCGCTGTAGCAGTTCCTGGCCTGTGCGTTTTGTGGACTTCCTAGGGCTCCGTGTGAACGCATATCGTATACGCTCGACATTTTCATCAGACGTGCCTGGCCGACTCTTTGCATGTGCAACCATCTTCCAAGAATTTGTATGCCATTCATAAATCTGCTTGTGCAGAGGCGGCTTCTAGCAGACTCGACGGCGGAATGCACTTTGCACTTCAATAATGGAATGACTTCGCGCAAATTTCTGCACACAAAATGATTTCTCTTGTGGCGTAGTCGTCCTGTTGCTGTAAACAGCAGCACAGCTGTCTCAAAACTTTGAACCTTACTCTATCAATTGACATGCGCAATGTGTTTCTTTTATAGATTTGTCTGTAATAAACAATCGAAATCTGTTTTTTCGTTTTGAATCATCTGGTGTAGCAAATTAACCGCTCTACTTCTCGTGAGCAAACTAAGAACAAATTGCATGAAAGTACTGAATATTTTTGTCCCCGCAGACGAGCATAGGGCGATAGAGTACGTATCTCATGTGTACATATAACAGGCATTGACTATGGCTGTTTTAATTATGGAACAGCACATGCCCGCTACCTCGACACACTTGTGCTCGATGAACGCATCGGGCTATGAAGCTGCCTGATAGGCTAGTCCAGTTGTGAATCTGGGCGAAGTTTGGTGACTACGCTATCGATATTATGTGTCTCCACATGGCTAAGGCCAGTATTACACTATCAAATTTCTTTGTCAAAGATTTGATCAAATATTCGTCTTTGGCGTGGCGCTAAAAAGGGGTATTGCACTGTCATCATATTTTTAGTCAAAGTTCAAGATGACTGACTACAATAACAACTTGTTATTAACCGCAGCAGTTGCATGTACCACAATTGCACTGTGTGCACATGTGGAAGAGAAGCGGGGAAAAAAGCAGGAGACTGTACTGGGTGAACCCGTGGGTTTTACGACGAGACGATAAAAAGCATTCTACAAAACATGTTACGACGTGAGCTTGCAGTGGTGGACGTCAAGGCGTACGTAAATTACTTAAGAATGGATGAGCATACATTTCAGTTTGTGCTCAGTGAAGTGTATCCTCATATCTCGAAGCACAATACTCACTTAAGAACTGCTATATCTGCAGAAGAGAGGCTCACTGTAACACTCAGATTCCTTGCTACAGGAGAGAGTTACTCCAGCTTACAGTACAGCACTCGAATACCACAGTGCACATTAACGAAAATAATACCTGAAACGTGTGCGGTAATTTATAAAGCACTAAAGGACCTATGTCTGAAGGTAAATAGATGTTCAATACACTTCAGGTGCATTAAGAACTATTTCTATTTTATAAACAAATCAATGACATTTTGTGTCCGAAAACTACAAAATTAATAGAAACGTATGAAGCTGATGAGGCGTTTTACAATGTGAGGCATCCTGAGTAGAAAAACAGTTTAAGAAGATTAGTGAACTTCAAGTAAGTTATTAAATTGAATCCTCCTCTTCTATACCATCTTGCTGGAAGGCAGCCTCGATATATCCAGACGTGATCGGTTGTGGATGTCGAGACGTCGCATGCAGCAAATCCACCTGTCTGCTGCCGTGCACGGCTAATGACCTCCGCAATATTTTTATAACTCTCCAATCTTCTTAATCTATTTTTGTATTCAGGGTGCCTCACGTTGTAAAGCGCCTCATCAGCTTCATACATCTGTATTCATTTTGTAGTTGACGTACACACCAATTGTATTTACCGGCCATGTTTAGCAACACACTACAGATGACAACGCTGCAGCGATACTAGCGCTCCATGTGGTAACATGTCACACTGCAGTTAACAGAAGACGATCGACTTCTATGATCAAATCTACAGCGAGGCCCTAGATTTGATCAAATTTCTTGGCGACAGACGAGATTTGACAAAGTGCCCTATTACTCCATCAAACTTCTTTGACATAGATATTTGACATATCAACTTTGACAAAGAAATTTGATATTGTAATACCGGCCTAAACGAGCCCTGAAAGTAGTGCGTTGCCGCTGTCATCGGTATTTAGCCTAGTCGAGCGTGTAAACTGTGAGCGGATATTCATAAGTGGTCTACATGCGACGGAGCCTTTCGGTATTCGCGTTGAAGGATTCGTCATGGGGCTGGCCGGGTATGTCAGAATTGAAGACAATCAGCCCGTTCAGCCGACGATTTTCATGACAATGTGCCACATTTAAATTATGACCGAAGTCCTCAAAGTGATGCAAAGGAATATCAGGAGAAATTGGATGACGACGACGACGAAATTAGTGTGTAGACTCCAGAAATCACTTACCATAAAATAAAGTTATAAAGCCTTTAATGTCTGCCGGCAAGAAAGTCCATTTACACATGAATTAAATGCATCTCGCTATGTAAGGTGGTAGGATATTTAAGATTTGAACCTCCCTTGATTAGTGATGTGGCATCAGTGCTCCTCGCGTGAACAGAAACGTGACTGCTGTGTAACTGCCACGTGACTGCCTGGGAAGGAGAATAATGTCTGTGTACTGCGACTTTCATTGTCACTTTTCCGTGTTTGGTGAAGAACAGTGTCTGATGCCGGTGACTTCACTTTGGAGGAACACGTGGTGACGAGTTTGTGGTTCCTTGAATGGTTTGGCACGGAGCCACCAAGCCATCAGACTGATAACGTGAGAGATGAAAGATTTACGCCTGCGAAGTCTTTTTGCTGATGTTAGTTGTAATTATTCCATATGACCACAACGCCCGATATCCGAAGGGAAACAAGTGCGGAAGTCGACCAGAACGTGTGTTGCTACAACAACTTGACACATGAAAATAGACTTAGGCGTGTATGCATTCGCTCAGTGGCCATCAGTGATCTAACGTACAGTAACTTAAACTGCTGGAGGCGTATCAATCTGTGCAGGGATAATGGCGTTGCACATACGGACTTTTCAGACACACAAATGTGTAATCGAAGTTACAGTGAAATAATTGCACGTCGACACATACGGTCTGCCTACTACGCAAATTTCGTTGGCGTGAACATACCTTTTTCAGTACTAATTAAAATAAATTTATGTTTATTTGTGCAATCTTCCTTCCCTTAACTGTAAAATGTTCGAAGAGCATTTAAACGCTTGGTGAAAGGAGGACGCTCACAAGGACTTTCAAAATACGGGTATTTTCCTCCTCATTATGAAGCACCTATTTTAGTTGTATCTGAGAGAAAAAGTTAAAATATCCCAAAAAGGAACGTTCTTCGCTTCATTTAGACCAGTTATAATTATGTGATGTGAAGTCGGATGTTCGTTCGTCAAACACGATTAAGTAGCGATCGTCCGGTGCGGCTGTTGGGCGTGTTGAAACATTCTCTCTGGTGCATCGACCTCAGAAACCCAGATTCTTACGTAATTTCTGGTATTCTATGACCTTTGTGTCTTACATCGATTATCGTCCCGCGTTCTAAGTAGGTTAACGTACTGCTAAGTTCACTAAATATCTTTGTTTAATAGATCCCTCAGATGTATCTACATTCGAAACATATGCCGCAACATTCGGGCGTTATCTTTCAAGTGGGACACTCCTTCCCGTGTCTTGTCATGCTCCGAAGTGTTTCCGTTGACGCTTGCAGTCGATACAAAGATAGCTCCTGTTGTTACGTTTTTGCCAGCCAGGGATAGCAATAGAGGTGAAACCATTGTATTTATATTGTGCCAAAACATGCGACAAGTTTCGCTAGTGAGTAACTGTAACTTAAAAGTAGATTCGGCGAACAGTAAGTACAAACAAGTTTTTGCATAAATTGAGTGGTCATGCTGCTACATGACCCTGTTATTTAGAATGAAGGTGTTAATTTGGATGGTCAGTCGAAACTAGTAAGTAGCCGAAAGGGATGAGAATGTCCGCATTATTCATTATAAGTAAGTGTTGTAGTAAAACACTGATACAGCAGGGTCGGTGGATCGATGTTCCGAAGGTGGGTCAAAGCGTTGCCGGATAACGTGATCTGAGAGACGGTGAAAGCCCTTGTGTCCTGCCGGCGTGTCGGGAACGGTCAAGGTGACGCTGCAGCTGAGGCTACCGCATTGCACAGTCAGCCTACATTATGACGCTGCCGGTTGCGTAATAGCTCTTGCCAACCCGTTATACCTTATTTTTTCCAATACTGTCCGTGAAATCGGCCAAAAGTACTTCATACCATTAACATAGCCATGTAGCAGAAGGTGTGATCGTTTCAGTTTTTGTATATTCTTATTTTTTCTGTTGTGGTAATGTACTAAACAAAAGCCAAGGCTGTAAATATTGCACTACGAGGTTCTGTGAGGGCAAGGACGCTTTTTTTCTGCTAACTCGAGATTGACAAGGATGTTCAAAGTGATCGACCGTAGACTTGATGAGATAACCACTCCGATACTGGGCTAAAGTACCGTACGAAACAACGGTAAAGTTAAATACTGAATACGGATGGGGATTTGTACTAATCCTGAATACTTACCCAGTCTCGTAACACCGCCTTGCGCTGTGAGAAGCCCTGTATAACAATGAGATTCTGCACAAATTGAGACAGGTCCATAACTTAGCTTTTAGCGTAAGAAAATAGTTGAGAAATAGTGAACATTTTAAACGAGTGGCACTACCCGCATCCGTCGGCTAGTCTTTTGCTGCTCACGATCATTAGTGGACACACTAGATATGCAAGCCCATAAATGTATTTTTTGAAAACTTCCTTCAGCCGCAGAACCCCTAGTTTGTCTGTGAAAGTCCATGTTCATGAGTCGCTTTAGTGGAATGCGTTGAGCAGAGTATAGACGTAGTGTGTTAAGCTTTCTAATTTAACCTTTGTGGAACATTTTTGTTGCAACTTCATGGATCATACAAGGTATTTCAACAATGTACAGCGTGCAGTTCGTCGTTAACAGCCGCCGGAATTGGTTGCGTTTGAAAATGGAGAAAACAGAGTTTCCTGTTGTTATTAAGCATTTTCTTTTGATGAGTTGGACTGCTGCACAAATCATATCAGAACTGGATGAAGTTCACACGGACTCAGCACCATCATTTAAGACCATTTACTTTGGGATTGACGAATTTAAACGTGGTCGGACAAGCACCGCAGACAAAGTTCGCTCCGGCCGTGCAATTCACGTCACTACAAAGGAAACCAATGACATCTCGGCTGAGCGAGTGGATAATATTCTGCACAAAGAATTGATTGTAAAGAAGCTACGTGCGAGGTGGGTGCCGCAGATGCTCATAGTCGATACAACATTTCAAAAAAAGGTCTGGCGATGCTTACTCTCAACATTTTTTGCGCCGATTTGTGACCGGATCCATCATTACACACCAGAGTCAAAATGGCAGTCGAAACAATGGAGACCATTTTGTCAGTTGGTACAGTGATGGCTACTGTTCCTTGGGATTCCCAAGGAATAGTCGTCATAGTTTACTTGGAAGAACGCAGAACCATAACTGTACCCTATTATGCTTCATTGTTGGATCGTTCGAAACTTTGCGTTGCTGAAAGACGCCAAGGTTGGCAGCAAACAGTTGCTCTTTCACTGAGATAATTCATCATCTCATTCAATCGATCCGTTGAACGCGGCAGAATGAATGTTAGTAATGTGACTATATTCGTCTATCAAAATAGAGTTAAGGAATAAAAGAGACCACGAGGAGAAATCGTCGCAGATAATAACATCCCGATAAAGAGTTGAGGAAAACGTGTTGCAATGTGCTAAACGTTGTTTTTTATAAAACATCTGAGACTTATTTTCTCGACATAAACGATGAAAACGTTCAGTCTCATTTGTCAACCAACAGTGTCGTCCCCATGACAGTAGACGAGTTCTAATCTGGAATTATGGTCTAAATTAAAAGAGTTCCAACGAATTAGTCATGCTCTGTACTGTTTATACAGATTTAGCAGAAATGATACATCGAGTTTCAAAGCACTGTTTTTTGTGTTGAAGTATACAACGTACGAGGAAAAGTCATACATGTAGCGGAATTTGTATCCGAATGCAGCAAGCTAACGGCGACTTTGCAGGGACATTGATATTCAGCTACGAGGCAACTTTCCATCTGCCGGGAAAGGTAGACTGGGATACGGATTTGCCAAAAGTTAATGTCTTCTGGGCCATATCCAAGATAAAGGTGCATGATCCCATTTCTTCACCGAGCAGACGGCAACAGGTTCCGTGTAGCAGGATTCGTTGCACTTGTTGCCACCACTGACTGTTGGTTCCTCATTTTCATTACTGCTGATTTCTCAGTTTTCATGTTTCAACAGGACTAGACTCCACATCACTGCAGCACAATTGTCTGCGCATTTCTCAACAGAGAACTGTCGCATCGGTGGATAATGCGTTCTGGTGTGGGTGATGTTCCTCTGTTACCATGGCCGCCTAGGTCGCCAGATCTCACGCCATGTGATTTGTTGCTGTGGTTTATGTTAAGGACAAAGTTTACTTATCCCCAATGCCAACAATGCTGCAAGAACTGCAGAAACACATCACTGCTGCTGTGACGGACTTTGACGGAATCATGCTTGTGAACGTTATAGAAGTAACTGGATTACTGCTGGGATGTGTGGCGGTTGACCAAGGCTCAGCGCATTGAACATTTGTAGAACGTACCAGAAACTTGGGGAGCGTATGTATCTTTTCATGTATCTTCCGTATTGGTACGTCATATACATGTAAATAAATAGTGCATCGAAACCCGACGAATCATTTAGGCTAACCGAGTATTAGGACCTTTACATCAGACACTGGCAATCGATTGATATGGAACGAGTGTAGTCCTAAGTGGTTCCTTTATCCAGACTACTTTGTGCTTTCTGCTTTAACATGGTTAGCAGTAAAATTTTAGTTGAATTAATCGTAGGGTAAATGTAAATAAAGCCGGATCTTACACATCGCTATGTATTTTGTACGGCGATGAAACCATTGGGTCAAAGAAGTAATGCGTTGGAATTTGTTACTTCATCTCTTTGACAAAAATGCAAATAATCTTATTTACAAGCACAAGCAATTTTCATGTTTTCGAAGTGATTTATTTCGAATGTTTTCGGTAATTTTTCTTTCTGTTTCATTCTTCTTAAGGGGGTAGGACGTCAAACGGGCCGACTTGGAGCAGGAGAGGCACCACAGGACATTTTAATTTCCACTGTCTATACTTTTACAAGTAAATTCATAAAACTTTGTCAACATGACCAGGAAGGATTCAGGATTCGCACTCGTAGCAGCGGAAGTACAAAAACATGACAAAATATTTTTTTTAGATATGAAACTTCATCCTTTTTTCACTTACTATTGGCTGCATTTGTTGCTATAGGTACACTTTCCTAGGATCAAAACAGCAACGATGCATGGATACAAATCATTTTTTTACTTTTATTATAGAGATTGTGAATTTCACAGTTCATTATAAATTTACTCTTACTAATAACGACTTATGCTACTACAAATTGAATGAGTTGGACCTGATTGTTAAATTAGTTTGTACCTGAGTGTAAGAATTCCAGTGATCCAAAAGAGTATTCTGCAAGGTGTTCAGTCATCTACTTTGCACGATATTCTTGCTTCATGCTGCTAACGTAGATGCATTACCCCATAAGCTAATGCCAGTGAACAATACTGTGTAAAAATATACAAAGTACGAGGGAAAGGGAAAAAGTAAAGGGATATTTGAGAAAAGGAGTATTTATTCTAATGATAGAAAACTGGAAAATAAATTATTTTTCTGCATAACCTCAACACATTTTGTCCAACATTTCACAAGTTTTTTGATTCTGTCGGAAAAAGTTTTTTGATTCTGTCGGAAAAAGTTTTTTGATTCTGTCGGAAAAAGTTTTTTGATTCTGTCGGAAAAAGTTTTTTGATTGCTCCTGTAACCAATTTTGCACCGCATCAGTGACTTTGCATCGGTTGCAAATCTTCCTTGGTCGATTCTTTCACTGGTCGCTTGTAGCCAGGTCTGGATTGTATGGCGGGCGTTCAAGCCGTTCGAATCCCATCACTATTATTGTTTCGGCCGTCAGAATGTGGGCGAGCATTGATCTTGCTGCAGGATGTCACCTTTTCACAATTTTCCGCGACGCTGGGATGTGATCGCAGGTTTCAGTTTAGTTCGCAACATATCACAACAGTTCTCACTGTCCATAGTTTCTCCTCTTGGAGTGAAAGAGCGGCTACCACACCTTCCATATCCTAGAATATTGCTTGCATAATCTTACCAGCTGATGGTTGACGTTTTAAATTTCATAACTTGTTGTGGTGGATGTTTCCAGACTATGCTCGCAGCCTTACTTTCCGGTTCGTGATGATGCACCCACGTTTCGTCTACAGTAATGATTTTGCTGTAACATTCCATCTTCTCCGTCATGATAATGGGTCACATGTTTACGAGGGACACCCTCCGTGCACACACTTCCCGAAAATTTAGCATGTCGTTTAAGATGTAATACGCTGAGCCATGAGTAATACGTAAAGTATTGGCGATTTCGTCTGTTTTCAGTCACAGTACTCTCAACGAATTCCAAATTGCCCTCAGTTGTTGACGTCGGTGGCCTATACCATCTTTCTTCGTCATATAGAGACGTTATTCCCTGTTTGAAGCTATCTGTCCATTCGTAGATCTTGCGTCGCGATAAACAACTGCCCACGATACAGCGCATTTCCGCAGGCTTAACACCTTGCATAAACACTTCCTCCTTAGTGTCCATCGACAATATGACGACTAACGTGGGAATAAGAGTGACACGTTGTATAGAATTGTTGCAGACGACAGTACTTAAGCCCTGTATGCTAGCCGGCCGGGGTGGCCGAGCGGTTCTACGCGCTACAGTTTGGAACCGCCCGACCGCTACGTCGCATGTTTGAATCCTGCCTCGTGCATGGATGGATGTGATGTCCTTAGGTTAGTTAGGTTTAAGTAGTTCTAAGTTCTAGGGGACTGATGACCTCAGATGTTAAGTCCCATAGTGTTCAGAGCCATTTGAACCTGTAGCAATCCCTATTGGAGGTATACACAGTGAAGCAGATAAAGTGTGAAGCCGGCAGAGCTGACTTCTTGTTTGTTTACACATACGGATGCCACCACGGTTTGTAATCGATCTTGGGAGGGCTGGAGCGGGCTTTACTCAGCTTAGTGATGCCAATTTACTCAGCCATACATACCGCATCCGAATGACGCAATTGGCAGATGATGTCGCGACGGTCACAAGTCCTGATTGGCCCGTATTGGCGAAAACGCAATTCTTTGCTTTTTTGCGTTGACTATGCTTCTGCTATCTGTAAGTTATTTTTATTGGTCTGAAATTACACAATATGAGTCTTCTTAAGTTTAAGGGTTAAACTGTTTGCTGTGAACCAATTGTGAATTTGTTACATTATTCAGCTGTCCGTCTGTATGCTTTTGGGTCCCGTACCAGTAATAAATATTTGCATCAGAAAACAAAATTTTTTGAAGAGTACGGGAAGTTATAGACACAAATCAAATTTAGGAATGGGCCAAGTATCTAACTTTGTAGGACACCATATTTTATGCGATTTCCTGTTGTTTAGAGTTGACCGCACTACGCGAGTGTGCCGTCTATATCAGTAGGTTGTTGTATCTCAAATAAAAATTTAATGCCGAAATGCTAATTTTTCTTGTTTAGTTGCGCCTGTGGCACAGAGCCGCTAGGATAACATGCTAGACGCCTTTTTTAGGTCTCACCGTACCACAATTGGTATCACTCTGTCAAATTTTAAACTGTTGTTACAAACGTCGTTTCAAGTTTTTCTATCGGATCTGTCGAATAATCGCCCCTCCAGTCACTTGGGAAAGAGACCACAGCTTTTTTCTTCACTGGGTATGTTCATTGATGGTGGATATGGGCCGCGAAAAAACAAACATTGTGACCTTATTTACCGAAGGTAGTTGGAATTACCAACAATGGGCGAACACAGGTAATTCAAACGCAAAAAACTGAACCCATAGCACTAACGCGCGAAGAAAGAAATTGAACACCGCATGTCAGCAGACCAGTGAGAAGTTTTCATGATACTCCAATGAACAATCTGTATCTGTTCTCAAGATACACACTATATCTCCAATCTATATGACGGTTGTTTTCTCGAGGAAGGTCGCCTCGTTCTTGAAAATAGTCGTGACCCAGTGCGGCACAAAAAAGTTGAACTTCTCTTTGTTGTGTATTCATTACTGTTCCGCAATGACTAGCCTTGCTGCGGAGATAGTGTTTACAGTTTTACCCGTCTCTTGACGACTAACTGCCCATGTGCGATCATAATTAGTCACCTTGACGCATTGTGGTATCGTCTAACAGGATTATTCACTGTACGTAGCAGTACGGCAGGAAAACCTAAGTCTTCCGCTTTCGCCATTAACCTAAGAGGCACGTTCACATAATAATGATGGGTGTGGATATCCCTCTATACTCTAAAAATTGAAGTTCGTTGTAATACTTCCACTAACGCAAGGCGCGGGAGAAGTAATTCGAAACATATAATTGTATTTAGAAGTGAAAGCTGAAGCAGTTGTTTGCGTAGAATTATATGAAAAAATTTTATATGCTATTGAATAAAAGAGGCTAGTGTGGATTTTAGCAACTATTGTTTCTGTAATTATGGAAGTTCGTTGATATACTCTTCACTGGCGTGCGCGCTCACACACACACACACACACACACACACACACACCAGTCGACACTATATTCGTGAACATAATCAGGCGAATAACGTATTCGGTCAGTAGTGTCTCTCATTGTGTAAACAGTCCTACATAGCTTTCGATTAAGCTCCGTCGCACCGCTTTGCGTTGCGTGTTTCTGCATTGATTTTACCCGTGCTGGTGCGCCGTGGCCTCCTAGTTTGCGACGCCGCAGTATGCAGGACAGAGTAGGGCCTTTTTGAGTGATTTCTCAGGCATTCTGTCCTCATATAAAAGGAGTATGAACCCTCAATAAGTAGTGCATGTATCTTAACCCGAGTGTTTAACTGCAAAATTCGACGGTTTCAGTAGGCAAACAGCTTAAATCGTTCACTTCGTGCGCTACCTAATTCAGTCTGAACGCTGCTACTGTTGGGACGACAGGGGAATACGGCGTTAGGACATGGTTGAAGTCCGTCGAAATGAATGAAGGTTTTTATGAATAAAGAGGTTTTATGGTTTAAAACTTATTAACACAAAAACGTAATTAATATCGACGTGGTCTGCGGAATAGTTTTGTCGGCGTGCCTTCTGAAATTAATTTCTGTGCGTTCCATACGAATATACAAAGGAGACTATTGCTCGTTTATCAAAGTCTTTAACGTGCACAGTGTATCGCGAATGGGAATTGATCTGTAGTTTATTCAATTGAATAATGTCTGCTCCTTTATGTTCATAAAAAATTGAAGATTTAGGCAATTTCTTTCAAATGTGGTCGTCGACTCCACCTGCTAGTATTGTTTTTGGATGCAAAGAGTTTTTGCTATTAATTATCTTGCGAACACTGAAACATTTACGGGCGAACGTAATGCAAATATTGTGGACCAACTATATAATAAAAAATATGTAAGGGACTGCAACGGAAAAGCAATTAATAATCTATCGTCGGGACAGTACTCACACAACCAAACATCTTTCGGAATAGAAAACTAAGGGATCTAGAGTAGTAAAACTGTTACTGTCTACTCCATACCTCAGATTTGGGTCTGTCTTTCGCACCTTAAGATACTTGTATCTTGGAAAAATTTGGAACACAGTTACCATAGGTGAGTAGTTTGCAGACATTAAGTCAAACTTCAGTGAGGGGCTCTACAAATTATCTCTTTTCTTTAAGAATGTGTGACTGGGTATTTAATAGTGTACATGAATACGGTATATGTCTAGAGAACACATTTCTTTTACGGAAATGGAGCTGCCTCCTACACTGCTGACTTCTACAACAATATGAAAATCAGCAGACAGTAATACAGTATACACAAAATAACAGTGTATTGATTCCATTTAGTTGGAGGTTTGAAGTTGTTTGTTTTAATTTTTAACCAACTGTTCAGTGTCAGGGCTTGGTAGAAGAGAGTGGAAGACACACCTCAAATTTAGTATCCACTATACTGCAGTATTTTGTCTTTGTATGGATCTACCGCGGTAGATTGACTGCCGCGAGTAATGAGTATAGTGGGCAGGGGCGATACAGATGTAGTGTGTGGACAGTAAGTCGGAAATGTGGGTCTCACGCAGAGTGTACCAGAGGTAAGTTCCTGTAGTCGCACTATCCTCTGTGTCCTCGATGGCTCAGTCGGAACCGGCACGGTAGCTCAGCGTGTTCGATCAGAGAGGCGGTAGCCCTCTGCAATAAAAAACTGAGTAGAGGAATGTCATGTGAGGTCCGCCCAGACCAAACGCAACGAACAACATCGAACAAAATGAAGGGAAAAAGATAAAGCTTCTGCCATGTAAGCAGGAGAGCCCGGGTTCGAGTCCCGGTCGGGGCACACATTTTCAACTGTCCCCATTGCTATTTATCAACGCCTGTATGTAGCTAATGGTTTGGATTTCATTGTAATTTCACAAAAGTATGTTATTGGGAGTGGGAGAAGAACAGTCAGAGACTGGCTAAAAAGTTGTTCTTCATGTATACATATTTATTTCTCAACATAGTCATCGTGGTGACGAATACATTTCTTCCAACGAGACAAGTTTCTTGATATCGTTCCTCTGGAATTCACTGAAGAACCAAAGAAACTGGTACGCTTGCGTAGTATCGTGTAGGGTTCCCGCGAGCACGCAGAAGTGCCGCAACACGACATGGCGTGGACTCTACCAATGTTTCAAGTAGTGCTGGAGGGAAGTGACACCATGAATCCTGCAGGGATGTCCATAAATCCGTAAGAGTACGAAGAGGTAAAGATCTCTTCTGAACAGCACGTTGCAAGGAGCCCAGATATGCTCAATAATGTTCATGTTTGGGTTTAAAACTCAGTAGTGTGTTCTTTGAGCCATTCTGTAGCAATTCTGGACGTGTGGAGTGTCGCATTGTCCTGCTGGAATTGCTCAAGTCCGTCGGAATGCAAAATGGGCTTGAATGGATGCAGGTGAATAGACAGGATGCTTTCGTACGTCTCACATGTCAGAGTCGTATCTAGACGTATCATGGGCCCCATAACACTCAAACTGCATACGCCGGACACCATTACAGAACCTCCACCAGCTTGAACAGTGAACAGTTGACATGCAGGGTTCACGGATTCATGAGGCTGTCCACATACCCTTACACGTCGATCCACTCGATACAATTTGAAACGAGACTCGTCCGATCAGGCAACATGTTTCCAGTCATAAACAGTCTAATGTCAGTGTTGACGGGCCCAGGCTAGGGTAAAGCTTTGTGTCGTGCAGTCATGAAGGGTACACGAGTGGATCTTCGGCTCCGAAAGCCCAGGTCGATGACATTTCGTTGAATGTTTCGCACGCTGACATTTGCTGATGGCCCAGCACTGAAATCCTTCGTTGGTCCCGTTCTTGCAGGATCTTTTTCCAGCCGCAGTGATGTCTGAGATTTGATATTTTACCGGATTCCTGATATTCACGGTATACACGGGAAATGGTGGTGCGCTACCTGGGAGGTGATGTGTCCCGTTGCTCGTGCACCGATGTAACACCACGTTCAAACCCATTCAAACCTTCATAACCCGCCATTGTAGCAGCAATAACCGATCTAACAGTGGTGCCAGACACTTGTCTTACATAGGCGTTGCCGACCGCTGGGCTATATTCTGCCTGTTTATATATTTCTGTATTTGAATACGCATGCCTATACCAGTTTCTTTGACGCGTAAGTTTATTCGACTTTGTTGACAGTCACAACCTCACCTCTGCTTGCACCGCCTCTTCACTATCAACGTGATGTCATAGGAGGTGCGTGTGTGTGTGTGTGTGTGTGTGTGTGTGCGCGTATGCGTGTGTGTGTGTGTGTGTGTGTGTGTGTGTGTGTGTGTGTGTGTGTGTGTGAGTGTAGATGAAAATCGGATGGGGCCAATTCCTAACTATGGGGGATGATCAGTGACAGTGAACCGAAGGCGTCGGATTTTTGTAGATATTGCGGCACAAGCGTGTTCTGGCATTTCCGTGTTTGAAGGAGAGAGTTGTTCTCGTTTGGACAAATTTGTCATAAGTTTGAAACTCGATTACAGCAGGCTGTTTGTCGCGGACCTTCATAGCTACTTACACACCGCCATGTTACACGGTACAATTCGGAGCCCTCTAGCAGCAAGACTTGCAAATATGTAGACATGAAGATTAATGATGAATGTTAGTTGAGTTCGTGTTATGTACAAAGCTTAAGTTTTCACATAAATTCGGAGGCATTAATTCTCATCACACTATCGTATATAGCATTATCCTCTCGGGGAACAGAGGTTGAGCAATTGATCTCGAGCAAGGTGGCACAGAGATAAAGCTTAGTATACAAATAGAGGAGGAGGAGGAAGAAGAAGAAGAAGAAGAAGAAGAATAGAAATATGAACAATGTGGCATTATCATTTCTTATTATTGAAGAACGTATACGTAAACAATATTATATACTAGGGGTTCACTGAATGAAGTTGCACTGTTTTAAACAGAATGGCGTTGTATTCAGGAGGTAGGAGGCTTCTGTCTTCATCCAGCTATCCTGATTTACGTTTTCAGTGGGTTCCCTATACTATTTCAGGCAAATGCCAGGATGTTTCCTACGTATAAGGTCACGGCCTACTACGTGTAACCATCCTTTTCACACTAGATCTGTAACTTTGTATTTGTGAACTGCTTTATTTTTGTTGTTCTTAAATTGTAATACCAAGGCAATGTCCAAACTCTTTGTAGAAGAGAGATAATGATGATTACTACTACTACTAGCACTACACGCAATCCGGTTGATTGGTGCTAAAAACCCCGCCCGACAATCCCTATTCAGTTTTCCATTCGCTCCGTAAATCGACAAAAGCGAATTCCGCGATAGTTTATTTGAAAGGAGCGTGGTCTTATTTCCTTCACCGTCTATATAATTTCCGAGCTAAGTTCCATCTTTAGCGCCCTCGCCGTAAGTCCTACGTTAAATACTGACCTTAATTTTCCTTTACCAAAATGTAATCAATATTATGGTGAGTAATGTTTCCTCATCGGACCAGCTTAGCATTCCCAATAATAGAAAAGCTCATCTAAATAGGCGTACTGTAGTAGTGATTTATAGGAGTTCAGTTACCCACTGGCACATATTTCATGTACATTTGAGATAATACGTAATCATGTAAAAGTTAATGTATTCTACGAGAAACAATCATTTTTTTGCAACTTTTATTTTATAGGCAGTGGTAGTAACCAAAAGTTTTTAATTTCATGCTTTCTGGCTTAGTTTTGGGAAATAATGAATGTGTTCAGAAGAATTAAGTATTAATTATAAAACAGCTGATTGGTACCATCTATTACTTATTTTCACTGAAGAAATAACTCTATAGTGATATCATTCTAGTATAGAATAATACAGATGGAGAAAACGTAAGGTAACTTCATTTGTAAGTGAAAGCAATAAACAGACGATACAATCTTGTAACACAATCTGTTCTGTGATAGGAGGAGAGTTCTTTACAGCCGCGAGGGAAGACAATCGACTTTACGGAAACTTGTATAGTTTGTCATGAATAACTCCTTTCATCGCTTCCCACGCCCGGGTTCCCAGGTTCGATTCCCGGCGGGGTCAGGGATTTTCTCTGCCTCGTGATGACTGGGTGTTGTGTGATGTCCTTAGGTTAGTTAGGTTTAAGTAGTTCTAAGTTCTAGGGGACTGATGACCATGGATGTTAAGTCCCATAGTGCTCAGAGCCATAACTCCTTTCATTGGAACGAAGCAAGAAAATAGGAATAGCAGTGTGGAATGACAATGGCGGTGGTTAGAAGAGGGCTAATCATCAGATGCTTTCGTCATTTTGAAATTATGATCGCAAAGATTTGCTGTTAAATGGTCAATTTCTTTTCGTTTACTTTATTATTTAGTTTGGTATACTGCAAAATAATTTATGTAATCGACCATGTTTAAAATATTCGTTAAGAGAATAACGTATTTAAAGATTTTTCACAAATACTAAACGCAAAACATGAAATACGTTAGTAATGATTGTTAGTGGGTTTCACTTCGCCGATGGCACTGGGAACCCTCTAAATCCGTCGTATGGCCCTTATCCAGCGAACTATAATATTTGAATCATTTATCTCCATGACGTGTGACGTGTGCAGTTGTACTGTTTTGATTACTGTAAGATAATCATTTTTCATTGCGGAAAGACAAAGGTTGAGGTCAGTGTTTCATCATAGATAATGCACGTAGAGCTCAGAATAGGCGAAATATAAAAACGGTGGTACGGTGCGCACCGTTCACGGTTATCGTGATGTCTGGGGCCCGTGTTAGGTGAACTACTTGTCTTAGTTAACCATTAGTAACACCCTGAAAGATGTTGTTACCCAGTACAAGCACATTAAATGTTTTGATGTGGCAGTTCGAATCACGCACGCCAAGTTATAGCATCGTTAAACGGTAGCTTAATGTGCAAACAGTGTAGTGATAAAGTAGTTTTTAAGGGGCGAGGCTGTTCAAATTCTTATCACTTCATACTAAAGCTCAATAGACAGGGAGCCAATAACTCCTCCTAAGTAAAAAAGATTGTGGCTTCCGGCAACTATTCTTTCGCCCAGATGACTCTATATTGAATGAGCACGAATTTTGCAGAGCTATTCATTGTGTAGTGTCCGTTGAACGCCATTATGTAGCAACGTTTCCCTCGATATGAGTTTTCCACTTCGTCTAAGAGTTCCGATGTTGCGTAGTTGTGAATGGTTATGCTTTCACTGTTTCAAATAACTTTGTCGTCTGATTAACTTTTTCAATGAATGGCTCCTTCATTTCCTTTTCCCAGATAACTTCCTGTTTACTTCCCTTATTGCTTTTCTCTTCGGAAAAGAAGAATGACTTGCAGGAGAAGGGGTATGTCCACCTTAGCCGCTAGGTATTTTTGTTAAGTTTAAATAAAAGTTATTGTAGTAGAGAGAAATGTTAATACTGTGTTCTGCATCATCATCGTAATGCTATACAGGGTGTATCAAAAAGGATGAGGCAGACTTACACGGCTGAAAGTATATGATAATAGAAGCACAAATGTGAAGTAAACATGGGCTCAAAACGCCTAACTTAAGAGCTATGAGATATTCTTGATTTTCATTATTGGGAAACAAATCTCATCTACTGCAAGCTCTTTGCGTTCCGTATTTTGGGAAGTGGTGGTATGGGCCAAAACAAGAAAAAGAGTCCAGTAAACATGTGCTCTAAAATGCATACCTTAAAAGTTATGAGCTCTTGTTCATTAGAAGAATTGTTCCAAAGTACCGAAGATGAACAGGTGATCATAGCTGTTAAGTTATGCATTTTAGAGCACATTTTTGCTGGACATTTTTTTCTTGTTTTGGTCCATACTACCACTTCCCAAAATATGGCAAGCAAAGAGCTTGCAGTAGAAGAGATTTGTTTCACAGTATTGAAAATTAAGAATATCTCATAGCTCTTAAGATATGCGTTATAGAACCCATGTTTACTTGACATTTGTGGTTCTGTTTCGTGTCCTTTTAGATACACCCTGTAGAACTAAAAGCAGAAGTGTAATACGCTAGGTAAGGCAAAGATGTGTAGGCGATTAGTACTTGTCCACTAGCAACCTCAGAACTATTGAGTGAGTGTATGGTCTTCCATGGACTCTACGTAGGGAAACTGCGGAAGAGTCAAAATTATGAGAACTGGAGTGAATTTTGAATCCCTCAGCGTCCATAAAAACCAACTTAACCTTCTCACCCTAATTAATGAATTAATCACATGCCGCCGGCTTCTTCCAGCCATAGATATTTATACGAGGGTTGGAACTTAAATGGTGGCAACTATTTATTCACAACCGATACAAGAGTTACATGTTTGCACCTGTTACTGTCCTCCAGGGTAGTCACCACCGTTGTGTAGAACCCGTTGTCAGCGATGTGGAAGGCGTAGTATACCGTTAGCAGAGCCTGTTCTGTTGATGGTGCGAATGGAGCATTCTACTGCCTGCCGAATCTCTGGAACAGTTCTGAAGCGAATGCCACGAAGTGGTTCCTTCATCTTCGGAATCAAATCAAAGTCACTAGGACTTCAGTCCGGGGAGTATGGTGAAGGGCAGAACTTCCCAGTCCCATCGACCGAACAGAGCAGCCACAGCTTTATGCGCCCGCGTATTGTCGTGTAAAATGATACGTGGGTTGCGCAGAAAGTGTCGCCTCTTCTTTCGCAAAGCTGGTCGCAGTTAATGCTCCAAAAACAAACATTAATACAATGCATTGTCGATCTGCCGTGGAGGAACGTAATGCGTTAGGGTAACATCATCACAGTCTTACACGAGAATCACCATAACTTTCGCTCTGACGCACTTTTGACTTTCGCAGCTACCCATAATGACGCCATTCGTTGTACTGGCGTTTCTGTTTCGGTCCTTACACTGTGGCCAAGTTCTCATCCAGTGTTACGATACGGCTAAGAAAGCCTCTCCTTCGCGCTCCAAGTGTGTCTGAGCAGCGTCGTAACGCATCCATTTCTGCATTTCCGTCAAGTCATGCGGAACCCATCGTGATGCAATTTTTCACATGTCCAGACGTTCCTTAAGGGTGCGAAGCACAGTCGTATGCGCTAATCCGGTTTCGTGAGCGAGTTCACAAATTGTACGGCGTCGATCACTGTCCACTAACGTGGCAACAGCATGCATACTCCTTCAGATACGCTAGGTCGACCTGCCCGATAAATGTCTGCAACAGTTTGCCGACGTTCATTGAAGGCTTTCTCCAACGTGCTACTGTTCTGTACGCAATGCCGATTATCCGAACGCCTCTTGAAGACCTTGATGACACTGTCGTGCTGTACGACCTCTGACCCATTCAATCTTGATCCAACTCCGTTGTTCCTGTTTCGAAAACATAGTGACACCGTTACGTTAGACCGCTCGCTCAAAAGTGACTGTTTCCCTCGATTGTGCGCACGCCGGTGACGTGGGACGTGCGAGTCCATTTGCTCGGAGGTAAGGTAGTTATGTCAACAACGTGTGCTATCAGCGACAATAATAGATTCCATTGCGTAGTGTCTCGTCAGTAGTGTTGCCACTATTCAGGTTCCAACCTGCGTACAAAGTACCATCTGAAATAAGACTGCGCAAATATCTAGTCAGATCTTAAGATTTCAAGATGGTACGAAGATTGGCAGCTTGTTTTAAATGTTCAGAATGCAAAATAATTGTACTTGAAAAAAGGAGAACAGCTTTCTGTCGTATGACTACAACAGCAATGACTTGCAGTTGGAGTCAGTCAACTTGTACAAACTCCAGGTTGTAACAGTTTGTTGAGATGTACAGCGGAAAGAGCATGTAAGGTCAGTCGTAGGTAAAATGGATGGCAGTCCACTAGGAAAATGCTATCGGTCTACCAGAGGAGACTGCTTCCAAATCACTTGCGCGGACCGTCGTAGAATATGGCGCAAATTTGTGGGATCGATAACAGTAGGACTAAAAGGGGATATTGAACATATACAGAAAAGGGCAGCACGAATCGTAACAGGTTAATTTGACTCCTGAGAGGAATTTCAAAAATCCTAGATTGGCATACTTTTGAAGATACACTAACTATTCCGCTTAACCCTACATACAAATTTTAATCAGGAACCAGTATTAGGCGAAATAATCTAGAAATATTTTCGAGTCTCCTGCGTATTGCTCGTGGGGGGGTGTATCGTCAAGACAATATGAAATTGGTTATACCATGGACAGAAGCATTTAAGATGTAGCCGGCCGGAGTGGACGAGCGGTTCTAGGCGCTACGGTCTGGAACCGCGCGACCGCTACGGTTGCAGGCTCTAATCCTGCCTCGGGCATGGATGTGTGTGATGTCCTTAGGTTAGTTACGTTTAATTAGTTCTAAGTTCTAGGAGACTGATGACCTCAGATGTTAAGTCCCATAGTGCTCAGAGCCATTTGAACCACTTAAGTAGTAATGCTTCTCGTGCTGCATACACGATTGGAACCGGGAAAAAACCCTGATAGGTGGTATAATGCTAAGTACCCTCTGCCATGGACTTTCAAGTGGTTTGCAGAATGTAGATACAGTTGAGTTTTTGGGAGCTCCATTCTGTCACTCATTTTCACCTAAGTCATTACTGTATTTTTATATCTCCAAGTAACAGTGAGATAATTTTTTGTTTTTAGTTGAACACTGTAACGATTCTTTCATGTTTATTTCTTCCAGCAGCATCCCTTTCCCCACCAATTACGAGCCACCCACATACTTCTTAAATTCGGGTATCGGGACAGAACATTGTAGATTTTGCTCCTAGTTTGCAGTAATAATGCTAATTGTTATTTCATTGAAGAAAGTGTTTGATATATGACTGCTTTGTTCGGTAAAATAAGGCAGGAGCCCCGGCTCAAGGCGGAAGCCGGGCAAGGTGTGGGCGTTGGTTGGGTTCGCAGCATCGATCGACTGCGCGGGGCGGGGCTGGCAGAGCTGGCGCCATCTTCAAAGCGCGTCGATAACGCGGTAAAGTGGACGCTTCATCGGCTTCTCATAGCATCGTTCTCTCTCTCTCTCTCTCTCTCTCTCTCTCTCTCTGGCGAGCAAAGACATATGCTGAGATAAGCAGTAGCTATCCATTCACCAATTACGTAACAGGAGCACATGCTGTGTAGGAAGATCTTGCGGCATCGTGGTGCATGTGCTCCGCCAGTAGCAGCTAACTGTCAGTGTTACTCATTTAGACGCTTGGGTGACGTTCCACAATCTGCAATAATTTAGCTAAAACACAAGATACGCTAGAACACAACTTTGCAGTGGAACCGAAACATAGTATAGGCTATTCAGAATGTTTCGAACTGTCTTATTGCGTACCGTAATGGGGTCATTATATGCCAAGTGGTCTAGAGGTTGCTACATGACCATAACAGATTTAATTTGAAGCAAAGTCTGCCGAAGAAATAGACGCTTGAAAAAACGCCGAAAACTGCTATTTTTAGCCAACTTCAACATAAAAGTATTCTGCAAACTCTCTTAAACCGTTTTCGCTACAAAGATCACGTAAAAAACGGGATTTTGTTTTGGAAAGCTAGCGCATAAGGCCCTAAAAACAAATACAAAGTGGAGGTACACGAAAATTACGCCCATATTCCTTGAGTCGTCAGATTAAATCTTAACATATTTTATTATGTTGTACAATTGTTTAGTACACTCTGGGGAAGGTAATACCTAAGTCCTGGTGACTTGAAAGTGAGATCGAGACAGAACAACCCGAAAGATTTAAAAAGGTGTCTTTTGTTTCGACTTATTATGACAAATCTCAGCCTGATTTTCTCCTACGAGAACCACAGAATGAAACTGGTTATAAACCTCAAAAATGAAGTGTTCATTATGAAAATTGTAGCAAAATCTGACAGTCGCGCGGGAATCGCTAGACCACTTGACATGAAATGACCCAATTACTGGTCTACCAACTGTGGTATAGATTTGTGACTGCATCGAACGGAGAAAAAGTTTTGCGGATGTTTTTATTTGCACTCCGGGCCAGTGCGAAACAGCACATCATGATCTTAAACTTAGTGCGCTGTGAGTAGTTGCTTATCGTAAGATGGCGTTTTCCATGTTTTATCTTACAGCAGGGGCACATTTTTACTCCTGAGGACTATCTAGGAATTGGCAGTCGAAAGAATCGGACCAGTTTTTTCACCTGCTGTTTAATTTCACTGGAGTGTATTTGCGATGTATCTAGTAGAAAGAGAATTAAGCAATTCGTGGACAATCAGCGCTACTATCTAAGAAGACTCCTTAAGAGGGAGGGAGGAGCATCTTGCTCCTACACACCAGTCCATTCGTTGCGACCGTCGCACAATAAAACGAGATTTGCGTCCATCTCTCTCTCTCTCTCTCTCTCTCTCTCTCTCTCTCTCTCTGACTGCTGATTTTTTTCTATAATAATTCTCTGTAGATAACGCGATGCCGTAGCCCCAAAAAACAGTTGGTTTCTGCTGTACTACGCTAGAAGCAGCTGTTAACTACCTAGTACCATCTGAAGCATCCCAAAAGGTCAAAGCCTTTCCCACTACAGCCGAATATTTTTTGCATTTTATCTTCATCTCAAAAAGTACAGCCACATGACTGAAATGAGGTCCTTTTATAGTGAAGCTGTAACTTTGTGACGAGGTTACTGTAAGTGGCTCGTGGAATCCAGGATGAGCCCTGTTGCGACGAATTAGCACCGTCAATGGTTTACATATCAGTACGCCAATCCTACCGAAGTTGCTTGGTTGCAAGTTAGCGGATAACCACAAATGAAAAAATATAGAGTCTATGAAAGGAGTTTTTCCAGAGACTGGTGTAAGACATTAGTCACGTTTACTTAAACGTAAATTTGTAACATGTTAAATTTTTGAAGGCAGCGTTTAGAATCGGTATTCCTTTTTTCGCTGGTGGCGCACTTCGCGTTGCCTATTCTTGCACGACCCACCAGTTGCCTCTGTATCCTTAGTATTTTTAGACATCGTTTTTTTCAAACCGAACATCGACAACGTTTTGCTTGTAAAAGTACACATCTGCAGCGCAGTGTTGACTTGAAGTAGCGTTCCCGGTTATGCCTTTACCGTTACGCTGCGCTGGTGTCAGGCTTCTAGCCGATTCCTTCACTTGACCTTCAAGTGGATATCCTTGTCGCACTATATTCCAGCCTGACAGTAGTGTAGTTGTGACGTATTATTTATGTAGAGCATGTGAGTACACAGATGTGACAATTTTTAAACTAAACAGCTGTTCCACAAATGGGCACAAAGGAATTTTATACTTCTGTGCCTGCTGGCTTTGAAGCAATATTCGCAGTGGAACTAAAAAAAAAAAAAGTCCCGGAAATGCCGAAAAATCTCCCGCGAAAGCCGACTAAACAAGATAGTAAGAGAAGTATATATATATATATATATATATATATATATATATATATATACTATAGCACCCTAAGTAATGTTGCCTGTGGGACGGTGAAGACTTACGATCAATTACAGCACGCACTAAGGCATTTATGCCGTCATTCATTCCGCACACCATATGTGAATGGAACTAGAAGAAAATATACTCCTGGAAATGGAAAAAAGAACACATTGACACCGGTGTGTCAGACCCACCATACTTGCTCCGGACACTGCGAGAGGGCTGTACAAGCAATGATCACACGCACGGCACAGCGGACACACCAGGAACCGCGGTGTTGGCCGTCGAATGGCGCTAGCTGCGCAGCATTTGTGCACCGCCGCCGTCAGTGTCAGCCAGTTTGCCGTGGCATACGGAGCTCCATCGCAGTCTTTAACACTGGTAGCATGCCGCGACAGCGTGGACGTGAACCGTATGTGCAGTTGACGGATTTTGAGCGAGGGCGTATAGTGGGCATGCGGGAGGCCGGGTGGACGTACCGCCGAATTGCTCAACACGTGGGGCGTGAGGTCTCCACAGTACATCGATGTTGTCGCCAGTGGTCGGCGGAAGGTGCACGTGCCCGTCGACCTGGGACCGGACCGCAGCGACGCACGGATGCACGCCAAGACCGTAGGATCCTACGCAGTGCCGTAGGGGAGCGCACCGCCACTTCCCGGCAAATTAGGGACACTGTTGCTCCTGGGGTATCGGCGAGGACCATTCGCAACGGTCTCCATGAAGCTGGGCTACGGTCCCGCACACCGTTAGGCCGTCTTCCGCTCACGCCCCAACATCGTGCAGCCCGCCTCCAGTGGTGTCGCGACAGGCGTGAATGGAGGGACGAATGGAGACGTGTCGTCTTCAGCGATGAGAGTCGCTTCTGCCTTGGTGCCAACGATGGTCGTATGCGTGTTTGGCGCCGTGCAGGTGAGCGCCACAATCAGGACTGCATACGACCGAGGCACACAGGGCCAACACCCGGCATCATGGTGTGGGGAGCGATCTCCTACACTGGCCGTACACCACTGGTGATCGTCGAGGGGACACTGAATAGTGCACGGTACATCCAAACCGTCATCGAACCCATCGTTCTACCATTCCTAGACCGGCAACGGAACTTGCTGTTCCAACAGGACAATGCACGTCCGCATGTATCCCGTGCCACCCAACGTGCTCTAGAAGGTGTAAGTCAACTACCCTGGCCGGCAAGATCTCCGGATCTGTCCCCCATTGAGCATGTTTGGGACTGGATGAAGCGTCGTCTCACGCGGTCTGCACGTCCAGCACGAACGCTGGTCCAACTGAGGCGCCAGGTGGAAATGGCATGGCAAGCCGTTCCACAGGACTACATCCAGCATCTCTACGATCGTCTCCATGGGAGAATAGCAGCCTGCATTGCTGCGAAAGGTGGATATACACTGTACTAGTGCCGACATTGTGCATGCTCTGTTGCCTGTGTCTATGTGCCTGTGGTTCTGTCAGTGTGATCATGTGATGTATCTGACCCCAGGAATGTGTCAATAAAGTTTCCCCTTCCTGGGACAATGAATTCACGGTGTTCTTATTTCAATTTCCAGGAGTGTAGTTATACATTGCACAATTGGAAACTCTCTGTGCAATACAGTTCACTGTGGTTTGTAAAATATGGATGTGTAACCACACCACTCAAATACTAACCTCCCCTTGTGGCGTATCTCCTTCTACCAGCTGAACAGTGTGCTGACGATTATTGTACACCACAAAAAGGAAATAACCCGAGGTCGAGCATCAGCGTAGACCTCCGTTCCTTTACCTTCGCACCGTCGAATGAAGCAGAAATGAATTGCATGTAACAGTGCTAATTCTAGCGCACGTCATGACTCTATCAACACCATATTAGAATGTTCGCGCAAAGAAACATATTTGTTTTGTATTGTACCGGTTTACCAGATGTGACGAGCTAATTTTCGGATGCTACAACTATACAGAACAAAAAACTTATGCTATCGCTACTTCCCACTTTCCGCGCTCCCTTTAAGAAAGGCGCGTCAGAAGAATTTTATTGGTAAATCTCCGTTGGTTCTATTTTCCCAGTTTTCCCGCCTTGGTCATTTCGTGAGACGTCTGTGGAGGAAGCAGTATGTTGCCCGACTTCATTATCTCGGAAATTTGATAGCAAAATGTTCCGTGAAGCACAGTGTGTCTGTTAACAGCGTCTGTCGCTGGAATTCTCCATATTAAAGAGCAATACCCATGAACCTGATGAGGGTTTCAAAAGTTGGCTCTTTCGTTGATTAATTACGTTCCCGTAAGATTCTTCCGATGAATCTAAGGCATCTGCTTCTTCTATAACTCGTTTCATGTGATTGTACCGCGTTTGGTACTTCCGGGTGGATACTCCTAGATATTTTTACTGTTTCCAGTGATTATTGCCAATAGTATGACAAGACAATAATGGGTCTTCTCGCCTATTTGTTTGCAGTACATTACGTTTACTTATAGTCAAATTTCACTTGCACAAAACGTTTATCCTATGCAGGTCTTCCTACATTTCGCTACAACTTTCTGGCCTTACGACTCTCCCATATACAACAGTATAAACCACTACCAATATCGCAGAGCTTTCAGCGTATCTACCAGATCGTTCACATAAATCGTGAACAGAAAAGGCCCTATAACGCTCCCTTAGATTGCGCCCAAAATTCCCATTATATTTGTCGATGCCGTTTCGTTAAGAATGACATTTAGATATTCTACTGCGAAGGCCTCAATCCAGTCACAAACCTTGTTCCCTTATTTTGTTGCTGGCCGTTGTGGCCGAGCGGTTCTAGGCGCTTCAGTCCGGAACCGCGCTGCTGCTACTGTCGCAGGTTCGAATCCTGCCTCGGGCATGGATGTGCGTGAATTCCTTAGGTTAATTAGGTTTAAGTAGTTCTAAGTCTAGGGGACTGATGACCTCAGATATTAAGTCCCATAGTGCTCAGAGCCATTTGAACCATTTTTTCGTATTTTGTTTATTAGACGACATTGTGGGACTTGATCGAATATCTTTCGGCAGCCTGTGCACAGTTATCTACTGCTCTAAGCATCTCATGGACGAACCGAGCATTCTCGTTTTGAACCAATGTTGATTCTTACAGAGGAGATTTAATTGATTTACAGAGGAGATTTAATTGATCGGAAAGGGTATAATACCCTCGCGAGAATAAAACTTTCACCACAGTTCAGCAGCAGACTTAATGTAGGCGATATAGACCTACAAGTAACGAGTGCTCCTATCGACGGGGTTTAGAGTTGATTCCATATTTCTAGATTTCCGGAAGGCTTTTGATACCGTTCTCCCAAAATTGTGTGCCTATAGAGTATTGCCTGTTGTGCAGCTTGAGTCATAATCTTCTGTCAGAAAGGTCACAGTCCGTAGAAATGGCTCGGAAGTCATCGATTGATACAGTGATGTCTGGTGTTCCCCAAGGAAGTGATACAGACGCTCTGTTGTTCTTAATTCATGTATAAGATGTAGGAGACAATCCGAGTAGCCCTCGTAGATGCTTGAAGATGTAATAGTTGTTGACCATTTAGTGAAGTCATGAGATCAGAATTAATTGGAAAAATGATCTAGAGAAAATATTTGGATGATGCGAAAAGCGTCAGTTGACACGACTCTAAATAAATAAAAAAAAGTGGGGTCCTCCACACTTGTACAAAAGAATTCGTTAAATTTCTCTTACTCTATAAATCGCAAGATTTGGTTACATCGGGAATCGAACTGCCAACAGCACGTCTAGAATGCTACATACTGAGCTACACGCGACATTACAAGCGGCATGTTTTGTACATAACTGTGCTCAGAAATGTTCGTAGCGCTCTCTCTCTCTCTCTCTCTCTCTCTCTCTCTCTCTCCCTCTCCCTCCCTCCCCCTCCCTCCCTCTCTCCCTCCCTCCCCCCCTCCCCCCCTCTCTCTTCAAAGGCAAGAAATCAGTAAGCGAGGCATGCTGTAGACTGAAATTCGGACAATTATTTACAGTGAATACTGCTGAAGCATCCAACTACAAATACGAAGTACATATGACAACAATTTACCTAATATCTGTCTGTTGTCACGCATTCAGATATGCGACGTTTCAGGTAACTTGCTTCCTCTTGACTAGACGTTTCAGAATGCACCAAGGAGGCACTGATTTTAGGCAAGAGGTCCATATTGACTAATTTCTGTTGGGTCTAGTACAAATCAAAGGCATACATTCCCTTTGCCACAGAATTTGAAACTTAAAACTACAAGCATGAGTAACGAATTTCACCTCCCACGCAGTGAATAGTTTTGAGGTGGCCTATAACTTAAGTAAGCTGTTGTCCTTATTGCCATCCTATATACGTTCCTATCCACATACCCTTCATCAACAGTATTCATTGTCCCAAAGACTTAGTTAAAAAGTATACAAATGAGGACAGGTCACTGCTCACCAGACAGAGAAAGCAGTGAGGGGCAGACCGGCAACCAGAAATGACTCTGTGTGCCTCTATGTTGCTCGGCGCTTCATCCTCTGTCTGATGAGCAATGACTTGTCTTCATTTCCATCATAATACTTGTTATAAAAGTTGGCACGGTTTAGCTGTGGAGTGTAATACTGTGGGCAGACAGAAAACACTCCCTCTCGTTCACCTAAAAGAAATCGAAGGCAGAACCAAGAGGAAGCACAAAACATAATCAGACATGAATTTATAAATGTAGAAGTACGTGATTTTCAGATATTTGAGGAAGCATTTCATGAAATACTCAAGATTGTTAGGGAGTGGGTCGAATATATGCAACAGAAAATCCTCTTAACATTTCAACTATGTGAGGCCTATTAAGAACATGTAGAATGACTGAAACGTCTTTCTTTATTTTCAGTTTTAACAGTAAAGTGTTTAAGTCTACATCAGTAGAAACACAGGCAATAAAAGCTAAGAAGTAAAATAGAGTGCAATATCTCTTTCTTGTCATTAGTTAACAATACTCATCATTACCTTTACAAATGAGCTCAAATTAGACCATACAAGTCCATTAACAGTAGACACATACACATCTCCTGGATACTATAACTGCCTGTGATAGTGCCTAAGTGTAGGCAGTCAGCAATATAATGCTCAGTATCAAAAACAGTACGGAAGGCCCTTTATTGGACACTGCTAATACGTTATTGATATTTAATTCCAACCCACCATATCTGAAAGAAGCAA
The DNA here is from genome assembly GCF_023864345.2 of Schistocerca serialis cubense. NCBI lineage: Eukaryota > Metazoa > Arthropoda > Insecta > Orthoptera > Acrididae > Schistocerca > Schistocerca serialis. Next base: position 120,618,452 of record NC_064638.1, on the reverse strand, counting down.
AGGTCCTTTTATACAAATTAGGCGGCAATGGAAATGTAGAAAATGGCAGGTCAGTCTCATCATTATTATCCTACTGAGGAAACATAGTTGTTAATCACTTGAAGTAGATTTCTCGCTTAAGAACAGCTCGCCTTCGCCCCTAGAAAGTGGAAAACAGTTTACAATAGCAGTTCTAGAAATGTCAGATGAAGAATAATAGGTAACAGACGTCTTCCCAGACCAAACTAAAACCTTTAACTCGGCAGACCGCGGACTTTCGTTAAAGGAACTTGATGCCCATAGAATGACGAAGATAGTAAGGGAGTAAACAGAATGGAATGAAAAGAAATCTTTCATATTAATTAAGCATTTAACTGTATTGGGAAGCATCTCTCGGATCAAGAGCATGTAAAAACATAGGTAGCATTGTGTTGGGCACATTACTATTCCATGTTTATATTAACGATAACACATAATGTATCAGAAGTGGAAACAATACTGCCCGCAGATGACTGCACCTTTTTAATAACTGCTGAGTCACAAGAAATACTGAAGTAATGCTTGTACCTATGGTGGAACAACATGGGCAGCAAAGAAGAAAGCAGTATGGGTGATTTGAAAAACATCTGCTTAAAAACGCCTGCTTAACAAATAAATCTACTCATGCACTTAAGTCACTGACTTCCATACTACGTGTAGGATCTCTGTAACACTACTGCTGGCTTTCTGTGGCTGTCTCTGCTGACGGATTATTTTCTTAAGTGGAATGCGGATGGCACAATTTGTTTCCTTTATTTAGCCTTCTGTATGAGGAAAAGGAAATATTGGTGTGACAGTGGACTTCAGTTTCCCTTACCATCACCTTCTTCCATTGGCCAGCAAAGAAATATTTCTATAATAAAGAAGAAGAAAAGAATTGTTGTAACCTGACATCAAAATTACATATATGGGCGCCACAAAACTAGAGAGAGGACGTGATAAACTGTGGATCTTCCTGCCCTGAAAGCAGTAATGTTAAACAGTAAAATTATCGTTTGTCACTAATTGTATAAATCAAAAGGTATTTGCGGAAATATTTAAATGCTGTTTAAAACGAACCATAGCGCGAGACATAATTATGTGTCTGCAGCTTAGAAAAAAATCTGTTCCCATTTGAATATTTTGAACATGGCTGCACTACAGTAACGGTTACAGAACGGCAGGTGTAATAGAAAGCCAGCCATTTGCAAGAATTGGTGGTTTTTACATATGGACATAACACTGTTGCCAACACGTTATGTGGAGACAACTTTACTGACTGACTGCTCATGTGAATTTTTTAAGTACAACATGTCCTATGTTGGTGTATATCATATTGTTGGTGACATTCCTACGCTAGTTGTAGAGAGTAGTTTCTGTTTGGTAAGTAATATTTGTCCGTGACGTTTTGTTTGTAAGTTAGGTTAACGCATTGTATGCGGGTTGCCCTTCTGAGGAACGTGAGTTTAAATCCGTCGAAACCATGGTAAAGGTTACCTAAAAACCACCATTTCTTGCAACTGGTAGGCCGTCTATGAAAGCTGCTGTTCCAGTTTGTTACATATCCACATTTTAATTCTATATTCATAAGAAAAAGGTGTGCTGTAAAAAGTACTGCATATTCAATTTACAGGCCAAACCTCACATCGCACAGCAACATCCACAAGGCTCCTGTGCCATTTATATCACCCTTGTTCTCAGCAGCTACACACGGTTTTCTTCTTTCCTCATTGCACAGAAATACTTGCATACGAAATCCACGGTCACCTCCGTTGGCACGTCAGAAAGCATAGTTTCTGAATGTCTGCAGAATGAGTTACGGATAGTCAAGTAAATAAGGTGTCAGTCATTAAAATAAACGCGTTTTGCGTTTCGGCGAGATCTTTTCACAAAATTTCACTCACCAACATTCTCAACCGAATACTGAAGTCTTAACATTTAGTTGACTCCCACGTACATAGGGGAAAGTGACAATCGCAATGAAACACCAGAATAGAGCCCGCATGGAAATATTGAGTTGTTGATTTTTCCCACATGCTAGTCGAGATTGAAATGATCGAGTAATAGTCTGATCGTGGTTCTACGAGCCCTCTGCCAAGCACTGCGTATAAATTTCAAATGTAGATAATTATGTACCTCTTTCCGACGGCCATGTTCTGTAATGGGAATGAGCGGCGCTTGTTTTCAACCTCTAGCAACGCTTAGTTTTTCCAGTGCGCATTGAAAAATGCTGCTAAAAGGGGAGCAAACCCTTTCGCGTACCTGTAAGACCCGTTCGCGTCTGTCAGTAGGTTAGGTTACCTTTCCTCTCTAGAGCGATGTTTCCATGTCCTTCCTTTCTAGTACTTCGGGGGTTGTCGTTTCGTTCCTAATGGCATACAAATTTATCGTACACGTTTAAAGGCTCACATCCATGAAAGCATTACGAGATGTGAGGTATTTACAGTCTCAAGGTGCGGTTTCTGGTAAGCGGCAGTCGGTTTCGACATCTGATGCATCCTCCAGTGGTACCATGAGCAAGCTCGCCGCGTCAGCAGTCCGGTGAACGACAGCTGAGAGCCTTAAGGCTACACCGATGAGGGACCATCGCAGTTGCACTACAGATGAAAGTACAAACTTGTTACCGTTGAAATGTGTGCCATAAAAATGTCATTTATTGTTGTAGAAGACGAAAAACTGATAGACATCTTTGTCGCCTTGTATGTCTGGACATAACTTCGGAAGTACCAATGCATTGAAGACGTGAGGCGATTTGATATATCTATATCGGTAGAACCTCTTCAAGGAAGTCGGTCACAATTTTCGTGTAGTTGCTTCCACGAGAATGTGTTGAGAATAGTGTGTATTACCTTGTCTATGTCACTTCACTTTACTTGACTCGCAGTCGCATTCTTTTCAGCGGCTGACGGCACGTCAGACTTCTACAATCTGGGACAACTCTCATAATGAGTTTTGGTGACTTGACTGCTACGCCGGGCTGCTGAAGTGCGGCTCTTGAAGTAGTTCGTAAATGAATATCCACAGAGAAACTTTCAGTGTTGGCAAAATAGCCACCCGTAGTTGCTGAAGTTTCAGATGATGGCGGGTCAGTTGGATTGCTTTCGTAATGTTTCTATTCTTCAGGAAAGAATCTATGAGGGGACTGTGCAGACATCGAGCGACAGTGATTAAAGAACGCCACATTAAAGTATGTACTATCCGAACTAATAAAGCGAAGCCGTTTTCAGACACTCTTCGATTGCGGTACATACCACAATTGATGTGATAAATCACTGACTTTAGTGCATCTACTTAATCAAAAGCTGAATACAGTAATTGCTGTGATTGGCATTTGCAAGATGTTTATTTTGCCTCAAGTTAAGACTTTACACAAATATTAAGAATGAATTTTCCTTTCAAAAGAATTTTATTTCCTCCAAATCAACAGAAGAAAAGGGAAGATTTTTTGAACAAACAGAAAAGCGTACTACAGAAATTGTTTCAGCACTGAAACTTCCTGGCAGATTAAAGCTGTGTGCCCGACCGAGACTCAAACTCGGGACCTTTGCCTTTCGCGGGCAAGTGCTCTACCATCTAAGCTACCGAAGCACGACTCACGCCCGGTACTCACAGCTTTACTTCTGCCAGTATCTCTCTTCGGTAGCTCAGATGGTAGAGCACTTGCCCGCGAAAGGCAAAGGTCCCGAGTTCGAGTCTCGGTCGGGCACACAGTTTTAATCTGCCAGGAAGTTTCATATCAGCGCACACGCCGCTGCAGAGTGAAAATCGCATTCTGTTTCAGCACTGTTTCATTTACACTCAGTGTTATAGCAAGAAAAATCAGAGACCTTTTTTTCTCTTGGCAGTACTCCGATAAATCGCGATGACACACGACATCACTGGCGCCGACGATTGGACTCTAGAGAGCAACTTCAGTATTTGAGAATGACACACTTCTGAGCGTGATTGAAATTAGCATACCTTGTTGACGGAAGAGCTGTTTCTCGTTTTACTGGTCCTCCTGACGGTAAAGGATATACCCAGCGAGAGCCAGGTGATTGCAGCCGCCCCCCACTCTTATTCTGCCTCGCCAGACAGAACAATTTATCAACTATCAATTTGAAGAAACCAAGAACGTGTGATGGATATTGACAAATAAGTGTACCCAGAACCGTCTGTCGTAAAATGTCAAAACTATTCAATCATTTGCCGCAAAATTACCGTGAACGTAATGTACAAGAAGTTAAAGGGAGTAACGTAAACTATCAAATTCTGTGTGTATTAAAATGCCGTAGGTAAAACTAGATAAATTGCTACATCGAACTCCAAAGTTGTGCATCTTGTGACTTCCGCTTGGTGTAGCAGTATTATGTTGCCGCACGTCTTTCTTAGCTTTGTCAGCTTATAAATAGTAAACGTGCGCTGTAATCTGATGGGTAATGTCATCAACACTAGCTGACGTCTCCTATCTGCGGATCTTGTTTTGCTGGCTCGGCTAATGCATGCGTGCGTCGTTCTTTAGAGATAACGTATCCGAATTTGTAGGAGACAGTCAGCGCAAGTACGTTGAGGACCGCGGCCTCAGCGTTCGTTTTGTGTGTTCCCGCCCGTGAGTACCGCACTTGAGCGTGCGTCACGGTCGAAGGCACTCCTACACAGGCCACGTAGGCGGCGTTCGTAGTAGGCTTACACTGTACCCCAATAAGGCCTGTTCCCGTCACGAATTGCGCAACAGCAATGGGTATGTTTCGCCATGTCTGTGAGTTGGCGCAAATTTTTACAAATAGAAGCTGATTTAATTACTAATTTTCTTGCAGCTGCTGCTCGCAGCGGAAGGTAACAACACTTACTATTGACTCGGTGACGTGGTGTGACTGGTTCCAAGCGTAGCAATAAATAGAGATATTTCGATGATTATACCTCTCACGATCTTTTTGTTGCTTTTACTTGCCCCCTGAAGACAGAATATAGCGTAGAGTAAACGCTGATATTGCCGCACCAAGCGAAAGGTGTGAAAACACAGCATTTTCTAAATGTGTTATCCTGCGACCACCATAGTCAGCTTTGATAAACGGTTAAAACTCTTTTGTAGGAGCTAAATAGAAAGCGTGGCCGCAAGAGTGAAAAAGTTGATTTTTGTATCGGTATGTAAACTCAGGAAACCGTATCTTCGATGTACCTGTGTGTTTTATTGCAAAGGAGATTGAGTGCTCGATTTGCCGTTTGTGCTGACAATGCGACTCGTTCAAACATCGTCGGGGACACGCTACACCCGGCGAAGAAATAAGTATCGTGTTTTTGTGAAATTCTAATTCGCAGAATTGTTGATAGCGCAAACTGCTCATTTGGCTTACACTTTGAAGACAGTCGAGATTTTTGAGTTGGGTTTGATTATGGTCTTTCATATTACAGGCGTGACGTTAACTATCTTTTGTTCGGTTTGTTAAGTCTGTTAGCGAATGTGATCTATGATGTCACATTTTCTAAGTTAGATATCTATATTTGGTATCAGCAATTTCGCTGACGTTTTTTACTCACTAGTATGTTGGTGTAAATGTTTGTAATGATTATTTAATTTGTAAAATTTCGTGGCGTTCAATCACGATTACCTTCTCGGTGAGATGTCCTGCATACGAGATTCACTTACATATCAAGTTGGTTTTTGTGTAAATCCGAAATCATTCAATATTTAGGGATTACACGATTGCAAAGTTTGGAATTTTCTCTAACCTTCAACTGTGTACAACATTGCGACTCGTGTCGTGGAATTTAGAGCTACATTAGCATTTCACTGACACATTTAATCCTTGATCACAATAAACTGCTACGACTGCATGGTTGTTAGTATGGAAAATTTTAACTTTTCAGACTGTCGAAACTTTAACACAACATTTTTCACAACATACGGTGCCAACGTTTCCTTTCGATGACATGAACCTATCTTTCGGTTAGCTCTAATTTAACGAACAGAGAAAATCGTTCGCTAGCCGCCTATCTAATTTCCACAACATGGAAACATAACGTATTGATTGCCGTTTTCAGTGTTAATTCGATTTTACGCACTTGAAGTTACGAAAAGTTATTCTTTCTCTTTTATTGGCGTAAATAAATTTGAATGGAATGCTTCTGCAAATCGCCAGCGTGAGTTTCTCATCACCTACATTAATCGCTCATGAATTTAAAAGATGATGACTTTATATATACGACTTCCCATGGAAAGTGTAAGGGCGAAGGAGAAAACTTCAGAACATACCAAATTTTGTGTGTCCTCTTGTTAATCAGCCTACATAGCTGAGTGTCTTCCACCCCCCACCCCGCCTCCTCTCCGTCACCGTCGTGCCAACGGGCATCCATCTTTAAGGTCTCTTTCTGCCTGTGAATAATCGCATCAGATCATGATGCTTCTTGGAGCACGGTTACTTCTATAGGACGTTAGCCATCCCCATGATATTTTAAGCCTTCACCTCATTAGTATCTACTGGCTGATACCTTTTTGTTATCAATCGAAAAGTTTTGTTACATTTGGCTATGTCGATTCGAGCTGATGTTTATGACTACCAAATAAATGTTCAAATGGCTCTAAGCACTATGGGACTTAACATCTGAGATCATCAGTCCCCCAGACTTAGAACTACTTAAACCTAAGGAAATCGCACACATCCATGCCCGAGGCAGGATTCAAACCTCCGACCGTAGTAGCAGCGCGCTTCTGGACTGAAGCGCCTAGAACCGATCGGTCACAGCGGCCGGCTAAGACTTATCTAAAAGTCTCTTAGTCCTTGTCCTATATTACTCCCGAGTTATATTTAGGCAGAAATATGAGGGCGTGCTGAAAAGTAATGCCTGCGCATATTTTATTCTGTTTTCAATATTGACTGAGGTTTTACATGCCTGCATGTTATTCTCTCGACTTTCTCCCATTCTCTGACGTAAGTTGCAACCTTGTGTCACTGGAGGGCTCCGAATTGTAGCGTGTAAAGGGGCGGAGTGCAGCGAAATTACGTCGGTGCGTGAGGGACCCCCAGAAAACAGAATGCACGAATTCGAAGAGTTCATCCACGCAAGGAGCATCCTCTCCTTCAGCATGACAGCACGAGGCCACACATCAGCGAAGCGACGTCGGCAATAAGACGACACCGTGGGGTGCTTGGGTTCACTGTTCTCGATCGTCCTCCACTCAGTCCCGACTTCGCCCCACCGCTTTTCACCTGTTTCCAAACGTAAAGAACACCTTCGAGGACAGCGCTTTGATAGCCATGAAGTGATGCAAGCAGAGGTGAGGTAGTGGCTCCGTCAACAGAGTTAAACATTCTACAGTGATGATATCAACAAACCGGTCTCTCGTAGGGAGAAATTTGTTCACCGCCAGGCTGACTATGTTGGAAAATCAATATGGAGCCATGAAGAATAAAGATGCAGATTGTTAATAAAATTGGGTTTATTGAAAAACTTTGCGTTTTTTCACGTAAATTCGGAGTCATTCTTTTCAGCACGCCCTCGTACTTCGGCAGTAGGATCGTTGGTGGTACCACGATTAAATGTAATTCTACGGCTTCCAAAGACAAAGAGGAGGCGGTTGTCACCCTCCGTGTTATGCTCGTTTAATAGGGACTTAAAAGGTATATTGCGTTCCTTAAGCTAGTAAAGGGGTTGTGCTTGTTTGTATGAATATCTCCCATCTGCCACCATTCTTAATATATCTGTTGCCATTTCATTTTGGCCAGGACTTAGTATATGATAACTCTTCTTATTGAGTAAGAACATGTGATGCTGTGGTAGAGATGTATATAGGTTCAACACCATTGGTAAAATTTTAAGCATTATCATCTGATGATTGTCCGTAATTCTGTTAAATTTGCAAAGGACTTGAAGAATCTGTTGAAAGGAATGGATAGTGTCTTGAAAAGTGGCTGTAAAATATCAACAAAAATAAAACAAGAATGGAATGTAATCCAACAAAACAATGAGTTGATGATGGAATTAGGTTAGGAAAACAAGTGGCAATAAAGGAAATAAAAATAATATAAAGTGCGTCTTGGAATTGCAAGAAAGTTTTTCTGAAAGAGATAATTATTTAAAATCTAATTTGAATGATTCCTAAAAATATTTGTTTGCAGTGCTGTAGCCTTATATAGAAGTGAAGTTCTGGCAATAAGCAGTACAAACAATAACAGAATATAAACTATTTAAATGTGCTGCTACAGAAGAATGCTAAAGATTTAAGTCGGTAGATCAAGCAACTTATAAAGAGGTACTGAATAGAACAGGAATAAAAGAAATTAATGGCACAACTTGACTTAAAGGAGGAGAAGTAGGTTGTTAGGACACATTCTAAGACCCAAGAAATAGTAAATTTGGTAATGGAGAGAAAATGTGGAAAGAAAACAACTGTTGAGTCAGACCAAAGTTTGGCTGCAGTAAGTCTGTTGAAGTGATAATAGCCAAGGATGTAGAGTCAAGATAGACTAGCGTAGCGAAATGCATCAGACCAGTCTTCGGAACGACGACGCCGATGATGATGTTGATGACGACGATTTTGGAACTGTAATTTCTACGGAGAGGGATTTTTCGCCAAAAAGATGCCAGGCCTCCTCTTCTACATTGACACTCCACAAGTTCTGTGTTATTTCTGTGTTATCCGTATTAAAAGAAGTTCAGTGGAATAGATAATCTTCACTTCAGAGAACTACGCTTAGTGTGTAAAATGTACTTAGTCAGAGCTAAAGTGTTAGTGGCATGCTCAAAACAAGCATACTGTGTATCACGAATACATCTTGTCAGCTCATGGTATGCGGGTTCTTAAAATTTTATTCTGCTTTCCACATACACGTTATGTAATGATCATTAAATGAGAAAGATTAGAACTAATACAGGGACGTAGAGCCACTAGTAATTCATATCTGTAGTTCACGAGTGGAACAGCAGAGGACTAATGATGTTAGCACACCATGGCTAGAGGACAAATGTAAGGATGTAAAAGGTACATCACAGTAGGGGTAAGATACATACTGCCTACAGGAAAATTAGAGAGACCTTTGGAGAAAAGAGAACCACTTGTATGAATATCAAGAGCTCAGATGGAAACCCAGTTCTAAGCAAAGAAGGGAAAGCAGAAAGATGGAAAGAGTATACGGAGGGTATGTACAAGGACGATGTACTTGAGGACAATATTATGGAAATAGAAGAGGATGTAGATGAAGATGAAATTGGAGATATGATACTGCGTGAAGAGTTTGACAGGACACTGAAAGACCTGAGTCGAAACAAGGCCCCGGGAGTAGACAACATGCCATTAGAACTACTGACGGCCTTGGGAGAGCCAGTCCTGACAAAACTCTACCATTTGGTGAGCAAGATGTATGAGACAGGTGAAATACCCTCAGACTTCAAGAAGAATATAATAATTCCAATCCCAAAGAAAGCAGGTGTTGATAGATGGGAAAATTACCGAACTATCAGTTTAATAAGTCACTGCTGCAAAATACTAACTCGGATTCTTTACAGACGAATGGAAAAACTAGTAAAAGCCGACCTCGGGGAAGATCAGTTTGGATTCCATAGAAATATCGGAACACGTGAGGCAATGTTTAACCCTACGACTTATCCTAGACGCTAGATTAAGGAAAGGCGAACCTACGTTTCTAGCATTTTTAGACTTAAGAAAGCATTTGACAATGTTGACTGGAATACACTCTTTCAAGTTCTGAAGGTGGCAGGGGTAAAATACAGGGAGTGACAGGCTATTTACAATTTGTACAGAAACCAGATGGCAGCTATAAGAGTCGAGGGGCATGAAAGGGAAGCAATGGTTGAGAAGGGAGTGAGACAGGGTTTTAGCCTATCTCCGATGTTATTCAATCTGTATATTGAGCAAGCAGTAAAGGAAACAAAAGAAAAATCCAGAGTAGGAATTAAAATCCACGGAGAAGAAATAAAAACTTTGAAGTTCGCCGATGACATTGTAATTAGGTCAGACAGCAAAGGACCTGGAAGAGCAGTTGAACGGAATGGACAGTGTCTTTGAAGGAGGATGTAAAATGAACATGAACAAAAGCAAAACGAGGACAATGGAATGTAGTCGCATTAAATCAGGGGATGCTGAGGGAGGTAGATTAGGAAATGAGAGAAGAGTTTCGTAATTTTGGCAGCAGAATACTGATGATGTCGAAGTAGAGAGGATATAAACTGTAGAATAGCAGTGGCAAGGAAAGCGTTGAAGAGAAATTTGTTAACATCGAATAGTAAGTGTCAGGAAGCCGTTTTTGAAAGTATTTGTATGGAGTACAGCCATGTATGGAAGTGAAACATGGACGATAAATAGTTTGGACAAGAAGATAATAGAACCTTTCGAATGTGGTGCTACAGAAGAATGCTGAAGATTAGCTGGGTAGACCTATGAGGAGGTATTGAATTAGGGGGAAGAGGAATTTGTGGCACAACTTGATCAGAAGAAAGGATCGGTTGGTAGGACATGTTCTGAGGCATTAAGGGATCACAATTTAGTATTGGAGGGCAGCGTGAAGGGTAAAAATCGTAGAGGGAGACCAAGAGATAAATACACTAAGCAGATTCAGAAGGGTGTAGGTTGCAGTAGGTACTGGGAGATGAAGTAGCTTTCACAGGGTATAGTAGCATGGAGAGCTGCATCAAACCCGTCTCTGGACTGAAGACCACAGCAACACCTCCATGTGTCCACTAACACTTAGTCACATGGCTTGATAATGCAAACTTGGACACAGATAAAGATTTTCTTTGAGTTCTAATGTCCAGGTACGTGCAGGGAATGCATTTTTCATAGCGTCTTACCCTTATTTCTGGTAAATTTGGTATTGTTCATCATTGGTATTGTAGGCATTCATATTGAAACTAACTCCCAGCGTACTTTTTTTTTTTAGTTGTCCCACATCATCATCATCACAGTATTTTCACAAAGTACATTGCGCGGAACCTGAATTACGCACAGTTACAAAATATACATTTCCATTGCCGACGTCGTCTACAGGTTGTTAAAGCCTGATCTTCCATGAACACAAAATGTGTCAAATGTTAACGTTCTCATTCGGAAACTGGGATCTTGGCATTTTATTTAAATTTCTTCAATTATGGAGGTAGATTTATACTTCAAACATTTGGCGAGTAGTAAAATCCCATTAGAGTACGTGTGACTTCTTCCACCCTTCATCCTTACCTATTCGTTCATTCTTCTTTCCCATACCTTTGTCCAAACGCGGTTTATAATTATACTTTATATCTTTGAGGCAGAAAACTATCATCAGGAGCTAGAATTGATGGTTCGCGCTTATTACTCCTATGCTGTTAAACCTTAATATTATTTCTCCGTCTGGTGAAATTACCAATACCGGCATTGTGTCGTAAAACTGTGATACCCCGCTTCCAACGCGGAAGGCGAAGTCGGCCCGAAATGTTTGTTAATAAGATTTATGTGAATGTACTTTGTTTGTCGTGCTCTAACTGTTTAGCATATGTTTAACTATCGTTATGTATTGTCTGTTCCGATGTAATACTCCTCTGTAAAGTGAGGGTGAGGATGCTTGAATATAGACCGTGAGAAACGTTTGGAGTTACAGTCAGCAAAGCTATGTATACATCATCTGTCTCTGGTATTAATACGCCATCATCAAGAGGTACACCTCAAAAGAGAGAGAAATCACAGCTTGACATTAGGTTATTAATTATATTCGTACTCGCCTCTTTAGAGTGTGGTAATGAATAGTCACTGCTGATGCACTTCACAACGCTCAATGTGCATCTATTCCATTTTGATTTGCTGGCGAGAAAGCATTACACTTGATATTTCATTTTCATCTGTTTTGTCACCTGTTCGATCACTTATTCTCGGGGATAGTTTTATTTATACAAAGGTGGTAAAATGTAATTGATATGATTATTCGAAAAATGTAATGTTTGAATAATAATAATTATTATTATTTTTAAATTGCGAGCCTCTCTTTGTCGCTTCTTAGAGTCCATACTTTCCAGTGTCTATTGTCCGTTTGTGATAGTGTGTTGAATAAGCAGCTTCTTTCGTCGCGGTGTAATGTAGCCTCCAAACGGAGTCGGACATTCTGAGGCCGACAACACACGTGCATCTTATTCCAGTATCGGACAAATGAATGTTTCGTGGATCCTGTGAGAGGGGTAGGGGCAAGATAAGTTGAAAATGCCCCTTACGCATGCACAACACGAGTAGCAGAGTTCTGGCGGGGAACATCAACGGTCTCTTATAGTAATGCGAAAAGTGGGCAATGTTGCTCTAGGCTGTATCGTAGTCGCCACCTGACGTACTTGCAGGTTGCGAGGGCTGTTGTGGCGCGGCTATAGTTTGTAGCCATTGGCTTACGCAAAAATTTTGCCAAGAGTGGGAAAGCTTCCAGCATTATTTTTTTTTTGTATAATTGATTTGGTAAGTTTAAAAAACGTGTCGTGTCCAAAGAACTAAAGAAGTGCAAAAGACATTTCGCATCTCAAACAATTTGATATCCATTATTAAAGTAGATCGCTTAGAAACCCAAGTAGTAACTATACCCAGCAGTATACACAAAGTACTTCATTTCATGTTATTAATATTTATGTGAATGTCACGTTTTTGATTCGGCTATTTGAATTACATCCTCATATAATTAAACTCTCACTTTTCGACGAGTTACGAAATAAGCTAGAAAATATTTGCTGAAATATGTATTTATATTCCGATAACGTTGGGTTGAAGCTGAACGTTATAAGCTCGGAATAGGAAAAAAAGAAGAAACAAAAATAACCAACATATAAAATTTTTAAATTGAATTGGGTACTGATGATGGGCACGTATAATTGCTCCTATGTGTGTTGTACAGCAAAACCCTTGCATCTGTGTATTGTGTTGGTCCCTTTCTGCAGCCCAATAAGAGCGTTACGAGGACCTGTCAGAGGAAATTGAGGGCACTGTTCGGTAATGTGTCGTATCCATCGTGGCTGCACAACAGCGCCGAAGCGACGCCACCCCACGGAATATGTGTAATTTCCTGTGAATCCTGTGAACAGCATGTCACATATTAGACATTGCAGTTGCAATGTTAAATATATACTTCAGTTTATGCATTTCAGTATAGCCGTGGTAAATAAATGGTACGCATTAACGAGAATTCAGTGACGAATAAAAAATCTTGTACCCAGATTCGGCAGGTACCTCCCCCCCTCCTCCTGCTTGCGCGCCGCACCCTCCATCTAATCCCTCCCCCTCAGTACCCATAACTACACTCCTGGAAATTGAAATAAGAACACCGTGAATTCATTGTCCCAGGAAGGGGAAACTTTATTGACACATTCCTGGGATCAGATACATCACATGATCACACTGACAGAACCACAGGCACATAGACACAGGCAACAGAGCATGCACAATGTCGGCACTAGTACAGTGTATATCCACCTTTCGCAGCAATGCAGGCTGCTATTCTCCCATGGAGACGATCGTAGAGATGCTGGATGTAGTCCTGTGGAACGGCTTGCCATGCCATTTCCACCTGGCGCCTCAGTTGGACCAGCGTTCGTGCTGGACGTGCAGACCGCGTGAGACGACGCTTCATCCAGTCCCAAACATGCTCAATGGGGGACAGATCCGGAGATCTTGCTGGCCAGGGTAGTTGACGTACACCTTCTAGAGCACGTTGGGTGGCACGGGATACATGCGGACGTGCATTGTCCTGTTGGAACAGCAAGTTCCCTTGCCGGTCTAGGAATGGTAGAACGATGGGTTCGATGACGGTTTGGATGTACCGTGCACTATTCAGTGTCCCCTCCACGATCACCAGTGGTGTACGGCCAGTGTAGGAGATCGCTCCCCACACCATGATGCCGGGTGTTGGCCCTGTGTGCCTCGTCGTATGCAGTCCTGATTGTGGCGCTCACCTGCACGGCGCCAAACACGCATACGACCATCATTGGCACCAAGGCAGAAGCGACTCTCATCGCTGAAGACGACACGTCTCCATTCGTCCCTCCATTCACGCCTGTCGCGACACCACTGGAGGCGGGCTGCACGATGTTGGGGCGTGAGCGGAAGACGGCCTAACGGTGTGCGGGACCGTAGCCCAGCTTCATGGAGACCGTTGCGAATGGTCCTCGCCGATACCCCAGGAGCAACAGTGTCCCTAATTTGCTGGGAAGTGACGGTGCGGTCCCCTACGGCACTGCGTAGGATCCTACGGTCTTGGCGTGCATCCGTGCGTCGCTGCGGTCCGGTCCCAGGTCGACGGGCACGTGCACCTTCCGCCGACCACTGGCGACAACATCGATGTACTGTGGAGACCTCACGCCCCACGTGTTGAGCAATTCGGCGGTTCGTCCACCCGGCCTCCCGCATGCCCACTATACGCCCTCGCTCAAAGTCCGTCAACTGCACATACGGTTCACGTCCACGCTGTCGCGGCATGCTACCAGTGTTAAAGACTGCGATGGAGCTCCGTATGCCACGGCAAACTGGCTGACACTGACGGCGGCGGTGCACAAATGCTGCACAGCTAGCGCCATTCGACGGCCAACACCGCGGTTCCTGGTGTGTCCGCTGTGCCGTGCGTGTGATCATTGCTTGTACAGCCCTCTCGCAGTGTCCGGAGCAAGTATGGTGGGTCTGACACACCGGTGTCAATGTGTTCTTTTTTCCATTTCCAGGAGTGTATTAATGACCTGACTGGGGGGGGGGGGTCCTTGTAGTGCTAGTTCGTAGCATAGTCCGCAGTGCCACAATACACTCGTTTCTATTTGATATTTCAGTTGTATTGCTTATTGGTTGTATGATTTGAGTCCACTGTAAAGTCATATGCGAAAGTCTGCCTGTTCAAACGTAACTTCAGCTGTGTTATGAAAGTAAGAAAGCTGTTCTTCGTTACTGTTTCACAGTGTTCTGCTATTATTGATGAGAGATAGGACTGAAAGATGGTGTTGGTGCCGTGCTAGGTTTTTGGAACATTTTTACTTTGACTTGTTGTAACTGTTTGGCACTGTTCTGGGACAGCTTGCTGCATTGAATGGCTTAACAGAGCAATGGTATTAGCCTATGGTTTGGCTTCTAGCGGCTTACTGGTTATACCATATTTTCCACGAGCAGAGTTTTTACTAACGGCGACTAGTGATCTGACGATTTACTGTTCGCTAATTTCTGTTAGGAGCTTGGCCTGTAGTTTTTTAGGAGCTTTAGCTGTTGCTGGTGCACTCGGGATATTGTCTGAAATTTCTTTTGCGTGTTAGTTATCGAAAAGAGGGCCTGTCTGCTTACATTTGTAACAGAATTTGGGTGGGTTTCTTGGGAAAATTGAGCACTGCGCTCCCCAGAGCCCCCATTTTTTGTCCCACTCAATTCGATCGAAGTGTCAGATTCTGCCCCAAGACCTGCATATTTAGGCACCCTTTCAAGAAAAGGTGTGCGGGCGTATATGCACCTTGCGATGGCGTTCTCCAGCTCGCAATAAACGAAGTGATTTGATTGTTAAGTTTCTTGGTTTAACGAGCCATAGAAAAAGTAGATTTTATGTCAAACTGTCAAACATTTAAACTTTTAATCTTCATTATTTTCTCTCTACTTAACTATCTTCTTAGTTGGACTCGCGTTAGAGAGAAGCTCAGTTCAGATTCCCCTATCATCCGGATTTAGGTTTTCTGTAAACCATTGAGGAGGGCAAACGGTGGGATGGTGCATTGCAAAGAACATAGGTGCCTTATCCCGTCCTTAGTTATTCCGAGCTTGAGCCCCGTCGGCAGGACGTCAACACCAGTCTTCCTTCTTGTGCCTTCTACAGCTTTGGTGTTTCTTGTGCTTTCTACAGCTTTGGTGTTTATAGTCATGCTAACTTTTTACCCGCTGTTTCACCCTCCCCTACGCTTATGTCACATGGTGTGGTCATTGCAAAAGTCATGGCAACTTTTCTCGTAAATGGTAACGAAATAAATACTGAAATATGCAAATGGAAGGTTAGTTCATATGTCAACATTGTGTGTAGGAAGATGGATGAACACACACACACACACACACACACACTGCCATTAAGATGTAGCAGGAGAAAAAAACATGAAGAAAAGTTGGCGTTGCAATCAATCACAGTAGTGCATTACAAACTAAGAGCATTCAGTTTCATGAGGAGTCTTCCCAAGAATCCAGAGTAACGTAACGTGACCTGACAGTAGATGGCAATCCTTTCCAGGACAACGAAAACATTGTCATACCAATGAAGGGCTCAGATCCGACGGTTCGCACATGGTGAGGCCACGGGTATTCGGCGCCTTCCACAGAATGACAGTGTGTGATTGTGGGATTCGTTGGGCTTCTATTGCGAGGGATTTCCAAGATTTCACAGGTCCGTGTTCCTGCCTTGTACTATTGTGCACTGTTGCACTTGACAGTAAAACGTTTTAAACTACAAACTTTTTCGTCTTTACTCACGTGCTATATCTTTATGGCA
Source organism: Schistocerca serialis cubense (assembly GCF_023864345.2). Classification (NCBI taxonomy): domain Eukaryota; kingdom Metazoa; phylum Arthropoda; class Insecta; order Orthoptera; family Acrididae; genus Schistocerca; species Schistocerca serialis. The sequence goes on along the minus strand of NC_064638.1, from coordinate 120,602,022 downwards.
GTGTGCGTATTCGTCCATCTCCTTACACGTAATGTTTACGTATGAACTAACCTTCTATTTGCATATTTCAGAATTTTTTAATTCGTTACTATTTTAGAGACAAAAAATAGTTGTCATGGCTTTTACAATGACCCTCGTATATTTTACACATCTTTCCCCCCCCCCCCCCCCCCCCCCCAAAAAAAATCCCTTATCGTCTCTCTCTGTCTCTCCAACTCCTCCTCCTCCTCTCTCCCCCCCCCCTTCACTGTCTGCCCATCCCCCCTCCTCTCTCTCTCTCTCTCTCTCTCTCTCTCTCTCTCTCTCTCTCTCTCCCCCTCCTCCCTCCCTCCCTCATATGGTCACCCCCCACTGGAACGGGAGCTAGGTAGTTCTTACCCTCCACAGTTCTTTTTTCCAGACAGTTTTTTTTGTGTGTGTCGCATTCGTTTCAAAGATGGTGGTTGAGGAGGAGATGTGGAATGTACGTAGGGTATATATCCAATTACATTACTAGCTTCCCACACGGGGCTTCACCCACGTACGCATATTCGTATATATTGCACACTCCTGTCTCTGAATCTGAGCGGTTTCATCAAAACAATCATGAAAAATTTTAATCTCTCCCTTAATGTACAGCCCCCTTCCGTTTCTCTCTCCTCTCTTTCACTTGCATAATCATGCTCTGTCCCTGGACCACCTGCCTCCTCGTGACTCGTATCTCATCTATATGCCTGCTCACAAGCTAATCCCTACCTCCCCCCTCGCCCCCCCCCCCTCCCTTTCCCGTCCACAGCCTATGTCATACCCTCCCCGAGTAGGAGTTTAGGTGGTATTTCCTTCCTGCCAGTAAATTTCTCACAAGGAGATCCCAGTCACAACTTTCTGCTCGCAGTTTTGGAGAACACCTGTGTGTTAGGTGTTCATAGGTAGGTGTGCCACTGCATCTCCGTTACGTGGTTCTAACTTTTTAGAAACTGTGTTCTTAGAAATAATATCATCAAAATTATCCGGTCATCGCGACCTTCAACCACGAGAGCAGTATTCGTTGTTTAATGTCAGATTTGCCATTGAGGACCATCGATCTCGTTAACTATTACAGGAAGTGCCATCTTCCATGAAATGGAAATGGAGACTTGGGTTTAATTCCCTTCCGAAGTCCATGCCATTTGCTTCACAATCGCCATACCGATATTCTGTACTCCACCGATCACGGTGTAGAGATTTCAACTCCATTAATCATGGGAATGGGTGTCACATTGTATCTTGCGGTACTCTATTGGCAAAAAAACTTAGTCATCAGATCCGCATTAGCAATGCAGAAAGCGTCTGTTTCCTGAGCCAAGTTGACAGCTTTGAAGCGGGAGCGCCGAAAGCAGTAAAATGTAACCCAGTGCAAAGACAGCACTCTGTATTTGCCTTTTATATTTTTCTGCGACGATATTGCAGGTTGACTGGTGCATGTATAGAACCGTATTTATCCATTGGTGGCAGTATTATGGTAGCATTATGCTTATTAATGTGCACAGTTAACATACCCCACTAATAAACCACAGTGTTTGCAGGACTGCACATCAGCATCAACATGTACAGAATGCGATTTGAAGGCTATCTACAGCCTACCAGATTCCATTGAGGAATCGAAGCAACTGCCCGAAGAACTATATAGTAAGAATGGGCATAACGTCGTTGTCGAGATGCGGCCAATAAGTGTGCATGAAACTTGTTCGATACATGGAAGATTGCGAGTTTGAGCCTGTGACTTTGCGCATCATTAATTTTATCGTAAAGTGTATCATCCAGTCCAGTCTCGTGGTTAAAATTTTTTCATGCTCTTTGGACGTCAATATGGGTTGCTACTAGAACAGTAGATTTGGTCCTTTACGCGTCATTCTTTAAAATGAAATGTTATCTTTCAAAATATGCTCCTGCGAAGTAGTGGAAAGTCGCCAATAAAAGCGAAATAGGAACAGTGTACCAAGCAGACTTGCATCTTTCACCTATACTTATTTCTCAAACAAACTGTTAAGGTTTCCGCGACCTTCGAATGAATTGCAACCAATATATAATTTCAGAGTATTTAATTCTACTTATTTTTTGTGTATTTGCATTTATTAGTGAAGGCATCAACGCAGCAATCTGGTCATCGTAGCTGTGGTTGAATATAAAATTCCATAATCTTTCAATATTGTTAACATTCTTTGGGGCTCACTTGTTTATGAGAGTGGTTATAGGAAAGCTTGGATTTCGACCGTGGTCGTATTCTGCTTGTGAAAAATACATCACATAATTCGGTTCAGTTCGCAACGATAGCCTTCCAAGTACTCTGCATAACTCTGAACTAATACTGTGTACAGCTTCCATTGTTCCCATGCCCAGTAGAATAATAGTTAGCAATTGAATTGCTGAAGTTAGCAACAAATGTTCCGTGTACTGCTGAGGAACGAGGATTAATAAATACCGTACAGGCGTAGATATCGCGTCCCCTGCGTGGCTGACAACAGGGCAAATTGAACGGCATATGCGCTTGTCGTTATGAAATGTCCACGTTCACGAATGCAGTGGCTGGTCTTGGAGACGATGTGCAACGTCATCTATTGTACTTTTATTAATACACACGTAACTTCATTATCTGCTTTCAATATGACGAATAGTTTGTACATCTGGACACGTTAGAAGTATGCAACAAATGCTTTCAGCTACGGTATACATTCAGAAAACTACTGAGAAATTCCAGAGGGCTACTTCATCTGTTACCTCAGACGTGCCCCCTCCAAACTCGAGTGCAATACGCCTTAACTGAGTGTGTATCGAGGAGGGGAGCGGGGGGCTTAATGTCAACTTTCAGGGACTTTAAATTCCGACCAAGGGTTTTGGAAGGTCGGGGTTAGTGGTTCTTGTGAACATATGCCCTACAGTGCAGTAATAATGACGACCCACTGGGGTACCATAGGAGATACTCGAAGTGGGTGTTAATGAGGAGCAATGCTTATGTGGCATCGCTGCAACAGGGGCTGCATAGTTTCTCGATGATACCTTAGCCCTGTTATACAGCTTTGCTGGTGCTTTGATACGCTGTGTCGGAGTACCAGTCGTTTCTGTCGGAAACCAATTTCACTAATTTTTCCGAAAGACCAGTGTTTAAAGCTTGAATCCACCGATGCTATTGAAAGACCGTGTAGTGGTGCACTGAGGTACTTGTACGAATGTACTGCACTGCAGAAGCCATTGCGTTCGAAGCAACCGTTGAACAAAGATTGTACTCTGTGTTTGTGGGAGATAGTGACATGAACTTCTTTTATATAGTGATCACATTGAGATCATTGGCAGTGAAAGTAAGTATATGTAAAGTTATTGGAACTTAAATTTGACATTTTACTACTAATGAAATGAAGCCACTGGAGCAGTGTGTACCTTTGATAGAAATTTCTTAAATTTTAGGCCCGTTTTTTGCTTGTTCTTTATAATTGTAAATTGTTTGAGGCATTATGGGTTCATGCAAGTCTCGAGTATGGGTTCATGCAAGTCTCGAGAGATGAGAAAGTATCTAGGAAAAAAGCGAAATTGCCATAAAAGTATCTCTCATGAAATGATGGATGGTTGAAAAAATTTGTCACCGGTGGTTGCTATGTCCCAGTGGTTCCAAAGCGGAACCACAACGTAACAATTAATTGTTTACTTTCCCCCAATTTCTTCTTGTATTCGTTGCTCTCTGTGATAAGGCGCCAATTATGGAAAAATTTTAAAATTAGTTTTCTTTTAGATTGCAGGGATTAATCAGGTTAGTGACACCACACTTCTCTTCGTTCCACAACTAAAAGGTCCATTGAGCCATGGTCAAGAGACCAGTCTAACCAAACACTCGACGCCAGATTCACCATCTTGGAAAGGAGTTTATCAATACATAGCTCAAAAAATAAGTCAGTAGTGTCGCTCACAATGTTGCGCAACGACTTGGGTCACATTTTCTTCTAATGTGGGTAGCATATCCCTCAAAGTACTCATGTATGCTGTTACATTGTTGTTTTATCTCCTGTGATACAGCCACCGCACGTCATCGACAGCTGTATAACGCAGTGGGGAATGGCAGCTAGTATGTGTCACTTAAATCAAATTTGTTGTTTTTTTAAATACGACATAACTGCATAAAGCCTTTGCTTGAACATTTGTTTCGGTGGGCGCGGTGGACAAAACTCAATCATCACTCACGTAAAACTCGGCTTGCCCGTTTCTCGCATGATACCGCACGGACAAAGGGCGATAACAGATTGTATATTTCTAGACTTTCCCCAAGCGTTTGACACGGCCTGTTAGCGAAGGTACGAGCATACGGAACAGGTTCTCAGATATTTGAGTGTTTTGAAGACTTCTTAAGTAATAGAACCCAGTACGTTGTCCACTAAGGCGAGTGTTCATCAGAGATAAGGGTATCCTCACGATTGCACCAGGGAAGTATGATAGGACTGCTGTTGTTATCTGTATTCATAGGTGATCAAACGCAGATGAGTAGGAAAAAAATACTGTGGTATTCGAATACAATGTTAGTAGTGTGCTGTTGGACACAGTCACATAGATTAAATATGTAGGCATAATGTTGCAAAGCGCTATGAAATGGAATGAACACGTAATGATGATAGTAGGCAAGGAGCGTGGTCAACTTCGCTTTACTCGGAGAGTTTTAGAAACGTGCGGTTCATTTGTAAAGGAGACCGAGAACACTAGTGCAATCCATTCTTCAGTACTGCTCAATTGTTTGGGATCCCCACCAGTTCGTAACAAAGGAAGACATCGGAGCAGTTCAGAAGCGGGCTGCTTCGTTTGTTACTGGTAGGTTCGAGTGGGTATCCCTGGAGTAAGACGACGTTGTTTTCGAGGAACAGTATTGAGAACAGAGACGGCATATGAAGCTTTACTACAGTACGATTCTACTGCCTTAAAAGTATATTACGCGTGAGGACCACGAAGATCAGAAAAATTAGAGCTCGTATAGGGGCATATAGACAGTACAGAAAAATTAGGGATCGTTTAGGTGCATGTAGACAGTAGATTTTCCCTCGCTATGTTCCAGAGTGGAACGGGAAAGGAAATACACTCCTGGAAATGGAAAAAAGAACACATTGACACCGGTGTGTCAGACCCACCATACTTGCTCCGGACACTGCGAGAGGGCTGTACAAGCAATGATCACACGCACGGCACAGCGGACACACCAGGAACCGCGGTGTTGGCCGTCGCATGGCGCTAGCTGCGCAGCATTTGTGCACCGCCGCCGTCAGTGTCAGCCAGTTTGCCGTGGCATACGGAGCTCCATCGCAGCCTTTAACACTGGTAGCATGCCGCGACAGCGTGGACGTGAACCGTATGTGCAGTTGACGGACTTTGAGCGAGGGCGTATAGTGGGCATGCGGGAGGCCGGGTGGACGTACCGCCGAATTGCTCAACACGTGGGGCGTGAGGTCTCCACAGTACATCGATGTTGTCGCCAGTGGTCGGCGGAAGGTGCACGTGCCCGTCGACCTGGGACCGGACCGCAGCGACGCACGGATGCACGCCAAGACCGTAGAATCCTACGCAGTGCCGTAGGGGAGCGCACCGCCACTTCCCGGCAAATTAGGGACACTGTTGCTCCTGGGGTATCGGCGAGGACCATTCGCAACGGTCTCCATGAAGCTGGGCTACGGTCCCGCACACCGTTAGGCCGTCTTCCGCTCACGCCCCAACATCGTGCAGCCCGCCTCCAGTGGCGTCGCGACAGGCGTGAATGGAGGGACGAATGGAGACGTGTCGTCTTCAGCGATGAGAGTCGCTTCTGCCTTGGTGGCAATGATGGTCGTATGCGTGTTTGGCGCCGTGCAGGTGAGCGCCACAATCAGGACTGCATACGACCGAGGCACACAGGGCCAACACCCGGCATCATGGTGTGGGGAGCTATCTCCTACACTGGCCGTACACCACTGGTGATCGTGGAGGGGACACTGAATAGTGCACGGTACATCCAAACCGTCATCGAACCCATCGTTCTACCATTCCTAGACCGGCAAGGGAACTTGCTGTTCCAACAGGACAATGCACGTCCGCATGTATCCCGTGCCACCCAACGTGCTCTAGAAGGTGTAAGTCAACTACCCTGGTCAGCAAGCTCTCCGGATCTGTCCTCCATTGAGCATGTTTGGGACTGGATGAAGCGTCGTCTCACGCGGTCTGCACGTCCAGCACGAACGCTGGTCCAACTGAGGCGCCAGGTGGAAATGGCATGGCAAGCCGTTCCACGGGACTACATCCAGCATCTCTACGATCGTCTCCATGGGAGAATAGCAGCCTGCATTGCTGCGAAAGGTGGATATACACTGTACTAGTGCCGACATTGTGCATGCTCTGTTGCCTGTGTCTATGTGCCTGTGGTTCTGTCAGTGTGATCTTGTGATGTATCTGACCCCAGCAATGTGTCAATAAAGTTTCCCCTTCCTGGGACAATGAATTCACGGTGTTCTTATTTCAATTTCCAGGAGTGTATTTAGTCGGAACAAGATACGATACACCATACATTGTGTGGTGGCTTCCGGAGTATGTATGTAGATGCAGAAAAAAGATTTCTAACCAAACTTACGCTGCAATAAAATAGTTTCTAAAATAAAAAAAGGTTTTTGTGGTTCACAAATTATATGTCAAAAGTGCAAGGTAATGAAAAAAGAACAATTGGTTTAAAAAATCTTTCAACTCGTGGTCGTCTGAACATTACACTCAAACTTGTGGTGTGAGGTCTTCTGTTAGTCAGTTTTTTATAGGAATTTATACCTGCTATATTATTTTCTCTGTTAAATGTGATTTAAATTTTCTATCAATGTTCTGCAACAAAGTTGGAATCCAAATGTCTCATGCGTGCCACAAGCATTTCTTCGTAATTTTCTGCGAATGTAGTTTGAACAAATCCGTATGAGGTGTCATAGGTGTCCGCTGATTATCTGCAACTGATCTCAATCTCCTTTGCAGTTTAGAACTAATCTCCTTTGCAGTTTAGTTCTAGGATCATTAAAACACTCGGGAGCAGATACTCGTTCATTTCGCCTTCCAAAACATTTCAATCTCTGTCTTTATTTGCAGTTTCGAACCACTCTCCGGGACACGATTGACACTGCTAATTATTACGACACAGGCTCTATTTGACTACTTAATTTTTTAGTTGGAGTCACGAACAATGGCGGTCGAGTTTAGGCTTACAATGCGCACCTACGCTACGCATTCTCCGGCAACCAATGAGTGATCAATAGTGCTTTGAGCGCTCTGCTGTGTACGTCGTAGCTAGTGAGAGTATTAATCGTACCGAGTTATGTAATGATTTTTTAAACTCTTATTTATAACTAGTTGTCATCATTGTTGGTATTGATAAGCGATAAATTCTAAATGAGCAATCGAGGGACATAATTTGCAGAATACACGCTTCCCTAAAGTGCAGAGCACATGTATGCACTTACCACAGCTGTCGCTTGGAACCGGCAACAATATCCCCCATCCGTACCACTATCTGCGCGAACCGACGTTGTTCGTGAATCGATTGTAGTAAGATAATATTACTTCTTAACTTTTGAAGTATAAATCAATGCTGAAAATCACATCGTTCACCAGCTTCGACACTCTAAAATTAATGAAATTTACTTGTGACACAAACTCAACAGCTACATCACTGAAGTTCTAGCAAATGACGGAGTGATATCCGCACTTTATTGCAAACATTACATGCGTCCGCTGTTTTGCGACAAACCTGAAGTCCATACTAACTGCACAATGTGTATGCACCCCTCAGAAGTCCGACGAACTTTTCCCGAGTATATGCGTGGCGAGCACGGGGCCCCTAGCTATTGACGCACCAACTTCCTTTCCTGTGCTGCAATCTATCACCTCGTGACTATCCCCCTTGCTGCCTTTCTCGTAGTGACAGCCTCTGTCGTCGACCCAGCTATCCCTTAGGTTCTGCTTTCCTTTCTTGAAATATTTTCGCTCGCCATCTTTTGGTTGAAGTAATTTGTGGGCCCCCTTCTGGGTTTGACCTCCATTTTCCAAATTTTTTGAAGTTCGGACCGATTGGGGAAGAACACCTGAAATAGCGCCTATTGCATTCAGAAATGATCATCTGCGCGCAAAATCTGCGTAAGCACGTAATTGCTGTAGGCGATCCGGCATTTTGGGATAGTTATATATCCTTTCCATTGAACCTCCTGACTATATGAGGATTACTCTGCTGATGCCTGAGCTGCGAACTCCCCACGCATGCCGAGGAGTAGCCCTGTCTGTCTAGGGCATTAGGACTCCCGACAAAGTCCATCGCGTCAGATTGTTTCCCGCGGCTAGGTGGCACCCGTGGGGAGAGCCCTTGATCGAAGTAGAAGTAGGTGACATCAGGGCGGACGTTTCGCAAAACAATGGCGGTTCTAATCCGGCCGTCTCATAATGTAGGAATAGAAATTTCAATGCAGATAGCTACAACCCAGCTGCTTTCCCTACCCTGGCTACGACACGGGAATATGAGCAAGTCATATGCGTATGTATTACCCTATACATAATATGTACTTGAACTGATGGGGATAATTGCACTGCGGCAAAGCTGTTGTTTTTTGTAGAAAATATTGAAGACAAAATTGGAATAGTTCAGTCATTGGGAAAGGCGCAGTGAATTGCTGTTGATGAGTCTCCTCTGCTGCACAATTTACAGATCTTCAGACATGTGAACCTCTGGATGACGTGTGTCATCATTGCCACACACAAGACTTTAAATATTGTCCAAGGAATCATCTCCCACTGAGACCTTACCCTGAAAACGGAGCTACGGACTAACCCCCCACGCTGACTGACTCTAAAACCGTGCGCATTGATATTATTCCTCCGCCATCGGTGGCAGGCAGTGATCCTGGGGCATATTCAGCTCTTCTAGCCCGTTCACGCCTAACGTGGACAAACGTAACATCATGATTCAGTGAAATTGTAATGGGTATTGTAGTCAACTGCACTTCTCGTCTGCAGTTTGCTTTACAAGAAAAATGTTTCACTCACTACTATTGGTTCCAACGTGGTACGAAGAGGAATCCACTCAGTGCCGACCCATGTACAGGCTCTTATAGATGCCCTCTCAGGGCCAGCATGGTTCCGACAGAATGCACAATAGTCACGTGACGGGCATGAACAAGATATTCCTAAGGAAGTTGAGGTTGAGAAACAGATGAATGCAAAGAAGTGGTTTCATTGGAGCCTCCTTGGTGTAGTGGTTAGCATTGCTGACTGCTGACTCGGAGGTCCCGGGTTCGATTCCCGGTAGCCATCTCGCATTTTCTGGCCATCAGAAGCGTCATTGGGGGGGGGAGAGAGAGAGAGAGAGAGAGAGAGAGAGAGAGAGAGAGAGAGAGAGAGGTCACTATCTCGAGAAAACCTGCATACAAAGTTTGAAGAACAAACTTCAAAAGGAACGAGAAGCGGCCCGAATGACTGGTGCAATTAGTTCCCAGCAAGTTCATGCCGTCGTAACTTTTGATCATAGAGTGCACAAAACTATTTCAGTTAAACTTCTACTCACTCACGCGTATTAGGTGCGTTGACTTATTATAACTCCCTAAATTTCCTTAATTTGAAGTTACTTGTCTACTTTGTTGTGAATACCACTACTGTGGAACTGATGGGTGGCAAGAAAAATTTCACTCTTAACAGAGATAAGAAAGTACGCGGTCGGTAAAGAACACTGACTACCCCTGGTATAGTGCCATGGTGGACACGACCACAAGTGACAAATACGTGCAGGCAAATGTAGTCCCATGGCAATGGTTTTATGTGCCATATCTTTTGCAATTGCAATAAATGACATAGTAGACGCAGCGCTTTGAGTAGTTCTCATCTTCGCTTCTGTGAAACACATCTCTTCTACTGAAGAAGTGCTCATAGCTCTTATGGTGTGCAACTTAGAGTACACATTTACTGTCATTTTTTCTTGTTTTGGTCCATACTACAGTCTGTCAAAATTTTAAAAGCAAAGAGCTGGCAGTATTAGAGATATGTTTCACTTTATCAAACATAAAATAACGCTCATAGTCTTAAGCTATGCATTTTGGAACCCACGTTTGCTATACCCTTTTGCTTAGATTAATTGTTCATTTGATATCTCTTTATAGTGACCATTCCTCCTGGGACGCACTGTATGTCAACCTTTGTATTATAGCTTCGTATTTTTCTTTATGTACAGCAGAATGTCAACCTTAGACAGCTACACAAGCAGAATGTCGACAGCGGTCAGCTACACACACAAAATTGGGCGCGGTGCCATAGATACCATTTCTTACCAATTTAAGTCCTGCGTCGTGCATTTTTGTAGAAAATGATCTACCCTTTCTCATCCAGAACCACACCTAGAAACTTAATTGCTGGAAGTGTGGATCTGTACCGTTTTCTAAGACGTCTTTTTGATAAATAGTTACCACATATACCACACAAGAGCTTCCGCATGATTATACTCTCCTTTTCATTGGTAACGGTTCCTGGTGTACCAATTGAGCAGTTTTATTCAAATTGTATAAAGCTTTCATTTTATCCCATTAAGACTATGGGGGTATTGTATATCAATCAGTAGCACCGTCCGTTTCATAAATATTAGACACTACATACCACAGTGGAGCCCAGTCGATAACATCGTCTTAGAAGCGTGAATATCACCGCATAACATACGTCAACAAAATTCATTTATTAATGCAATCACGATTAATCAAGTGCCAAAATTCCCCCGTCATCACATTTTATTTCACAGTGCAACGACCCAGTTACTCACGCTCTATTTTAGAGCTGGACGACCAGCAGCAGTACGATTGAAAGACCTTCGACGAGAACTGCAACTTCTTCCGATAACCTGTATGCTATACTTCGTCATAAAATCCCCCTTGGTTTGTTCCCCAAACAGCAGTAAGGATGGACCTACGCTGCGACACTAAAGATAGAAATAACTCCCAATTTTATATCTCCGCCGGTTACTGTGGCCGATCGGTTCTAGGACCTTCAGTCCGGAACCGCGCTGCTGCTACGGCCGAATGTTCGAATCCTGCCTCGGGCATGGTTGTGTGTGATGTCTGTAGGTTAGTTAGGTTTAAGAAGTTCTAAGTCTAGAGGACTAATAACATTAGATTTTAAGTTCCATAGTGCTCAGAGCCATTTGAACCATTTTATATATATCCTTGCGTTTTGTCATCCAACAGTATCTACATTTTAATATCGTTTACACAGACGGCTCTAGTTTAATGAACGGGACGGTTATGTATACGTACACAACCGGTATCGAGAACAACGACCTCTATGAAAAGTGCGGTATATATGCTGTAGTGGAAAACATATTTTTCTCTACGGAATTCCGTTATATGCAGCTACGCCTTGAGTGCTTTGCAAGCGATAGGCGAGAGCTATCTATAACATCCATCTGCCATCCGTGACAAACTGTATACCCTCTGCCTCACAGGGATATCCACTGTTTTTATATAGACGCAGAGGCATGTCAGCGTTCCAGGTAATGAATGAACTGGCTGATAAATTAGCCAGAGAGGTAACGGGGATGATGAAACTCGATATCATCTAAAATTGTATATCTACCCTGACTTCTGATGTCGAATGGATATAGGACTCCATGTAACAAAGATTTTGGCGGGCGATGAAACAGTATGCTATACTTGCTATGGAGTAATGGATATGGCAACTACACCTACCAATTCGTGGGATATAGCAGGAGAAACCATGGAAGTAGTGACCACATTCAGTTATCTCGGTTCCCAGATCTCTGCTGACGGTGACTGCAGCCATGAAATCCGGAGACGCCTGTTGCTCGGTAGACAGGCGATGTCAAACCTTGACAAGGTTATAAGGTCCAGAGATATAACACTAGCAACAAAGATCCGTATTGTGAGGGCTATGGTCTTTCCAGTTGTGATGTATGGATGTGAGACCTGGACCATTAGAAAGGCTGAACGGCGAAGAATTGACTCCTTCGAATTGTGGTGTTGGAGGAAACTTCTTAGAGTTCCATGGAGTGCAAAGAGAACCAACAGATCAATTTTGGAGCAAATTAAACCAGATTTCTCCCTGGAAGGTCTAATCTTAAAACAAAAGCTGACCTACTTTGGACACACAATGCGAAGGCATGCCTCGCTGGAAAAAACATTAATGCTGGGGAAGATTGAAGGAACTAGAAGAAGAGGACGTCAGAGGATGAGATGGATCGATGGCATCACAGAAGCAATGTGTTCCAACCTGGAAGGTCTACGGGAGAAAGTGCAAGACAGGAAAAAGTGGCGTGATTTGGTTCATGGGGTCACGAAGAGTCGGAACCGACTAAACGAATAGAGAGAGAGAGAATGGATATTACAACGATACAAAGTATATTAGAAAAGTTCTGCAATACGAAGCAACAATAAATCACAGGAGGATGAGTGTTGCTGTATGATATTTTAGCCGCAGTGACAAGTCTGTGGGCACAGTCGTTCACTAGTAGGGTTAGACGTTCACTAGTAGGGTTAATTTGAAGTGCATGCTATGCCATTGTGGTCACTAAGTGAGATTTGGACAGTTGTGCGGAACAACTTGGCGCCTGGCTTAAACATAGACCAGTGCTTAGGTGGTACAGAGAATTCCAAAGAGAAAATTTCACTCTGGGTGACTCAGAAAGGACGAGAAGGCCACGATCACCAGTTACGAAGGAAAATATTGATGCTGTGAGGAAAATTCTAGACGAAGACATACGAATGACCTATAAGCAGATAGAACATACCTCAGGGCTAAATGCATCGGCAATTCTGCATGATCATTTGCAAGTAAAGAAATTTTGTTGTCTCTAGGAGCCGCAGAGACTGACGGTTGAGCAAATGACACGACTTGGTGACTTGGTCCCAAGAGATTTTAAAGTAGTTTTCTAAGGAACAATGTCAGTATGTGAATAGCATTGTGACAGGTGACGAGACTTGGCTGTGCTATTATGACGTGCCGACTAAGACTCAAAACGAAGTTTGGGTCTTTGAAGATGACACACTCGAAGCTGTCAGAAAATCCCGATCGGTAATGAAGAAAGGAAAGCGTTTTTTTTTCCATATCGAGTGGAATTGTTGAGCGTGTTGTTTTGGACACGCAGAAGGCAGGCACAGCTATGTGGTATGCTCAGCAGTGCCTGCCCAGTCATCCAATCTTTGAAGAACCAACGACCGAAGTAAAGAATGGACGCTTGGATTCTCCATCACAACAAAGCTCCAGCTCACCGCACCAAAGCATGCGCAGAGTATCTGCAGGGTACTGGACTGAAACACCCTCCTTCAGAATCCAGACCTCGCCCTGTGACTTCGCAACGTTACCGCATGTGGAAATAAAACTGAAAGAGTGCAGTTTTCAAGTGATTAGGACCTCCTGAGAGTTTGAGACAGCGCGTGTGTCTTAGTCCTTACAGAAACTTGTGATAACAGGTTTAGGGATTGGTTTTAGAGGATGGAGTGGTGTTCTCAATGTGATGGAAATTACTTCGGATAAATTGAGTAAATAAAGCTGTATTGCAAAACTTTCCTAGTACCCTTTGCTTAGAGACAACACCGTTACGGCTGAGAGAGCGGAGGTGGGCGGATGGGCTTCTCGCCACTGTCTTAGCTCTGAGGTGCCATTCAATCCAGTGTTCATTCCTGAACCCGCAGTGGATGATAAAACATCTGTCAGTGAACATAAGGTACTACCTGCGTCAACTAGATTGCCATTTTAATTTTATGCAGTGATTGTCGTATTTTTGACAGTTGAATTTTAGTAGTCTAGTTAGCCACTCATGTACGTTGTACAAAATGTATGATTTTGTTACCATTAAACAAAGAGACGGCAAGAAAAGCCTCCTATCTACGCCTTCGAATGCTATGAGACGATTGAGGGCCTGATTAAACACTTTTAGTCCCTACGTATAAGTTGTCATCCTGCAGATCAAGAACTGTTTTACTTTTAAGGAAATGTCTAAACACGTGGTAAACAATGATTTATTCAAAAAATTAACCGTACCCAATTCTCTAGAAAAATCCAGCAGTGCGAGGTTCATAAATTAATATATCTTTATGAAGCTTCTAAAGAAAGACATCGTACTAGAGACTAAATTCACTGCTGTGCCTTAGCCTAAATAAATTTGAGCAACAGAGTATTGGTTTTGTTCATTTCCACTTGTAATATGGACCTCACACCTGTCATTTGCGGCGCTGACTTTATGTAACAAACAGGAAATATGATCAACACATCCTTGAGTCACAGTAATTATCGTTTTATTAAATTACCCAACACATTTGGATTCATATGGGCTCCATCTTCCGGTGTCATTTGTCTCGTTTTGTTTTTTACATTATTTGCCATGCTCTTGAGTGATATGAGTTAGAGGAAAATTGCATTTCTGCTACAGTATTCAAAAACACGACTTACAGAATGCGAAAGATACAAGAGGAAATGTGAGGAAAATAACATAGCCTGGCGAATATTTTATTAGCAGACATAAGATTACTTCTTTCGTACTAACGTTTACTTAATGATGGCTATCTACTAGCTGTCTTTCGGTACGTAGTTATTTGGTGAAAGTTTCCGCTGTGTTCACACAAAATAAGAAGAGCATCGCGTTTTGCTTAGTGCCACATACGCGAATACTCAAGTGTCACAAAATACTGCTGTATACGTTTATTTCTCATGAGTAGAAATTGGTTCTGCTTTATGTACGCTTGCGCGGCAGTGGAATATGAAGCCCCTCTGTTATTGTTTCTAAAACCTCTTACATCTATCATTGCGAAGTTTTACAAGCTTTTGACTGTATAGTTTCTAAAACCTCTTACATCTATCATTGCGAAGTTTTACAAGCTTTTGACTGTAAGTAAAGCAGCTATCTTTTTTAGTTCTTGGTTTTCAGGTAATAGAGATATCGAATTCTTGCCAGTAGATAAATCGGAACACTTTTTCAGTGACATTCCTAATTTCCGGCGGATACACATCGTGCGTCATTAACGTAGTGGTTTCCATTGTCTAATGTTTCCTCAAGCTGCTGGTCATTACTGATTCCTTTTTTTCTGCTGGATACGTTTTGCTCTGAACATTGTTTCCGCTCCTCTGCCCTATTTTGACAAGACCATTAGCAGACTAGGGTGATTCTCCTTGGAGGTCTTCGGTCACCATAGATGATGATCGTTGTTCGTTTCAAAATCCAGCCAATGAGTGAGATCGAAAACGCGACTATTGGATTGTTGTTTAAACTACTAGACCACGGTATGGAGCGAAATACCTTTGAAACGTAAAAGACAGTATATATACCTGTCATGGGCTAAAATGCACATTCGACTGGAACAGAGGAGACAGTTTTGGGGCTGTCTTACTTTTGCGATCTCCGTGCCCTGTACTACAAATTACAGATGACGCTTAACATCATCAACGTTCTCTCTCTCTCTCTCTCTCTCTCTCTCTCTCTCTCTCTCTCTCTCTCTCTGTATGTGTGTGTGTGTGTGTGTTTGTGTGTGTTAATAATATTGAGATAAGTAAGTTGGGCTCACATTGGCGGAAGGGAAACACAAATGCCTACCGCTCAAGTTCTAAACACGTATGTTGGTAATGCTAAGGGGTCGAAACGCAGCAACCATTCCAGCGTAGCGTGGGCGACAAAGAACTGCTTGCTATTCGGTTTTCCAACGAAGCCGGAATCTAGCTAACCTCGTAGCCCATGCTTTGGAGGGATCTGCACGTTTAACTTAACGAGTAGAACGCTGGCTTACGAAACAGTGGCAAAGTCTCACCCGGCTCGAATTCGCACTCTAGAACAACGGCTCGAATCTGCGCTATAGATTAACGACCGTTGCTCTGTCAGACTGAGTAGCTTCTGCGCTCTTCTCCATTCGACGACGGAATAAAAGATGTCACCTCAGTTGAAATACGAATGCACACGAAACCAAGATGGCAAATTTCAGAGACATGGCGCCTACGACTTCCTCTCTTAAACTGACGTTTGTGCAACAGGAACGTGTCTGGCAACAGAATAAAGATAAAAATAATTACGAAATCGTGGAGGGGCGTGGACTCTGTTCTACAGAGGCGACGACTCCTCTGTTGCCAGGGATATTTTGCATCGAAGGGGGATGTACCACTAAGAGAAGCAAAATGTATTCATGTTGCTGCAAATTGCTAGGTTCCTAAATATATCGATGTGAAGGAAAATGCATTAATGTTAATATTTGTGTGCGACCATTTTCCTGCTAAGCGTAAAGCACAGTGTGTAAAGCGCAGTGTGTAGCATGTGTACTTAACAGATCTTATTGTAGATGGGATATTTATTCAAAACAGGTTTTACAATTGTCTGCCGATCGAATAGAAATTTTGTGAATAAGTTAGTTTTTAGTCCTTCTTGAGTTTTTCCTTTGACATATTTTTGGTGTGTGTTTTGCAGAGAAAAATTTCAAAATATTTTACCTTTTAGTGCCGTTTTTTGGCTCTGCTACTCATTTTAACCATATAATGTCTCCCTAGATTCCGATGCGGGCGTTATCTGCCTCAATGTCTTGTGTCCAAACAGTTCTATCGTCGTCATTGGTACAGAAAAACGTTGCTTATGTCGTATGGTTTGGGATACACGTGTTTTTTTCCTCTCAGGCAGTTTGGTACTCTCAGATAGTAATCGCATAATTTTACCCTTGGGGGCGGATTTTAGCTGATAGTTCCTTCGCAGTACTTTCTATATAAGTGTCTAGAGCCTTGCCAGAGCATAAGTCGGAAGCTTTTACATTGAGCAGGATGAGTATGCCCGTGAGACCTGAGAGATTATTCGTCTCGAGATATTTTGGTCGTTGTTCCGCACCTGAAGGAAGAGGTTGCTATGGAAGAGCATTGTTCGGCAGTTGCACTTTTAATGCTTTGTGTCGAAGAAGAAAACGTAAATGACCGTTTTTGTGTTCGATAAGAGAGCGGACGAGCCAACGGGATGATTTTGGAACATGGAAGAAACTCATTATGGAGCTTGTGATGGAAAATCGGCAACAGTGTCGAAATTTTAGAAGAATGACAGTAGCGGTCTTGGATCATTCCTGCGTGTTAGCGTTCTAGCGAAATCTTAGTGTGTGGTTATCAGAGCGTCCAGGTCGCAGAGAAACAGTCAACGTCTTTTTATTATTTTCGTTGAAGATAAAAATGAATTTGAAAACCCATCGAAAACTGTAGTACGTTCAGTTTTATTCAGTTACAATAAATTTTTTCGGTGTGAAATAAAAACCTAAGATATTTTTGTTAGAGAATAGAGTTCGGGGGAACTTCCATCGCCACGAGGAAACACATTTCCAAGATAAACTTGCCAGTAATATTCTACTACACGATTATCGGTTTTACATGTAAATCGTATTAATTGAACGTAGTTTAGTGTTGCCAGTCGCAGTGCTATTTCCAGTATGCATTTTAGACGTCCATCTCATGGTTTTTAATGGATTAATATGACATGTATGTGTTGTGTGTAAGGCTTTAACCTTAAGTACTGCCTCCACTGATCACAAGCTCCTTTTTCTTCCGCCCTCTGAATCTAGTAGTGGAAATAAAATAAATCGTGACTGGTAGCAGTAAACACGTAATTTCAATTGATATAAGTAACTAACCTAAAATGTTAGTACTAAATCTTAGGAATCAGTGAAAGTATTCAGACCAAAAGCTAGAGCACCTTGGACTATACTGATACAACAAAAAGACAGTTCGTGAAATGGTATTTGGCACGGTGTGATAGAGATTTATGCATCAAGTACTAGAGACCGAGCAGCTGCTGTAGAAAATGAAAGCTTTTCCTTAATACTAAACTGGAAAGTAAGGTCCGTACATTGCGCCTGATTTGTTTTATGCTTGCACGTTGCTTTAGAACTTTGCAACTAATAGATTGCGTCGGACAATGTACACTACGTATGTAGTGAATCTCAATGCGGCGCCGCATGGAAGCGCGAAAGCGCAGTAGGGACGCTGTTGTGGGAGCCGCTCACATTTCCTCTGCTGCGTCTGCGCTTACTCGGCCCAGCAGATTCCTACCTTTTGCTGTCGCGCGTGGCGCGCGCGCGCGCGCGCGTGTGTGTGTGTGTGTGTGTGTGTGTGTGTGTGTGTGTGTGTGTGTGTTCAACATAGTTTTCTCACGCATTCCACCAGAGGAATCAGATTATTTGTTTTAGATAAAACGAGTAGTACTTACACAGTAACTTTAACGGCACACTTTGGAAATAGATCATGTGATTGCTAAAAGGCAGAATAAATATGTGGGTACTCTTCACACTGGCATGCGGCGTATCACTGATTACAAGATTTCTGTGAATAAGTGTTATAAATATTTTTAGTGCAAATGAGAAGATGTGGTTAAATTGCCGTTAGACTGTCAGTAGTCGGCCGCAAGGAGGGGAGTTGGGAGAGGGTACAGATAGAGCACATGAGGCCTTACAACTCTCTCTCTCTCTCTCTCTCTCTCTCTCTCTCTCTCCCTGCGAAATCGGAAGAACAGATATACAATAATAAAAATTGAGTGAATGAACGTCAATTCTGTGGGACATATTAAGTTTATGTCACCTAAAAAATCAAGCTCTTACAGCATGGCACGTCTCAATACCGACCAACTACACACATCAAAAAAAGTTTTGCATCACCTCGGTTCCGAGAGTTCCGGAGTCTGTACAGAAAACTGGAATGAGATCGACATAAACATCATTTCCGCTCTTTTTATTGTTCATGAAAACTACACATTGCGTGTTGTACCACCATACAGCGAACCCTTGAGAGGAGGTGGTCGAGATTGCTGTACACACCGGTACCTCTAATACCCAGTAGCACGTCCTCTTGCATTGATGCATGCCTGTATTAGTCATGGCATACTATCCACAAGTTCAGATTGTCCCACTCCTCAACGGCGATTCGGCGTAGATCCCTCAGAGTGGTTGGTGGGTCACGCCGTCCATAAACAGCCCTTTTCAATCTATCCCCGGCAAGTTCGATATGGTTAATGTCTGGGGAACATACTGGCCACTGAGCGATGTCGTTATCCCGAAGGAAGTCATTCACAAGATGTGCACGATGGGGACGCGAATTGTCCTTGAAGACGAATGCCTCGCCAATATGCTGCCGATAATGGTTGCACTGTGACATTCACGTATCGTACAGCCCTTACGGCGCCTTCCATGATCACCAGCGGCTTACGTCGGCCACACATAATGCCACCCTGAAACGGCAGGGAACCTTCACCGTGCTGCACTCGCTGGACAGTGTGTCTAAGGTGTTCAACCTGACCGGGTTGCCTCCAAACACGTCTCCAACGATTGTCTGGTTGAAGGCATATGCGACACTCATCGGTGAAGAGAACGTGATGCCAATCCTGAGCGGTCCATTCGGCAATACTGCAATAGTAACCCATTGGGCGGCCTGAGTGAGGCAGGTCATCGACAGTTCCTGTATCTCTGTATCTCCTCCATGTCCGAACAACATGGCTCTGGTTCACTCCGAGACACCTGGACACTTCATTTGTTGAGAGCCCTTCCTGGCACAAAGGAACAATGCGGACGCGATCGAACCGCTATGTTGACCGTCTAGGCATGGTTAACACGAGCCGTGTACTTCCTTCCTGGTGGAATGACTGGAACTGATCGGCTGCCGGACCTGCTCCGTGTAATAGGTGCTGCTCGTGCGTGGTTGTTCACATTTTTGGCGGGTTTAGTGACATCTGTAAACAGTCAAAGGGACTGTCCCTGTGATACAATATCCACAGTCAACGTCTGTCTTCAGGAGTTCTGGGAACTGGGGTGATGCAAAACATTTTTTGATGTGTGTAATTTACGTAAAAAAGCCAATTTTAGTCTTAATTTCCCCCACTGCATGAATAAATTTCTGCAAGCGCCCAGTACTGTGGCGCATCAAATGGGGATATATGTAATCAGCGTGGCATATATGTATTACTGTTACCATATCTAAATTCTCTTTCGTCCTTTGCACAAATTAATATCAATCGCCGCGTCGTAAGACAGGCAACTAATGTGTACCAAACTCCATGTCATGTGTAGCATTTATTTCTAGATTACATTTTTAATGTAGTTCCGTTTCCGTTTGTAACTTATCGAAAAAGTTCTGCAACGTTTTCTGGTTTCATCATACTAATTCTAGAGAAATGAATCTACAGCTATACTCTTGAACCTATCGACCTGTGGTTGACTTAAGACCTATTTGCATCCTTTCCGCTAAATGAAGGAAAAAGTGGTAACTTTCAAACGGGAAAACAGTGATAATCTGAATTCTGTGGGAACTAAGTTACCTGCTAAAAATAGTCTACCACGAGGTACAACAGATACCTCCTGAAACAAAAAAGTAACAAATATATCAAAAAAATATCTATGGGCTTATATTGAGAAGTAAATTGTTTGACTGTAGTGTGATTTTTAAGTCCAAAAAGTGTGTGAAAATAGTAGATACAGCTTTTTTCGGCTCTGCTAAAGGCTGGAGAAGATACTGGTCGCTGGATCCGTAAATAGGTGGCAGGATATTGAGAGGAAAAAAGAAAATACCGGAGACACTGGACGTACGCCTGTGGAATTCCCACGGAAATTGTTGCTAAGAAGTTAGTTGAAGAGTTTGTAACGTTGAGAGGCCAAGTATCTTGTGTGCTCGAAATCAGCAAAAAGCCAATCGTCACGGTAACATAGTTGGTCAGAAGTAGTCTTCCCACTCACTACATCTTTTATGGGCTCATTCTAAATTTAAATGAGTATGTTGTAATGACATTAACTAACGCAAGTTAACTAGTTTACAAGGACTTAATTACAAAATGAACAGAACTTTTATGCATACGTAAGTACATTAATTCTTTAACAACTATTCCAAAGCTTTGACGACTCACAAATATCGCGGGCTTTGGTTCTTAGACGTACAGTAAGAAAGAGAACATTCGGAGTACAAGAAAGAAATTATCAATACTTAGGTAGCGGCAGCCCGTACATGATATGTTGCGTCAGCAACTCACCTGAATTCCCGTCAAAGCCCAAGCGTGACTCATGTAGCTAATCTGACGTGGAAGGAATGGCGTTGCGAGCAACTGTTAGCATGAAATTGCGCAGAATAAATAGAAAAGCTGTACTGTATGAATTCGTAAGTGTGTCAAAGTTTATTCAACAAAATTCGAAAGAAATAAAATTTTAATTTTCTTATATCGGCATTGCTTGGGATAAAAACTAGTTTTGGAACGCGGTCTTTACACTGGTCAGTGACTAAGGTCGTCGTTCATTCTCTTCATTTTTCTATCCTTTGAATCTGCAGATGTCTTCCTGGCGTGCTCTCTCTCTCTCTCTCTCTCTCTCTCTCTCTCTCTCTCTCTCTCTCTGTGTGTGTGTGTGTGTGTGTGTGTGTGTGTGTGTGTGTGTGTGTGTGTGTGTGTGTGTGTGTTTTTCATACCTATGTAATGAGACTATTGTTTTTCAGGCTGTATTTGAAAGAGACGTGTTTCTATTAAAATTTGCATACTCTTCAAATGTTCTCACCGTTATCTGAACGAAAAAAGATGACTGTATCCTAGGACAAAGAGACAAAGGTCCACTTGCATAAGCAGGGTTGTCACAACATCTGAAATTAGGGAATTTCAAACGTGTCGTGAAAAATCGAAATAAAACAGGAAAGTCTCGTTTTTTGGCTCAATGGATGAGATGCTTTTTTCACGTAGTAGGGATGGCGGTTATCACTAAAACAACCGGATTTCGGGTAAGTCGTTTCTTTCCCCTGCTAGTTTAACATGAATGTTAAATCTGCTCAAAACTGCCGGATAGACCAAGAGGGAGCAAGTCTTCAGCACTGAATATACATGCGTACCTCAAGCCACAACACGCGCAATAACCGATTTTCGATTTTTATTCATATTATTTCCTGTGATAAACTTAGAAATCGGAGTAGGACTGAAGAAATGTATCTGTTTCACGATACATAGAAAAGTGATAATTGGTTGAATACTACAAAAAAATCACTAGTACTCTCCTATTGGTTCTAATTTTATGAAATATTTGCTCAAAAATCATGTTGTAATCGGGGATCATACCACTATTTGGGCATAATTAATCTTCAGTGCTAAAGGATGAAAACTGACAGTGAGAACTCCGTTTTTCACGTTTTTTTCCCGTTTTCATGGGCTAGAATCAGATAAAAGCATATTATGTAGACACGGGCAGATCATCTCCTTTCTATTTTTGTTGTATACTATGAATAAATTGTTAAGTGACGTATTACTGTTACCAAAATTTCCTTCCTCTTTTATTATGTGACGGGAATGGCGGACAAATATTTAATCTTTCAAATCAAACAAAGCTTTGGACTTCATTGCCACGACACTTCGTAAAAATATTTACAGACTGAGTTTTATGCCACTCTGCAACACAAAAGATTTCCCGCGACCAGAGAGAAATTGCTGGATAGTCTTCAACGCTGAATATACATGCGTACCTCAAGCCACAACACGCGCAAACAGGGTCATTATTGCCTCAGCAACTCTGTACCAGTTTTTATACCATGTGTTTGTCGCTCGTTTCTGTCGGCATTGTTAATAAAATAGCACTCTTCGCTTTTCCCCATTTTCATATTTCCAACCAATGCAAATGTTATAAATAACATTGGCCTTTGCTTTAAAAGGGTTATTTAAAATCCAGAAATTTTAGCATTGCGAAAAAACCGGTTATTCAGAACTAAAATATCAGTATCGTTTTTAACTGCCCATTGCGTAGACGCTGGATGGGCGCAGCCGAGTGGCTGCTGGGTGTCGTGCGGTCTTCCCTGCTCCATCCTCCCTACCGCTTCTCCCCTCCCTCATTTCCCCCCACTCGCTCACAATCAGCGCGCCACCACGGGTTGCCGCTAGCCCAGCAGCTGCCGACGAAAGCGCCAGGGAGGCGCGACGAGTGGTTTGTTTGGATCACTCAGTATTCGCTGAGGTTACCCGCTGCACGGATTGATCACCACGGTCTCAGTTAAACAACACCGCTGTCGCTGACTCATGATTATGCGCGTGAATAGCTGGCCGCACATGAGTGCATTTACGCGATGGGTAGGCACTTACGATCAAAACGTGCTCAGACCACCACCTAGTCACCTTTGTAGGCGAAGAAGCATTCGTAGATACACGAACCTTTACGATCCAGCTGCGATAAATAGTAGTCGAAGAACTAATAAGAGAAGAATCTCAAATGCCTTGCAGAAATTCTCTTCGCAGTATTGGATGAGTGCTAAGGACGGTGATAAGGTTGAGAGAGAATTCGCGAAACTTCTTGGTAAGCAAGTAGTTTTGGATCTCTGCGCAGGCTACAAGAGAAATCAGACGAGAATCGACCAAGGAGTTTCCTGTAACAAAATGTGTTGTAGTCAGTCAAGTGGCCACACACAAAGCATATGACGCCGTAAATTCGGCTGGTGGCGTCTCCAAAGATTGACCGTAACAATGGGCTGATTGGCTATCGCAGTGCTCGAGATCGGCATGACAAGGCTTTAAAGCAGAAACAGTGTGAAGAAAGTGAAGAAGCAGAGAGAGACCTAGACAGAAGGGATCCATCGTCCAGCACGTTAATGAAGTAAAGGCTAAAAAGTCGCGGGTACTAGTCGAGAGGGCCTCTGAACTGGGTGGGGTTGATGAGATAGCTTCTTTCAAAAAGGAGTTTTGACTGGCTTACGTTGATCGAGCGTAATTGTTCATTTCACGTTGTTCGAAAAAACCTTTTGAGTATTACTTGGCAGAGAAAATGACACTACACGTATCGCAGTGCTGGCGCCCTCATTTTGGTAACCGTAATGTTAGGTTAAAAACAATATACTCCTTTATATTTGTTGGTTCGATCTGACGCATTATCTCCCTTGAAAAGCTCATAAATTCTATATGGGACAAGGAGTTGAAACTGTTGCTTCAGATTTAGAGTCAACTCTTCAGGATACATAGAAATCCTTTAACTAAATATTGCTATTATTTACACACCTTGGCTGTTGACTGACCCTGTAGATCATAAATCATGTAAAGGAGACGATAAGACAACTTCCTTCCTCATCTTCTCCAGAGCTTAAGGTACGTTTATAACGACCTCGTCGTCGACAAAACGTTATCCGATACACCCACCCACCCGTATTTTTACTGTAGATCAATACCCAAATGACGTTTCACAATTTGGAATGCAATAATACCATATTGTTTTGGAAGCGCTACACATTAATACACATCTTCAAATTTTAATGAGCATGTTAGTATCATCTGTTCCACTGCATTCTTCGCGTTTTTGGTCGTTGAGAGGTTGGGATCATCGTCATTGTCAACGGGGTACTTTGGGCGCCAACAGCAGCGTACCTTACGTTGGACAATGCACTGGATGCACTAGTTTGTGTGTTAACCAGTTTACGCAGGATCCTACATTTGCTGCTTAAAATATGTCATCTTATGTGATTTAACTGGTACATTTCACAAATCAAGTTGACCGGTACAGAAAGCGCGAAATGTACTTTTGTCAGGGTTTTCGAGCATTTTGGCTATTTGTAGACTACTCATGAATGTGTGTGTGTGTGTGTGTGTGTGTGTGTGTGTGTGTGTGTGTGTGTGTGTGTGTGTGTGTGTGTCAGGTACGTAGAAATTTAGCTTCAAGTGACGAGAGATACCGTACATTATAATTTCTTAGAACATCTAGACAGCTAATGAGCAATTTTCCGTTTATCCCTACGTTCCTTTAAATACAGGTTTTTCTCTTTTTTAATTGGTAGAAATCCCTAATACGCAGTAACAGAAAGGGAAGGAACGAAACTCTGAAGCCGACTGCGAAGTAGTTTTCACTGAGGAAATGTAATGTAGAAAAATATCACTTACAAATGCTTCTCGAAGGAGACATCACTTGTCGTTACGCCGTAGCATCATTAAGAGCAATACTCAGGTAATTTGTAAGTAAGAGGTCAAGTAGTACAGGGTTAAGTCATCCCCGTGTGAAGCCGGCCTTAAAGTCGAATGAATTTCAGTTCAAAATATAGTTTGCCTGCATTTCCTGTTTCCACTTCTTAGATTTTAGCCTCAGCGTACTTTTGCCGATCGAGGCTCAGGTGCACGTACTCTCTGTACTCTGACCTCTTTCAACGGTGTTCATACTCCCCACCAGTTCTGAAAAAAAATTATTTAATGAAATATTCTTTTATACTAAACCAATCGAAATGGCTATTATAGTTCAACTAGGGAACATACAGACCCACAGGTAATAATCGATAAACTCACTGACGTACTATGTTGACACACTCCTTCTAGGAAAGACCTCGGCTAGTGAAATACATATGGTCTGCTGGATGTGGCAATATCACCACTTTTTCCTGATTTTTCACGTATTCCATATACGAATCTTTCATACATTTCCACACTTTCTTACTTCTGTCCTTAAAAAGATCGTGGATAAAAGTGTTGCACAGTTATGTAATTATGTGCTGCTTATTTCGTAGTTCCTAATTAAAATGAAATAATTTAATAGCTTTGTTGCTTTTCTGATACCAGTCACGATTTCCTTCTTTATTTATATTTTGCACGGCACGTTTCGGGAACCGGTTCCCATTTTCGTTTTGTATCTGCTGTCATTGATTCGTGATGTTTTCCGTGTGTGAGGTGTCACACCTGTTTTCTCCACTCCAAACACACCAATTAAAAATTGCATATATATATATATATATATATATATATATATATATATATATGCTCAATTATTAATTAATGATCAGTCTTCGTGTAGAGTTTAGTCACTAACACCAGCACCACCTAACACATGGAAAACATCACGAATAAATGGTATATCAGACAGGAAACGCCCTTGAAAATGGGAATCATTTACCGAAACGCGTCTTGCAAAATATAAATATAAATAAGAGCCACAGGCGCCATTTCTAATGGATCGGATCAAATTTACAGTTATCTTGCGACTGGGAATTCGATGCACTGTCCACATTTTGGGAAACTTCTCGGCCGATCGACAGTCGCTGACATCATTTGAGACCCGTGCACGTTCATATGGTAGATGCTAAAGATTAATAATAATCCACCGACCACAGAAGAGTGGAAGAATGTTAGCGACCTGTATAAGAAACGGCAAATTTTGCTTACTGTGTGGGATAAATAGACGTAAGAATCGTTAAACCATGGAGATCAGGTAGTGATTAGTAAAATTACAGATAGTATTTTTATATGTTGTACTAATGGCCTTAGCAGACAGCAGATGTTGTTTGATTCATAGACGTTAATCATCAAGAAGATAAATATGTTGAAAGCAACTGAACCAGGTAAAAAAATTTACACTCAAACCTGTGTAGAATTCCTTCAACTGGGACAGACGTAACTAATAGCCGTCTAAGTATCAGAGATCATTTTGCTAACGTCCTCGAATGAAGACTAATTTTTTAGTCTAGAAATGGCTCGTTGGCATTTTATTCAGGAATAAATTTCAGTGTACACTGTTTATACAAATAAAATATTTGCTTTCAGTTCTCATCAAGATCTGATTTGTGCTTGTTATCTATTTCCTCGCACGTTCCTCCCGCACGGCCGCTACAACTTCTCGCCACGATTCTCTGTCATTGTATTCTTAAATAAGAAGACTCTAATTACAGTGATGCGAGGGTGGTATAATTTGTCTACATACTGAACAGAGAGCTACCGAGTTCCTGTCCTTCTACCCAGCTACACCACAAGGAACATTTGCTTACTAGCTTTTCCGTAGCGCACATGTCAAATCAATAGCGACACGTTACACAGACAAGTTTTGGAGAGAAAGTGTCACAGCTTCTTTCTCAGAGTTCTTCGTTTTTGGAACACTGCCTGCGATCAGCTTCGAGAATGAAGCGGTTACACTGCAGGACCCGCCCATCATTTTGCAGGACAATGCTCTGCTGCATATTGTGCATGTTGTGACTGACTTGTTCAATGGATGGGGCAGGAAGTGCTGTATTAGCCACCGCACTCCCCAAACGTAAACTCTTGTGCCTTCATCTTGGTTCCTAAATTGGAAGAATTGAACTATTAACAGAACTGGCGCTGCTAATGGTATCCTACGACTTCCACATCTTTGTCGACGGGTTATGTACAATGCTGGTGACTACTTTGAAGAACAGAAAAACTTTGAAACATATCTATTTTGTATAAACTGTAAATAAATAGTCGCCACTATTATAGTTCAAACCCTCGTACATATCTTTCAATAACGTATGCAAACAGTGGAATCAAATTATTTTGAAACTAAAACTTTGTTAGTAAACTATGTGGCACACTACTGCACTGCCGACATTCCTACAGTTTATAACGTTAACGAATGACACATCTTTCAGCAGTGGTGATGTTCTCAACTGGCTCAGTGACTGTACCCAGTATGGTGGAAAAAATGGTTCAAATGGCTCTGAGCACTATGGGACTTAACATCAGAGGTCATCAGTCCCCTAGAACTTAGAACTACTTTAACCTAACTAACCTAAGGACATCACACACATCCATGTCCGTGGCAGAATTCTAACCTGCGACCGTAGCGGTCGCGTGGTTCCAGACTGAAGCGCCTAGAACCGCTCGGTCACACCGGCCGGCTAGTATGGTGAAACCCCGTATGCCACGTACTTACCATATCACCAGCAATGATTATCTCTCAGCTTGTGGACTAGGACTGTATGGTGTCAGTTAGTAGTATCTTCTCTGCTGCCAATCTGCTTCCATGTTGCACATTACCTGGTGTTCAATCTAGACCTTGTGTTGCCTGAAATATTCGTTTTCCTACCTTCAGTTATTTGTCTGAAAACACTCCTTTTACGATCATCTGCTGTCAGTAATTTTGATCTCAATGTTGTGATATCCATTGTAATACGCATTAGCAATTATGTTGAGAGACATTTAGCTACATGCATTTAACACTACCTTTCGCCCTGATGTCGAATGCGACGCGTCGTGGCTTGTACTCCACGAAACGCGATCCTACTGCTTGACGTCTCAGTCGGCGCTTGCAACTCACGGGCGTGGATGGGTCGTAGCTGGATCCAAAACTCTCCATATGGCAATCCAGATGTGTTAGTATTGAGGCCATGTGGCATGCGGCGCCTACACAAGCACCTTAATACCGTTGGAGTGTTCCCGAAAATCATACTTACACACACATATCAAAGGCTTGGGTTGATGCATTATCTTCTTGAAGTCACAGGGAGTGTAGCAGGCGAATAGGAGGATAGGTATGATCAGACAGTAGGTGTGTGTGTTGTTCACCAGTGAAAGACAATTGCAGATTTATCAAGGGTCCATTTCATCCCGTGTGACACACCCCCCTCCCATCTACCACCGCCCCCCTCTCCCTCCCCCGGTTATTGAGAATACCTTTACCATTTACCCGAACAGTGCCTTGTAAGTGGGATGTTTAGTCTCATGTAGTTTTCGACGTACTTGTTCTCCGCCATCGACCGCGACTATCATTTGAGCCTGTATTTTTTATTTTTTTTCCATGCGGCGAAACCCAACTGGCTGTGTTTCTACACCCGTGCCAATCTCTGTGCACTGTAACCTGAGCTATACAGAGTTCACCGGGATCGGTGGTTTCTGTACTCCATATCCCTCTCATCAATTTGTTGCTGTTGTTCATGGCAATGGACTTAATTATACGTGCCTTAAAGTAGGCGCAACAGCGATTGGAGAAACTAGCCTGTGGTTAGACGCGCCACAAAGCGCCCTTCAGTACTGCGCCCACGGAGAAGCCGTAGAGTGCTCTCTTTCCGATCGCTGTTTTATATGCAGGTCAGTGAACAACATTACAAATAGATAACTGAATTACTCGTTTCGAAATTGAGGATGGAGCTAGCGTCTGAGTTGTGATGCAACAACTAGAAAGGGACTTACAAATTATGGTTAACTGGACGTAAGAAAGATTATAAAATTGTCTGAGCAGTGAAACTGGAGACTAGTGAATTTTTACTGTCTTTCGTGTGGCGTTAAAGCAGCAGAGGCAGGTATGGGAATGTAGCGGGCAAACACTTAGGTGATGAAAAGAGAGTGTGAATTTTGGCGCTTTTTCAACAAATATATGTCCCCATAACGTGGAGGAAATCACGCGTGGTTCCTGCCCTAAAACTTCGAAAATCTGTCCTGGGGGCTTCAAGATTTTCGAAAGATTTGCCTTGACTCATTAATGCCTAATCATCGATGTAAAGGAGACTCCTTGTGTTTCTCAGAAGCCCAAAATCCTTGTTGTGCTATCTTCGAGCGAATGTTGCGAATCGTTTAATTCTTGTTGTAGAGCCAAGGGCAAGCAAGTTTCAGACCAGGTGAAATCTCACTCTGTTTATACGGTAGCTTTGAAATAAGAATTAACGGAAGTAGCTTTTATCCGCCTGACGCATGTTTGACACTATACCAGGCATTGTCACAGGAAATGTATGGGATAACGAAAGATTACAGCTTCACCAAACTTATTCTATGTATACTCCAAACAAAAGATCCTACGTGAACGTTTTTGCAAATGTTATTTAACATCTATACCAACGCCCAACCGCTTCTGAGAAACACGAGGAGTCTCCTTTCATCGATGATTAGGCGTTAATGAGTCAAAGCAAATCTTTCGAAAATCTTGAAGCTCCCATGACAGATGCATGGAGTTGAGTTTCTGTTACCCTACAGTCTACTTCTTCCAAATTCAGCTGTATGCGTTTCATCTTCATCACAATCAGGCATGTCGCAAACTTAACGTAGCAAGGGATATAGTTTGCAAATCCGCCCAATCCAAAGTATCTGGGAGTCACTCTGGATCGTACTCTGACGTACAAGCAGTATTGCGAGAATACGAGAACGAAGGCGGAAACCAGAAATATCCCTGGTAAGATCAGCGGTAGCACGGGAGGTTTTCGACCATAAGTCATGAGAATCACGGCACTAGAAACATGTTAAAGTGCTTGCAGAGTATGCCTGCGCAGTCAGGTACAAATCATTTATTTATTTGTTGCTTACATATTTAGCCTGACCAGATAGGGCCTTAAGCCCTGTCTTTCATCTGACAGTGATAGTAGCTATTAGGAAGAAGCAGAATGCAAGTAGAGAACTCTGCAGCAGAGGGATAGAGAAAAGTGGTTGGTGGTGGGGGGGGGGGGGGGGGGGGAGATGAGACTGACTGACTGACGAGAGTGAGTTGCACAGAATATGGGGGAGACGGTATTGTGATAGGTAGGCCCCATTAGCTCTCTTGTGAAGTTAGGAAGGAATTTAATTTCTCTGATATTTTTGGCGAAAACTGTTCCAAAGTTGCCTCCCTCATATGGAAAACTATGTAGAGAACATGGCAGTCTTATAAGGGGGACAGCGATAATTTTACTAGGTGTTCAGAAGCGTATCCTGTCGTGCTGTATAGATAGTTCTGTAAGAGTTGAAGACAAATGAGCTTGAGTGCAGTGATTGAGAAGACGCTAGAGTAAACATAGAGTACGATGGTTACTGTGCTAATCGGCATGTAGCCATGATAATTGTTCGTAGGCTGATGTAATACGGTCGGAAAAACTTTAGTCACAGTTGTATCGTACACAGTTATTGATCTCCAGTTCCAGCCTGCGTGAGTTTTCGTACGAAAGTCCTTGGAAAATTAGCACCACCGTAGTCAAGTAAGTGGAGCATTAGTCTAAGAGCTTATTTTTAAGCTCGAAAGAAAATACTTATTTCTGTAGTGAGTGAAGTGATACCTTACAGACTGCAGACCATCCACGCAAACTTGGTTGACAAGGCGCGGAACGAAACGTGTAGTCGTCTTTCAAGTTGTTTGATATGTACGGCACTGGTAACTAGGGGCACGTAAGCATAGCGCCACCCATATATTCGTCGCCAAGAAGCTGCCAACGCGGAGGGACAAATCCGGCTCATCGGGAAAACCATTCATTACATGTGTATGTTCCAGCAACCCCACGTTTGAGATCAAGCCTAAATTTCATCTAGTATACATCAGTAACTATGCCTAGACTCTCCCTTCCTCGAGAACTGGAAGATCCAGGAGAAACATTCAGAAATTACGCTTCCTGTGGGTACCACCTGCTGTGCCTCTTGCACACATCTTCTGTTTGCAGTTCCGTGAGCATTTGTTGCACGACTTTGGTCAACACTAGTGTAGCTTGACAGTTCAAGATTTCATTTGCTTTTAATGCTACTTACTCTTTATTGTATTTGTTTCTGACTAGAACACATAATAAAGTGAGTATATTTATTGATTCTTACTGGATCTGTAACAAATTAACAAAGGAGAACACTGTGATGATTTAAGCAATTACTTTTTCCATGTCATTGGTGAATCTATGACTGTAAAAAAAAACTATACTATAAGCAAACATCTCCGCTTATCGTAGATGTCTTACTGAAATGTTTCTCAGCAGTACTAAGATTTTCTTTTTTATTTCTTCTGCCTTTGTACAATCTTCAGCGTACCGCCTCGCGGTCTGGCGCCATTTCACGAAGTGGGCGGCTCCTCCCCTCGGAGGTTCGAGTCCTCCCTCGCTCATGGGTGTGTGTGTTGTTCTTAGCATAAGTTAGTTTAAGTTAAAGTAGTGTGTAAGTCTAGGAATCGATGACCTCAGCAGTTTGGTCCCTTAGGAATTCACACACACACACACACATATATATATATATATATATATATATATATATATATATATATATATATATATACTGCACATTTCGTTTACTGCCGTATCACGTTTGTTCCTACTCTGATAAGCTTTGAAGCTGTTGTCAAAACCGTATGGTTTCAGTTTATATTGTCAGAACACTCACGTGTTCCGTGCACTACGTTGCTATATTCTAACATCTTTCTTCTCGAAACGTGCATAGGTACTGACGTCTTCTCCTCTCGAAGGCACGTTTCGGTTTCTATCGGAAGCATTCGTGTAAGAGTAAGAACAGAAAGAGTGCCCGTAGTCTGTGCGCCGACTCGCCGCGCTGGCCAGCGCAGCTATACACGCCTGCGGGTGCACACACAGAACGTTGGGCAGCACGTCATGCGCGCTTCGATAGTACCAGACAGTTGCGACGCTACTGAGTCGCATGGCATTCCATGTCATAGCCAGATAAATGCGGCGTGTTTCTCTTTTTGTCACGCGCCATATCTAAGCTACTTACAGTTTGCGAACGTTTCTGCTTTGGTTGTTCTATTGCCTCAGGATCCAGGAAAACGAGAGGCGATTCTGAGTTCAGTATTAGTTTTTGGTTGATCTAGTGGAGAAAGATCCATGTATTTACGATCGTAATGGTGCTGAACACAGCAACAGGAACGCTTAAAATAAGTGTGGGATAGGACTACTGGTAATACAGTAATTGAAATTTTCTAAATTTGTTGTAGAAGTGAACAAAATAGAATTACATAAGGTGGATTTCTGTAAAAATCTGCAAATCTCTTCGCTGCTTTACTTCTGATCCTTGAAGAAGCTAGCTACACTTTCAGTATGTAGGTACATAGATGATACTTCGTTGTGAAAAGACAATTCTCCCATGGACCAAGAAAGAAGCTACAGTGTGAATCACTCAATTGCGGAGCATTGCTTGGTAGCTGTTGGATTTCTGGTTTTTGATGCGAGTTCTCAAGTTCGAACCATCGTATAGCTTTTATTCGTGCCATAATTGAAGTAGCCAACATCTGGCTTTCTGACACTTCCATACCAAACAAACGTCCTACAGACCACCTTCCCGGGGATAATCCGTTATTAAATTACGCCATTCGTTAGTTAATTCTCTGAGAGACCACAATTTCATGTGTTCTGTAAATGGAAAAGCACTCGTCT
The DNA here is from genome assembly GCF_023864345.2 of Schistocerca serialis cubense. Lineage (NCBI taxonomy): Eukaryota > Metazoa > Arthropoda > Insecta > Orthoptera > Acrididae > Schistocerca > Schistocerca serialis. The sequence goes on along the minus strand of NC_064638.1, from coordinate 120,569,253 downwards.
CCCGGCAGAATTTTGATTCTGAAAGCGGTATTCCCTCCTAACTGTGCTTGCTTTACTAAGTTTCTTTTAATACTCACCAACATCAGTTGATAAATATTATCCATCTGTATCTAAAAATAGCACATCACTATGCATTGGAATTCTAAAATGTTGATCCAAATTTAAATCTTTTATGCCTCCCGTCGAAGCGACCATTACAGTTAGATAGATTCCACACTTCCTAATAACCTTGAGCTGTTTTGTTCCAAAATTATTGATTTGATGTTGGTAAATATATAGGCTGTAGATGTTCTCATATTGCCTTTGGCGTGTCAGCCAAAATTATTTGAATCGTTGCATGTCCTCAGAACAAAATAAAAAGAAATAGGAATCATATTCAACTCCAAAACACCTGAAAGCTGGTAAGAGAAACCCACCATTCGGTTTAAGTGACGACAACCATTAGTTTCCGAAAAAATGACGACCAAAGTTTAGACACCAGTTCATCGAGTCGCTTGCGCAGCGTCAAATGTGAGTCGGTAGCATCGTTGCCTTTTGTAGCCAAATCCAATCTTATGTTTAGTTTTTCTGTATTTTTTGCTGGGTCGGAAGTACGTGACAGCAACATTTTTCGTGGCGTTACGAAATACAATGAAATTGACAAATGAGAATTTCAAATCTTATTTCAGATAGATTTTTTTCATCGCAAGTCGAATGTAAGCTTATATTATTGAAAGTAATCGAACATGAAAAACATTCCTTTTCTGATTTGATTTTTACTCCCATACTGGGAGAGAAACACTGGACTTGCATTCGGGAGGACGACGGCTCAAATTCGCCTCCTGCCATCCTGATTTAAGTTTTCCGTGATTCCCCTAAACCGCTTCAGGCAAATGCCAGGATGGTTCCTTTGAAAGGGCACGGCCGACTTCCTTCCCTAATCCGAAGGGACCGATGACCTCGCTGTTTGGTCCCCTCCCCCAAACCAACCAACCAACTTGGAGAGAACCATTGCATTCCACCTGTCACAAAAGCATTCACATCCTAAAAATTTCGGAGCACCACGAGCAACGGAGCGAAGCCACATACACCATAGTCACATTATTGAGTGTATCAGGAAAAGAAGTCTCGTTAACGCTGCAAACCACCATGTATGTCGAAACATTTTCGGGAAAGCTGGAGCCTGTAACTGATGCTGGATCGAGGCGTGTATTTGAATTGCATCGTGTCTACTTGTGATCTCTCTTAGCTGTACGATGAGAGCTGGACACTTCTGTTATCAGTGAGTATAATTTTTCTACTGCCGGTAAAAGTATACGTCACAGAGTTGACATAATGCCGTGCACTTCGCAGAATTACTTGTAATGAACACGTTAGTATTAAGATTTCATCAACAAACAACTTATCGTAGAGGAAGTGGTAGAAATATGGAATACCATTTTGTTTTTCGTTCATAAATTTGTCAGTATTTTACATTAAGCAAACAAAATATCTGTTGCACATATTTCAGGATATATGGAATACTCCACTCGTTTCAAGTTTGTTAAAGTTAAAAACAAACGAATAATGGAAAATCTAATAATTCATTGTCAAAGAAAACGCTATAAAAATAACTCCATAAAAAACACCAAATATACCTTTTTTCAGTTGTTAACTTCCTTACGCCAAGTAATTTCACTTGAGGAAGTCATGCGTATTCCTCTACCGTAATGTGCACATTCAGGGTGCGCCCGTATTTGGCACGTTAGACACACTACCCATTCTTTCCTTCCCTCGTTCTGCGAATATTTACCTGAGCAGACGAGACAATTGCCATCATCAAAAGTGGGTGTCACTGTTGTCCAGAACTTTAGTCTCACAATAAAAGACACCATCCTCAAAATCAGAGATTCTTGGTTCCTGGGATTTGGTCGCCTCTGCTTCTTTGTCTCCAGTTTATTTGTTGCTGTCTTCGATACTTCAAGAGATGGCATCAAGGTTAGGACTGCTGAAGGACCTGCTTTCCTTTCCTTTATTCCTGGCACCTTCCGTATTTGTGCAGTGGGTGAGATTTGTCAAGGTGTAATTTCAGATGTGGCGGCAGATGTTTCTCCCTCTACTTCAACTTTATCCTTCCCACTTTCAGAAGCCACAGCTGCTGCAGCAAACGGCTCATTGACTGGATGATTCGGTAAATCCTTAATTATACCTTCATTACTGGCAATGAAGTCTGCATCCGTAAAAATATGATGGTTTGACGTGTATTCATTGCTGGCAATGAAGTCTGCATTCGTAAAAATGATGGTTTAACGGGTATATCATGTCACCCTAAATGTGTTGACTGCTATCGCCCCTGTCTGGCACTGAGGTAGACCTTGTCATTCAGTTCGGCGATATACAAATTTGTTACTGGACATTCATTATTCGTCATCCATACGCGTACCAGCTCAGAATAATAGGTATTCAAAGGACTCGTGAAAGTTCTGTCCAGCGGTTACATCTTGTAGGAGGCAGACACAAGGTTTGACACGGTTTCGCGTGCGAGATTTAAAACATCCAGATTTCTGGAATGGCCCTTTTTTTTCCTCTCAAACACGTTTAATTGTTATTTCATAGCAGACTCATTCCACTGCTTTCGAGCTAGGGAAGTCATTTCTGAAGTAATTCCTATAAGTAAAACAGGTTGTGAAAGTACAGCAGTTATGTGGAACACTAGTGTAAAAATGCGGAATTCCATATTGTGCCATATTGTGAAATTCAGAAACGCAAATAAAATCCAAACTTAAATTTAAATAGGCGAGAAACACGTCATTTTGCTTCTCAATGCCCAACGGAAATTTGCAACGCTTTGAGAGACGTGTGTGGGAACAGTCTAGTGGGTCGTAGGTGGAAGGCCATCAACTGCAACAGACTAAATCTCTCAGGTTACTGTTAATGGCATTCAGAGAGACGATAGACGAAAAACATATGAGGAAATAGCAAATGCGGTCAGAATGTCTTGCTTCAATTTACTGAATTCGTCAGAGAAGGGGTAACAGGCTTGCTGGTGGTGTCCCCATTTTGCACTATAATACAAGACCGCATATTGCCCTACTATTGAGAGAAACGCACGACAAATATGGATGGGAAATAATCATCCACCCACCATACAGTCCTGATTGAGCCCGCCCTATTTTGTTTCTCAGATTTAAGGAACTACTCCTACGGAAACTTTTTTATACAATTGACGAAACTTGTAGTGACGTGATTGTAGTATTCAGACACCTGAACAATGGAATTACCTATTCGGAATACAGAAGTTGCCGAGTGTTGGGTAAATGTCATAAGCAGGAATGGAGACTTATGTTGAAGGCTTGTAAAGGTATTTTATAAAGTAAATATCTTGCAGCGTGCAGAACAGAAGAAATGATCCTGATATTTGTTTTCAGTAATTCAGTTGTATTTCACCAAAAATAACGCAACAACAAAAAAAAGATTATATATGAACACAGCCTGAAGACGTGTCTGTAGACGCCCCAGACAGCAGTGGGATTCAAACCTGACTGTCGCCCTCCATACGGCCCGACGACCAGGAGTGGTGATCTGGGGTGCCATTTCGTTTCGTAGCAGGACTCCTTTGGTTGTCACCCTTACAGCATAGCGGTACGTAGAGTATCTTCTACGCCCCGTTTTGTTGCCCTTCATGGCATTTTGTTGCCCTTCATGGCAAGCCATCCTGGTCCTACATTTCAGCACACGCTGATAGTTTCTACTGCTTGTCTTTGTGCGTGCCAAACCCTACCTTGGTCAGGAAGATCGCCAGAGCTCTTCACGATTGAGAACGTTTGGAGCATTATGGGCAGTGCCATCAACCATTAGGGCCCGAGGTGGAGCAACGCGTTATCGACTTGTTCAGTTTGTGAAGCTCTTTCACTTGAATAAATCATTCAGTTTTTCAGAAATTTGCAATAATTTGTTTGTTTGTACATGTACATCACATCCACAGATTTCTATCCCATTCGGATAATTCATTTGTCGTGCGTCGTTTTTTTATTATTATTGTTATTTTATTTGAGTTTATAAGGCCTCAGATTTTGTCATCTTACAAAATAATTAGCCATTGCATCCTGTATTTGTTTTTTGCACATTTTTCTTCTTCCAAGCAAGTTTGTGGCAGTCTCTAAACCATTCTCAGTAAATGCGTCCTATTGTTTGTGACGCTCAGAACACGATATGTTTTTTAACTACATCAGTAACGTAATAGTATTTCGCATCCATTGATCGCCGGAACACACGCAATTTGTTCGACAACGTGTGAACAAATACAGTTATTGAAATTTTCCTGAATGAAACTGTTAATGTAGACAAGAATAATTGACGTATAGAGTATATAGCTAACTATGCCACTGGATGCGCGGTTGCCTATCGCTTAGTTTTACAATGAAAATAACTCAGTTACCTTCAAATGTAACTGAGGTCATAAACCACATACTAAAGAGAAACACGATCTGCAATTCCACACAGCATGCGACCATAGCATCGAGTGTGGCACGTCGTAACTCATCGCGGCCACTTACGTATTCGGGACTGGAAAGATATAACTGTCCTTTCAGTGTTAAAAAACAATTACTATATGTTTGGTGTACGATTCGTACGCAGCGGAATGGGACCTAAAATGCACCAGATGTAAACTGGCCGGTGGCTACATTTTCAACTACGAGGGCTGTTCAATAAAGAATGATCGAAAATTTTTTGACAACATACCTTTTCTCATCCTTATAATTTTGATGGTCCTTCTCAAAGTAGTCTCCCATTAACGCTACGCACTTGTCCGAGCGTTTCTGCCAGTCTTCAGATACATGCTGGAAAACATTTTTTGAGAGGTCCTTCAAAATCGCCACCGTAGCCTTCACCACTGCGTCTGATGATTGATAATGCCTCCCGCGAAGGTGTTTCTTCATGTTAGGGAATAGAATAAGGAGGGTGAGGGATGCACTTTACGTTGATTTTTGTAAGACATTCAGCAGCAACATTGGCAATATGCGGCCGCGCATTATCGTGGTGCAGCATCCAGCCTGCTTCATGGAAATGTGATCTTTTGCGACTGATATGGATTTACAATGTTTTCAGGACATCCATGTAGTATTGTCCAGTTACTGATGTGTGTGCAGGTACAACATGTCGCTAAACTATTCCATGAATATCAAAGAATGAGATGACCATAACTTCCCCAGCAGAGGCAACCACTTTTGCTTTTTTGGAGGTAGGTGATGGAGATTTCCACACTGAGCATTGCTGTTTGCTCTCAGGATCAAAATGATGTAGCAAAGCTTCATCAACCGTGATTACATTTGAAAGAAACTCCGGATCTTCCTCTAACATCAACTTCAGCTGCATACAGACCTGCACGCGAATGTCCTTTTGTTCAGGAATCAGCGGTCTTGGAACCCATCGCGCACAAACACGTGTCATGTGTAATTTTTCTGTCACCAACGTGTGGATGGCACCCAATGAAATGTTCAGTATTTCAGAAAGTGATCTTAACCCTGTGGTGCATGAATTTCACTGCAGTAGACAGCTGTTAATGGTCAATTCTCTGGCGTTTTCAGTCAGTCATGAGGCTGCAAATGCATGCAGGACACAACACCAGTAGGGAGTGCGCACTGCAGTGAACGGTGTACATTTGCAGCCTCAGGCCTGATTGAAAATGTCAAAGAAGCTACCTTTAACAGCTGTCCACTGTAGTTGACGCTATGCGCCACATGGTTAAGGTAATTCGTCGATCCTCTCTCACCATGACAGCAGCAGTGTTGATGTTCTCTTCCGTAAGAGCACTATCTGGAGCACCGGGTCCACCTTCCTTTGAAAATGATTGTCTCCCCTCTTTGAACATTTTAAACCACCTTCGAGTTGTGTTGTTGGAAAGAACAGACTCTCTCCATAGGCCTCATGTAACATTGTACAGGGCTATTACAAATGATTGAAGCGATTTCATAAATTCGCTGTAGCTCCATTCATTGACGTATGGTCACGACACACTACAGATACGTAGAAAAACTCATATAAAGCTTTGTTCGGCTGAAGCCGCACTTCAGGTTTCTGCCGCCAGAGCGCTCGAGAGCGCAGTGAGACGAAATGGCGACAGGAGCCGAGAAAGCGTATGTCGTGCTTGAAATGCACTCACATCAGTCAGTCATAACAGTGCAACGACACTTCAGGACGAAGTTCAACAAAGATCCACCAACTGCTAACTCCATTCGGCGATGGCATGCGCAGTTTAAAGCTCCTGGATGCCTCTGTAAGGGGAAATCAACGGGTCGGCCTGCAGTGAGCGAAGAAACGGTTGAACGCGTGCGGGCAAGTTTCACGCGTAGCCGCGGAAGTCGACGAATAAAGCAAGCAGGGAGCTAAACGTACCACAGCCGACGGTTTGGAAAATCTTACGGAAAAGGGTAAAGCAGAAGCATTTCTTAAACAGGAGATTGGAAAACCGATGGATCGGTCGTGGTGGAGATCATGATCAGCAATTCATGTCATGGCCTCCACGCTCTCCCGACTTAACCCCATGCGATTTCTTTCTGTGGGGTTATGTGAAAGATTCAGTGTTTAAACCTCCTCTACCAAGAAACGTGCCAGAACTCCGAGCTCGCATCAACGATGCTTTCGAACTCATTGATGGGGACATGCTGCGCCGAGTGTGGGAGGAACTTGATTATCGGCTTGATGTCTGCCGAATCACTAAAGGGGCACATATCGAACATTTGTGAATGCCTAAAAAAACTTTTTTGAGTTTTTGTATGTGTGTGCAAAGCATTGTGAAAATATCTCAAATAATAAAGTTATTGTAGAGCTGTGAAATCGCTTCAATCATTTGTAATAACCCTGTATAGGCCTCAGCTGAAGATTCGTTGAGACGAAAGCAGAATTTCAAAGCCGCATATTGTTTCTCGCTTGTTACCTCCATTGCAGGAGTAGGCGATAATGTGTCTGATCTTGCTTGCCTCTCACAGGCGGGAACAAGGAGTCCCAACAATCAAACTACTCCGGCGTGTTTGTTGCACATTAAGCTAACAGAATATCATAAGATTAAATTTTAGCGCGAGAAACTATGACCGTAAATTTTTCAGTATTTATTGAACAGACCTCGTACAAACATTTTTAAATATATGTGGCATGCTTACTTTATTTCTAAATATCATACTAACAATAAGCAATACCGAAAAGAGACAGTTCATGATCAAGCTTAGATTTCCGAGTAGAAGCGTAAGAATCCGATTTTTACTTCTTACAGTTCGTCAATACCGAATGAGAAACATAGCATGTAGGGAACATGCACAATCCCAAAATAGTGGCTCTTAATTTTTAACGCGAAAAGTAAAAGTTTCGCTGAAAAACTAACTACAGAGATGTGTGCAGCATCTCTCTATTTAATAAAACATCTCCCAGATTTTCTCGGCGTGACTTTAATTTTATGCGCAATATTTCGATGACCCAGCCGTCTCCTTAAGTGCCGCACGCTGTTACTTGTACACGCTGCCTGGACTCAGACTTGAAGAAAATGGTTGGATCGGTCTTCGAAATAATGTGCATAAAATGGAGCGAACTCGGAGGAACACCCAGAAGCTCACTATTGATTAACAAAAGACAGAATACCTTCATCGTGTGAAGAAGACATGGTACCACGTTACTTGCACTAGCATAGTCACACGCATACTATACTGCCATGTATCTGGCACGTCGTTGGGCGCCCATTCGAAGATAATGGGCGCGTCAACGTTTGGGTATGCAGGGTAGTAAAAACAATTTGTAAGGATTTTGAAGGATGGCTATGCTGAGAAATAACTGTTACGAAAAAAAAAATCAGTACGTTGCGCCGCTTCCGAGTTACTAGCGTTGAAGTTAGCCAATCAGGCCGTTGGGCGCGAAAATTCAAGCCCCCTGTCAGAGGCGGTGTCACCAAGCGTGTTATTCGTTTTGTTGCCTAAAACCGAACAAGAGAGCGATACAAAAATTGAAAATAGAACGGTGGTAAAAATCGAATTCGATCTAGGGGCTGAGCAGTCTTACGCGCTAACATCGACGCCATGAGAACAACTGACACTAATTGTTTGTCGCGGGGCGCTACACTTTGCGCGCGCAATGGCCTAATTAGATAACTCCATGCTAATTAACTCGGAAATGGCGCAATGTGTTGAACTTTTTCTTGACTTTTGTTTCTCAGCACAACATAGCCGACCGCGTAACTTCTGTATACTTTCCTTCGATTCATTGCAACATTCCACATTAGGGTTGGGGTAGCAGAGATTACGCTGCCTGTGCAACTCTTCGAATCTCGTGCGTGTCAATGGACACTTGTCAGTGGTGGTTTCTTTCGAATAGAGATACTCTCACTATAGCCTTGACATAGTGGCAGCACAGCTTTGGAATGTCTCATGCTACGTGCGTGCACTGTTTGGCTCGATGTAAAGAGCTGATAGCGCGTCTGCTTATTCGGAGCAGCACTATCAAACTGGTGGCCGGTGCAAAGTTCACGACTCGATGCGCCGTGGCGATAGGCTCTCTCTCTCTCTCTCTCTCTCTCTCTCTCTCTCTCTCTCTCTCTCTCTCCCCCTCCCCCCCCCCCCCCCCAATCCCTCCACCCTTCCTCCTTTCACTCCCCCCCCCCCCCCCCCACCTGTATCAACACAAACCCGCCAAAAAAAAGGTACCTCAGCTTTTCTAAAATAGTTCCTAACGCGGATAACAAGCCGCAGCCCTCCGGTTCAGGTAGAAGTAGCATAAATGCGAATTTGGAGCGGCACTTAGAATAAAAAGCTATCATTTTCTGGAAATCGTCAAGAAAAGCATGCTTGCTTTACGTTGTCGAAGTGATTCGTGAATGTGTGCACTGAATTATTTACGATAAAGACGTTTCTCAAATTGTAACTAATGTCATGGAACGACGCTCTTTCATTAAATTGCTTTCAGCAAAAGATTCTCACATTTATCAGAACTTTTGAAAGGTGAAATGATAAATTTAAGATGTATTTGGAAGGAGAAATAAGGGTTTTAAATTAGCTAAAAGAGTGAAAATTTTTATTTGATCTGTGGCCTTATTTCCGCACGCCTGTTTGTTTTTACAAAAACAATGAAAGAACCCTTTTTTTGATAAAAATCATTGTTTCTCAAAATATTCGCCTATAATAAAAAATACATGCACTTTTATATCCGTTCGAACCAATTCTGGAAACATTTTTCCATTCTGATGCTGGTACCTCAAAAGCAAGGTTTTGCAAGGGTCCAACAAGTTCTTGAGGTGATGAAAATTGCCGTCCATGTATATTTGTTTGTCTGATGGAGGGGAATGAAAAGAATTCCTATGGCGATAAATCAGATCAATAATGGCAATAAGGTTTTGGTCTGTTTGAGCTGCTGGCATTGTCATAAATGCTGCGACATTTTTTAATCTTCTTCCTCAATTTATTGTAGTGATAAACGATCGGTTTCGCGCAAGGTCTTCGCAAACGAACCACTGTAGTTGGTGTCTCTTCATCGTGGGATACCCAAACAATTGGTTGATGCTGTGCTTATTAACTCATACGAATACATCAAACTTCAGTCTCCCTTTACAATGATGTATATGTATATGGATTTAACATTTCCACGGTCGAATATTTCCTTACACAAATTGACACTACTTTGTTTATGAACTTCGGTCGAATCGTGCGACATCTCGCTGTTATTTTTCACAGTTTAATGTTCATCAAGAATCGAATATACTGCAATCTTCCATATGCATAAGGTTGTTTCTACCTCACGGTAAGTCTCAGGTCGAACCTCTTTTGTCATGTTGCGCACTTCTTCGATGTGTCTTGGATCAGCTACCGATTATACTCTATCTTGTCAAAATTCTTCGTTGATGGAAACATGCATGACGAAATTCTGTAACAGTTCTGAACAGTATTTTCTAAATATAACTACTATTAGTGCAATCGAAGCTGACACTCGACGAGGAGGCTGATTGAAGCGAACGGAAATCGGAAAATGCCTATACGATTGCTCCCATCTGTCATCACGACGATTGTCAGTTTGGATTGCGCGAACGAAGCGCTTCGAGGTCTTCTTGTGTACATTCACGTGACATTTCAATTTTTTCCCAAAATTTTCTTTAATTGGTCACTGTAAACAAACTACTTGGCAAACTTTTGAACTGCCGTAGTTTTAATAACAACAACAACAAATTTTCAAACCGTAGTAATGTCACATCTCAGTAGCGCCATGTAGCGGTCGTTGAAAGAAAAGGGAAACAGTGAACCTTACATTCATACGAATACCATCTCGAATGTGGTGGATTTTACCTTAACTGATAATGATTTACTTGACACATCGATTAAATGAAGATAAAAGCGCTATTACTGAGTCAGTATTACGCGTAAGAACTACCTGTTTTAAGTTAGTAGTTACGCAATGACCCGTTTTTTCAACACTCAAAGTACTATTCCAAGGTGAAAATAGCTTCGGCTTTAAATAGATTAGTAGTCAACTCTTCGTGCTAGAGACTGGTTGCAAATTGAGCTGAAAAGAGGGCGGGTTAGTAGCTAATTGGTTAAGTTAGCCATTCATTTACCAGAGCAAAATACATATTCAAAATCAGTAATACTGTCTTTTTTGTTCCTTATTTAGCCTTCATTGTTATTTGGGAGACCTTGGGGGTGTCTTCCCCGGCGTTTTGTGCGGTAGGCCATCTTTGAGGTACAGTCACGTAGACCTGTCTGCTCCAGGAAAAAGGGACTGATGACTTACAGTTTGGTCCCTTTAATCAGACAGACAGTTATCCAAAACAAACAAACAAACACACACGCACGCGCGCGCGCGCGCGCGCGCGCGCGCGCGCGCGTTTCGTGCACAGCACTAGCTAACCACTGCTGGATCCTTTAGCAGAAGTCGCAATTCAGCTTCATATTCTCAGTTATCGTCATCACAGAGATCGTCCTATAGTAGATAGGCTCCATACGACATTGTTTGAGGCGGAACTTTTTGCATAGAGCAAATCATCGTTTGCAACTGGTCCTATACAGGCAGAGGCATAAATACTATAATTTGAAATGAAGTAGTTTGCAATAGTTACCGTACAAACCTGACATACTGAAGGTCGTGGGTTCGAATCTAATTATGGCTATTTGTAATTCTGTATCATAATGACAATTGTTGTTTTTAGTTAATTGGTTAAATGTAATTTTTTTTATTTTTAATGTTTCTTCGCATCATTTTCATCACCGTATTGACTTTATTTGGTCTTATTTTTGTACCCGTCTTTCGTTTTTCATTTGTAATCAGCTTGTCTCGCCTACAACCTGTAACAGAGTAATGACCAGGACTGTTCATTGGTTGCTATCGCACCAGCTCGTGAAGCCAATGAAGCTGTTAGTGCTGGAACTGATAGTTTTCTGCCTTGAGTTTGCTGGGAGAAGTCAGCTTTAATCTCCGTGAACAAAACAGCGTGATTAATACTTCTGCCGCAGGTTACTGACCGCCTTTTCCCTGATACATTGCACAGTATGCGGTTTGGTTAAGTTAGGACACGAGAGTAAGTCCAAAGCTAAAAAGACGTCGGTTGCCGCAGTTCAGTCGTTGGTCACTTAAAATCAGTTGTGGGTAGAGCATTTCACGTTCCCGCCGTACCTGACGGCAGCTGCTTCCAACATTGCACCGCGTCACATGAACAGCACTTCCGAAGTGACCCGCTTTTAACCGAACGGCTGCCCATGTGGCAACACTGTAGTGGCAAATGACTGGTGTCAACAGTAAAGTAATTTTAATGGGACTATAGTAAAAGTGGTTTGTTGTTGCCTTCCTTCAGTCCGTGAATGGTACCTTACTTACACTGTTTGGTCTAGGTTAATGTAGTATGTGCGTTTGTGTAATGTAATGTTGGCGTTTGTGCTGTTACGGATAGCTGCGGAGAAAAGGAAGAAGATTATCGTGATAATGAGGTATATCTCACAGTCCACTTTTCGTCTTTAAGTGACGGATAACACGAGACTGCGCTGGCTCCGGAGCGAAACTCACTACATTGATGACCGATTGTGAGCGGTAGGCAGCTTCCGTTCCTCCCATTTCCGGTCAGATGATACAAATGGAATCTTATCACGTTGTAGGCTGCTGAGAGATTTAGCGACCTCGACCACGGAAAAGGACGGTTAAGATAAAAAAGAATTGCTCGCCAATTAGAAAGAAATCTGTGTTGTAACAGTACTGTCTTTAAAATAAGAACATTATATAATATGATTGAAGAGTTTATTTTGTGTGTGTATAGATTTGATAGCAGCTGCAAACTCTGTTGTTTCAGAGAGAAACGCGCGGCTTGGCGCTGGGCGCAACATCGCGCGAGGATAGCCAGTCGGTGGACATGGCTGCAGGCGCAGATCTCTGACCTGGAGTACCGCATCCGCCAGCACAATGACATCCACAGGTAGGCGTGCTCTCCTCTTCAACCTTCTATGCTTCTGCGCATATTTGTGAGTACTATGGAAGACGCCATTCCAGTCCTACAGTACTCTAATAAATAGGTACTTTCATTTCTTAAAAGGAAGTCATTTTCTTTCGTTGGCTATTCTATGATTTCATTATTTAGAAGTTAGTTAATTTTACCCACCTACGCATAATTAAGCACATAAAATATATTGTATGTTTGCAGCATGTTATATTCCATACATAAGTGTCTTGTATATGTGGGGAAGAGGGGGAGGAGGCAAATATGACGACGTCCCTAATAAAGAACTTCGCACAACCATAGTATCTACTAGCTCAACTACCAAGTCCATATGTAAAATGGAAAAAGTGCAGTCAATATGCCGGTTTTGTTACTGTGTCAGCATACGTTACACACTAAAATAAGTAGAAACACACTTTGACTTATTAAAATCAAATTGGGTGCAATCGACACATTTACCAGCAACCCGCCATATTGTAGCTTGATTATGCCCAATCAGGAGAAATTAGATAACTGATAAATAATGGAATAGTGTTTATTTAAAAATAAAAGAGCCTACACAGGAAAATGAGTTCATTAAAGTAAACATCTAGTCTCTATTACATTACTTACGGAAATATGCATCTCAATTTCATATTTGCAGATGCAGCTTAGTAATGTCTTCACCTATTAACGTAGACCTGGATGAGAAATGTTAAATGATATTTAATTATCTGAAGTTCTATAAGTAATTTTTGGGAAATTACAGTATTTATGACATAGCAGGTTGATCCTTAAAGCAGAGGAATTACCTCGAGTTGAGAACTCGAGGTAATTCCTCTGCTTTAAGGATCAACCTGCTTGTGTTTTCCTTAGGCCAGACTAGATTGTGACACTTCGACGGAGCTTCATTGTAATCACGATTGTATTACATACAAATGCAGCAAAACACACAAACCAACTTCACCGATTAATACCAACACTAAAATTCACGTTGGGAGTCGAGTCGGATTTCTCTGGCTTATTGTAGATTCCCATAACATGGAGAGTGGATTGGGCTAGTTCAAGTTAATCAAGTATGGAATTATTGTAAACATTGTAGTTAGTGGTGGGAAACGCATTGCCGATATTGTAGTTGGACGGGTAACCTGTGGACACCTGTTTACGACTGTCACCAAAGTCCAAGGAAATTGCAAGAGGTAGACTATTTTCCTCACTCCTGTAAATGTTCGTTCAGTATTAGTTGAAAGATGTTAAATTCTAACTTTACGCCAAGAAGTTATGAGAGACAGTAAAATGTCATTTGGAGAAGAATGGGACACGAAATATGTCGTTCTCCATGTGGAAACGTCCTGCGACTAGCTATAGCGATGTAGGAAAGCCGCAGTCGTCCTCCCGAAAAAGACATCTGCCTAAATCTCTGCGTTACCTCGCTCGGTTGACTTCAGTACTAATGCTCGTTTTTCACCATGAATCTGATTTGCTGTAAGCACAGCTCACGTAAGCGGTATTAAAAATCTCTCTGAGCGCATATGTTAGCTGGACTCGAGGCAGGGTGAGATATTAACATCATGTCTGTTTCGGATCAGTGGTGAAGAGACTTCTTAGTCCAAAATCAGGTAAATATTTTCAGTTCCCACTGGGAGAGACTAGCATTTCGCCACAGTGGAATGACACACGAAAGTCCTACAGCGAAAGAAGTGCCTCGGACGTGACCGGAGTCAAGTTATCTGCTTCAGTGCAGTGCTACCCAAATAATCCGTACTTGATGTGAGGAATAGCGCATTGTTCTTAAGGTAAGGTTTACGCAAGTCGTTTCTCATTCTCCAGAGCTAAATTCGGTGAGATGTCACAGTGGCTGAGACACAGTTAATCATGAGGGGTGGACCTCAAATCTCGTCGCGTTATCCTTACTTATTTTTGCTGCTGTCTGTGCACCAACTTAAGTCGAAGAGAAGGAATTGATGGTACCATCTTTAAAACTAATAAAGATCTTTTTCATTCTTCCCAGTCCGGGTATTATCTCGATGTCGTTGTAAAATAAAAGGTGGTCTTCCATTCCTCTGTATCTTTATAAAGCTACTTTGCCGATTACACGACAGTAATGCAGGTTAGGTTCTGCAGTATCTCAAATGATTTGCGTTTCCTGCCTGTTACTTCAGCGATCAATGTGTGAGTGATCTACGTCTATATACATACTCCGCAAACCACTGTGAATCGCATGGCGTAGGGTACTTAGCATATTAAGCCGCACGGAGCAAAATTCGCCGTGTAAGGGCGTGGAACACATGAGAGCTTTTTGCTTCAAGTCAGTTTCATCCTCTCAAATGGTTGTCGCAGAACTGTTTACACTAGGGCGATTTTATGCTGATATTTACAGTCTGGTAGTTCCTGCGAGAACTTCGTGTAAGTGTCTTGTCTTGGGAGAGCTGATGTCGGAAAAGTTTGCACACAGCAGGGTGAAGTTTTGTGCGTGAAGGAAGAGCCTCGGGATACAGCGACACTAGTAATCGTTGTAGTGGCAAAGTAAATACTTACATGGCCGTGTTGCTGATGGATGAGAGAGCGGATGCGGCAGCGGAATAATTTTGGGGCACGAAAGAATCACGTTGTAGAGCTTGTGATGAGAAAAAGACAATAGTATAGAAATTTTGCAAGAATGACACTGATGAAGACACAAGAAATACTCTTCATAATTGAGCCAAAAATTGCCAATCCAGATACTGTTATGCTTAAATCAATTAGTGTGAAAAATAGACTGCCCTTGACACTAATATTTCTAGCATCAGCTGTTTATTCTCTTTAATATTTGGTACAGTAGCAATTACGACGCAATGACACGACCAAATTTCATCGTTATACCCATAGACGTTCAAAAGCCAAATAGGGCGGATATCTGATAAATGAAGGATTTCCGGACATGTTATTTTAGCGTTTTTCCTTGTGTTGACTTACGGATCAACTCGTACATTCCTGGAGGTCTGTTCTTCAACACCCAATTAACGTAATGACATAAACAATATGTATACCAAGTAATACAAAATTGTAGTTACAGCTGTATTGCATGAAATTTTTACAGTTCCAAAACAATTACTTTCAAACATAACTTCAGTCATAGCTTTGGCCCTTTCACCTACAAACTAGTTAACTTCGTTCTTAGTCCACTGCCTGGCAGTATTTTCATTACTATTTTTGCCGACACATCGCTGCCATTCACCAACCCTGCCTTATCAATCGCGACGATACTGTACACCGACAATGACTGTACAAGTTTATAGAACGGTTCGTTGCAGTATTGATCTGGCGAAGTGTGTAGCGCACCTGTGTGTAAATTCATTTTATCATATTAACGTGAGATCGAATCTTTGCAGTGACAATTTTTTTTTATTTTTCGTTTCTTAATTCTATATAATATTTCTGTGATGGTTTACCTTATTTGCTGCAAAGCGTGGCTTAAGTCTAGAACTTTCTAAATAGGCTAACAGTGTGTGTTGTTCGTTGAGGAGCTAAAAGGGGCGATTTCTTTGCTCAGAAACATGCCAAGGCCACATTTACGGCTCAAAATATGCAATTTCATGGGTGCTTCTATGTAATGTGTGCATCAGTACAGCAAAATATATTACCAAGCTATGATACTGTACATGTTTAACAGTGAAATAACGCAGAAATCTGGTATGCGATGTGTAGTTTTTCTTGCCTGAGAGCTAAGGCGAACACGTCGTGAGAGACGAAAGTTGTCGCCCACACCGAGAGGTCTGAACTCCCAGAGCGCTGTTGAAATCTATCCCTTCCTGACGCTGCCGGCGAGCTGTTGCAGGCTCTGATGTCTGCTAGCTGGCTGCCCTTAGGGTGCTGTGCATGCTTTCCGTGATAGCTCCGGTGCTATTTTCCTTGTGGGGCCTTGCAAGGTTTCTTGAATAATACCTGCGCAGGCCAATCACGAGTCCTGTTTGACGTCATAGCATACGGGGTGGGAACACTGACAATGCCAGTTGACCCTAGAGATTAAAAAAAAAAATGTCACCTGCACCCCTGGCGATGTGTGATCTTTCTCAAACGACTGTAAATAAAGTATTGGGCAAAAAAGTGCCTATCATTTCGTTAAAAGTTCATAGTTACTTGATATTTCAGGATTAAGAAAAATGCTGCTGATATTTCAGGATTAAGTAAACTGCTGCAAGAATTTCGCTAAGTTTGCACTGTAAAATAGAGATCGCTATGAATTTGCGTTCGATGTGTGTTAGTCATATTTTTTCTGCGTGTGAAATGTAGCTAGCATATTGAGTTATTCTTCGAACTTGGTAGGATGTGGCCTTCAGAAAACGGGTTGTATGTAAAGTGCTTCATCCAGAGCTCGTGCGCAAACGAAAAAGCCAGAATGAAATATTCACAAGATTCCTCGTATCTCATAAACAGTTCCAGCTATCAAAACAGGATTTTCACAAATGATTGTACGCAAAGAGGAGTGTATTTCGCTATATGGTTTATATGCGAAATTTCCGTATCCAGAGCTATATTCAAGCGACTACGAATTTTCTTTCAGTTAAATAATGTGGTATCTGAGGGGCCACCGATAGCCAGTGAAACGAAATTGCTGGGGTTTGAAGCAATATATGAGAAAAAGTTAGTTTATTTTTAAACAGTGAATAGGCATTTTCATTAACTACTGACTTGACTTTCTCTCAGTTTCTAGTTTAAACGCTGCTACATGCTTCCGTCGCAAATGTAACCACATTAAAATGTTGCTGAGATGAGTACTGATAAGCTCCGCTGAATTTTGGCGAAAGAAGCAGATTTTAATGTGGCAACAAGGTCACTTTCTTATACTCGAAACTCGTAACTGATAACGTTTCTCTGAAGAAAAACAAAGGTAACAATAAGTCCGGGGAAAATAAATCATTACTTCCGTTGAAATTTCGGCGGAATCCTGTACTCGAGTGTGTTTTTAATAACGAATGTTGTGGATTGCGAGTGGCCAACAGGTTTTATATCGATAAGCCAAACAAATATGACCAATGCCCACGGCGCTATTTGATGCCGGCTGGTGACGTTGCGGGTACGTGACGCGGTAAGAAAAATATGAAAGCGAAGCAGAAACCGACGGGTGATCACTCTAGCGAAGATAAGGGTTGCAAATGGGGATATCATAGAGTTAAGCAACTTCGACAAAGGGCTGATAATTATTACGCAGAGCGTATGAAAAAGTATATCGAAAACGGCGAAGCTGATACAATGTTCACGTGCTACTGTCGTGAGCATCTATGGAAAGAGAGAGGACGACAGCGAAACTACCACTAGGCGCTAAGTGGTTGGACGACACGACTCTTCACCGAACGTTGGTTTCGGAGGCTTGTCTACTTTGTAAAGTAGAATTGATGATCATCTATGGCATCTCTGCCAAAAGAACACAGTGCTGGTGCACGCATAAGCGTTTCAGAGCACACCGTTCATCGTAAATTGTTGAACATGGAGCTCCGCAGCAGACCACCCCAACTTGGTCACATGTTGACCCAGCGACGTCGTCAATTGCGATTGCAGTGGACAGGGAACCAGCGTGATTCGATCGTCGATAAATAGAAACTTGTCGGCTTTTTGCTACACTAGGTCGACGGTCATCTCCACAAACGCCGTCATCTAGGTGAACGGAGGGCTGATGATAGTAGTATTATGCTACGGGGGATGTTGTTCTGCGACTGCATGGGACCTGTGGTTGCAATCGAAGACACGCTGGCGACTGCGACCCACTGCATCCCACCGAGAGAGATGGAGCAGTGGCTAGCACTCTCGACTCGCGTTCGGGAGGACAACGGTTCAAACCCGCGTCCGGCCATCCTGACGTAGGTTTTCCGTGATTTCCCTAAATCGCTTCAGGCAAATGCCAGGACGGTTCCTTTAAAAGGGTACAGCCGACTTCCTCCCACATCCTTCCCTAATCCGATGGGACCGATGACCTCGCTGTTTGGTTCCCTCCCCTAAATCAATCAGCCAATGCATCCCTTCATACTCGGTGTCTTGCCCAACGGCGATGTTATCTTTCAGCAGTATAATTGTCCGCGTCTCAGAGCCAGAACCGTTCTCCAGTGATTTTGAGGAGCATTATAGTCAAGTCATGGCTCAGTGACCAAATTCACCTAATAGAAATCCTATCGAACGCTTCTGGGTCCCATCGCGTGTCATAAACATGTACGTAAATCAGCGGCCCGTTATTTACATGTTTTACACTACCTGTTTGTAGACATCTAATGCCACATATCTCCACAAACCTACCAACAAACTGTCGGATACCTGATACCCCCTCCACAGGGGTTCACCACTCTACGGTGAGTACGTGCTTGGGTATGACGGGGGCCCCAGCCTGTGCAACACTACGTTATGTTTATGTGCTACAAACCTATAGTTCAACTATCTCTTACCACCTCTGGCTTTCTGGTGGATGGTCCTTTTGGCGCTTGGACGTAGTTCGGTCTTGATTTATAGTTTCACTCCTGGCGCTATCTTCGCGCTCCATTAATGGTTATATGGTCCACATTATTGGGTTTGACCTGCCAAATTTTGCAGAAGCGAGTGTCATGCAGGGAAGGTCGCCCACTGTGGTGTATCCTTTGCGCCTGTGCCTTCCTAGCCCTCTTCGTTCTTGTTGTCGTAGTGCACCAAAAACCCTGCATGGGAGCCATACTGTTGGAGGCGGGGGGTCAAGTACCCGCACAGCAGTAGCCACCTGACGGGGCCACACTGGGACTCACTGTTGTTGTTGTGTGCGTTGCACACACCTCATGTATGCCATGGAATACGTGCCCATCATGACTGGGGCTTGGGGACTCCTAGCAATGGATTACTGTCCAGGTAACCATTGCTGAGGCCGGGTAGCGCATATGGGAAGAGCCCCGTTGGGTGCGACTCCATGATAGATAGTTCACACGTGAAGCAACTTAAATTTTCCCCCGATGGTGGTCACGCGGCCCCTGCAGTCTCTTGAAATGGAAAGGACTCATATGATGTAACGAAATACTATCCCAACATGTTCCTTTCCCTGACCACATTGTCAGAGGAACGTTGGGCTAGACAGAGAGAAAGTAATACCCCAACATGTGGTCTTATACCAGGACCGACGGGGACACCTTTTTGGCCACAAAGGCGTTATTTTTCGTTGAGGGCATTGGTGACAAATACAAGGAAGTTGCAATCTGCCCTGGCACAGGCACTGCTCTCTTGTGAAACATTGGCCGACATTCCTGTGACTATCAGTCCCTACAGGAGTCTCAGTATAGTCCAAGGAGTCATTATACAATCTGAAAATGAGCTGTGGGCTAACTTACAGTGACAGGACGTGAATTTCATCCTTCGTGTTCATAGGGGCCAAGGGAAAATAGAGTTGCTAGAGGGGCTTTCGTCATGGCTTTTAAGGGCGATCAGTTGCCTGAGAAGGTCAAGGTGCCGGCCGCGGTGTTCGAGCGGTTCTGGGCACTTCAGTCTGCTTCAGTCTGAAACTCTGAGACTGCTACAGTCACAGGTTCGAATCCTTCCTCGGGCTTGTATGTGTGTGATGTCCTTATGCTAGTTGGGTTTAAGTAGTTCTAAGTTCTAGGGGACTGATGACCTCATATGTTAAGTCCCATAGTGCTCAGAGCCATTTGAACCATTTTGAAGGTAAATGTAAAGGTCTGCCAGTGTGATGTGAAACCCTATGTTCCTTGCCCTATGAGATGCTTCAGGTATATGTTCAGACATATGTCTTCCCATTGCACCACTGACCCTGTCTGCAGGGATTGTGGACATCCATTGCATGCGAAGATTTCTTGTGCCCCACACCTATCTCTGTAAACAGTGGCGAGATTATTTCTCCCTGCTCGCCTGATTGCTCCATTTTCAAGCGTGAGAAGAAAATCGAGTATAAGACCCTGGACAAACTTAGATTTCAAGGTGCCAGAAAAAAGTATAATGTCTTAAACCCATACAAATTACACAATCTTGCACTCCAACCGCGACATTCTCGCCTTCTCTGTCGATGGGGCTTTCCTCTGTTGTGCCTCTTACTGTGGGCTCTCAGAGCTACCCACTAATGCCGGTCCCCTAGGTGGTTGGGGGTCCTTCTGGTGCATTGGAGTCTTGCATATGGTTCAGCATCACCCTTACCATTGCGGATACTGGAACTCATTCATCATTGTGGTGTCGCCGTATGACACGAGCATTCTGAACTAGCCCTATGAACAGCCTAGTAGTCCCTCCTTACGTATCAGGCGCCAACAGCAGCTACTGAGTTACATTATATGCGTTTGTATCCTTCGTGAACTTCCCAATTACTGTGCCCTTTTGCCAGGAAGGGAGCTCCACCCCCCACAACAGTGACACAGAACTGGGTTTTCAATTGGTGCAATCCTACAGTGTCTTATGTTTGGAACTCCACCTTCCTCCACTGTCACCTCTGGTCAGAGAGACATCATATCTGCCTCATCTGGGATATGTGTCAGAAGTATCCTTTGGTCCACAAAGATTCCTTTGACCATGGTTTTTCGCCACCTGTTCTTGGCTGACCTTAGACAAATCGTGGTTCAGAAGTGGTGTTCACTGATAGCTTGTTCATCCGGCTACTGTTGAGCCATGTCTACACAGCAGTAACATCCACTCTCCGCCAAACAGCTGCAGTGTCTTCACTGCTGAATTGATGGTCATTAAACTACCCCTTAGCTGTGTTCTTCTTGCGCTGGCAAGAGTATCCTAATTTGTAGTGACACTCTAAGCATCCTTCTGGCTATTGACCCAGTGATACTCTCCTCACTCAGCGGTTACAGCTGTCCAGGATCTTGCCTCAACCTCCTTCAAGATCGACTGCTGGTCGGTTTCGTTTGGACCGATGGCTGTGTTGGAATTTTGATAAACGAATGAGCTGACTGGTTGGCCAAACTAGTCACCAGTATGCCGATTCTGGAAATGGGGATCCCAGAACTGGACCTTCGGTTTTTTATACTCGAACAATTGCTGGAAGTATGGTACTCAGAATGGTCTGCCCTGATCAACCCAAACAGAGTACAATTGAGGCTACCATGACTATGTGACAGGGTTCCCCTGCATGCTTCTCACAGAGTATCCACCATCCTCTGTCGACTCTGCACTGGCCACTCTTGGGTGCCCCATAGCCACATTCTCCGATGTGAGGATCCCAATCACTGCTGATGTGGAGGCCGCCTGACGGTGGTCCAATTATTCCTAGATGCCCTGTTTTGGCTGCTTTGAGGTGACATGTTAATTTTCCCAACATGCTACATCTGGTGCTAGCAGACGACGCCAAAGCGACTGACCTGATGTTATGTTTTGCCTATGAAGGTGGTTTCTATTCATCCCAGTGATTTTTAGGGCTTTTTGGCCTCATTGACCACCTGAGGGAGTGGTAGGGGCTCCATTCTTCTGCTCCATAATCCCCCATCCCTTCCCTGTCCCCTCCTCATTCTCCTGGGGTCCTTAGGCGGCCTTTGCTCCTGACCTCCATCCAATCTTTTTATTTTTTCCATTTCTTGATTTTAATGCCTTGTCTTGACTGATCTTTTAACGGCTGCTGTCTTTTTTCTGGCTTTTATCTCGTTTATTATTGTGTTAGTAACATGTAGGCTTTCCAGAGTTTGCCTTTCGCCTCCTTTGTTTGACGTCCACTCCATAAACGGATGAAACGACTGGTGATCTTGCAGGTTAGTCCCTTTCACTCCAAAGCAACCAACCAAGCTGATACACGCAATGACTAATGAATTTCGTTCCAAGGAGACAAACAAGCTGTTAATCAGGTGGTCATAATGTTTTGGCTCATCAGCGTGTATCTCATTTATCTAAGGAATATGAAAACAATTAACAGCACGTAGCATGCCATATTTTCTTTCCTATCCCTATGCAGAAAAAGGAATGTACTTTTTGAACAAAAACAACTATTTCGTCTAGAAAATTGGTAATCTGTTCACACATTGACAGGTAGATGATAGAATTGTGCAGATTGAAATGTTCTCATATTTTTTTGATCATTGAGATACAAAATAAAATTCCTTTGGTCAGTTTCAGTCCACGTCATTCATTATTAGAAACACAGGGGGTGTAGGACTCCATTGAAATTTCAACAGAAGTGCCGTAGCGATTTATTTTCGCCCGACTTAATATTCTCGTTATTTCTTCAGAGACACGTTATCAGTGACGAGTTTTGAGTGATACCCAAGTTCTCCTGTTGCCATGTTAAAACCGGTTCTTTCGCCAAAACACAAGAGATTTTAATTTTTCATCTCATTAACGTACTTACGCAATTAAAATTGCGACAAAATTATGAAACAGCAACTGATGGAAAGATATGACAATAGTTCATGAAAATGTCGGTTCTCGGTGTAAAAATAAACTGTAATTTTTCTCCTATATTGCCCCAACCCCACAGCAATTCTCGTTTCGCCAGTTATCTATAGCCCTTAAATATTACTTATTTTACTGAAAGAAACCATTAGTCGTTTGAGTATTGCGCTTAATATAAAAGTTTCGCATATTACATATTTAACGAATTACTCTCCTCTTTTCATACTGTCATATGCCAAAATCTTATTTCGGTATCTCAAACTTTTTATTGGATAGGAAGAATTGTATGAATATTTCATTTTGGCGTTTTCCCTGTCACAGGAGTTCGGGACGATGCGATTTACGTGCAACCCATTTTCTTGAGAGGTTAACGAAAAATTCAACATGTTAGCTATATTTCACAAGCAGCAAAAATAACCTAACATGAACCAACCTTAAATTCATAGCGACCTCTATTTTCAGTGCATACTTTCCGAAATTCTTGCAGGGGTTTACTTAATTCTGAAATGTCACAATTACTACCATTAACGAAATATTAGGTAGTTAATCATGAAGCTATAAGATGTGCGAGAGTCAAATTTTTTCACACAATAGGTTCATTATAATTGTTTGAGAAAGACTGCAGTTCGGAGGCGGGCTTGCGCGTCTTAATGTTCACGGAGTCAAGCCAACCTGATAGTTTCCGCACAGAATCTCAGGTTCAGCATACGAGGTAGCCGAAACCCCAATGCCAGCCGGCAGTCAAACGCGTCCGCTAGCACACGGATTGCGAACATTACTCCGTGTAAGACAGGCTGGGATTTCTCCCTGTTGCTGTCGCGTTCGGAACACCGTATGTTGTTTGGTGTCTGTTACCTGTGCGAATGACGTGTCATGTCAACAGCGGCATTCGATGGCTTCGCCGTGGGCGTATTTTGTATATAATAAATAGGTAGGTTTTAATTGTAGTCCATATAACGTTGTTTCTGGAAAGAGATTCTGTTGTATTTTCCTGCACAAATTTAACTGTCAAAGAGCTGATCCTAATCCGAGCATCACAGAACTTTATTACAAATCCACGTAATCTGTTGACCATACAATAATAGATATCGTTGTTTCGTATACACACACAAAACGCCATGTTGTTTTCCTTCATGAACATGGACACGTTACGTGAAACATGGAGCGCTCAGACTACTCATTGTCGTGTATCTTAAATTTTTAGAGGTCAAACCGGTATGTCCATTATTTGAAATTTTGTCTTAGTTGTTTCCACCCATATGTTTCTTATCTTTTTTTTCCTGTTTAACAGACATTGTCATGTTGAACGACGACAAGAACGCCCAGAATGATCCTGAGTAAGTTATGGCTGCCTTAACAGATGAGAATTGACATAATAATGTTTACTTGACAGACGACATATCGCCGAAAATCGAACACAAACACATAACAACCAGACAACATTCTGTTTCAAGAATAAAGTTTTAAGAGAAGTCGCGTGTCACGGCATAATCATCTCGGTTTATTTTTAATGAGAGAAGCTTGTGGCTTTATGATCCCATCATGTTTTCAAACTGTAACGCTATCTGTTGATTTCATGGAAGATGTAGGGCTGGAGGAAACTAAGAAAAATTTCTTTTAGATAAAACTTAACACCGCAGAAAAATTTATATATTAACAAAAAAGGAACACAGTAGAAGACGAATAGTGATTGCTTTAGGAGATTAAATAGTGAAGGCAGCAGAGCATTAAATAGGTAAAAAGACAAGGCCTACCAAAAATCCTGGGGTAACACAGGAAATACGGAATTTAATTGATGAAAACGTAAAAATGTAGTAAAAGATGATTTGACACAGCACTGAAAGACCTCCAAGTAGAAACAAGACCGCAGGATTAGACGACATTCCATCGGAACTGCTGATAGCGTTGGGAGAGCCAGCCATGACAAAATTTCCATTTGGTGTTCAAGAGACAGGTGAAATCCCCTCAGACTTTAAGAAGAATGTAGTGATTTCATTCCAAAGATAGCAGTTGGTGACACTGTGAAAATAACCGAACTATCAGTGAAATAAGCCATAGTTGTAAAATACTAACACGAAAATCTGGTAGAAGCCGATCTTGGGGAAGACAGTTACGATTTCGGAGAAATGTATGAGTACGGACACAAGAAGCAATAATGACTCTACGACTCCTCTTAGAAGATGGGCATATAAAATGTAGACTGGCAATGCCAGGAAAAGCTCATCTGAAGAAGATAAATTTGTAAACATTCTGAAGAAGAGAAATTTGTTAACATCGAATATAGACTTAAATGTAAGGAAGTCTTCAAGGTATTTTTTGTGGAGTGTAGCCATATGTGGAAGTGAAACATGGACGATAAACAGTGTAGCCAAGAACAGAATAAAAGCTTCTGAAATGTGGTGCTGTAGAAGAATGAGGAAGTCAGATGGATAGATCACTTAACTAATGAGGAACTGAATAGAATCGGGAAGACAAGAAATTTTTGGTGGAACCTGAGTTAGAAGAAGTGATCGTTTGATAGGACACATCCTGAGACATCAAGGGATCACCAATGTAGTTGAAGGAAAGTTTTGGGGGTAAATACCGCAGAGGGAGAAAGAGATGGATGCAGTGAGCAGGAAAGTTGTGTGGAGAGTTGCATCAAACCAGTCTTTGGACTGAAGACAAAAACAACAACATATTAATGTTAGCACTTTACAATAGGTTGGCGTGTCTACTTAGGCAACACACCTTAACTTAGTATGTTTGTGTTATATTTATACCCATTTACGGAGTTAGATGGCGCATTGGTTAGCACGCTGGACTCGCATTCCGGAGGACGAATGTTCAACTCGCCATCCAGATTTATGTTTTCCGTGATTTCCGTAAATTGCTCCAGGCAAATTTCGGGAATGTTGCTTTGGGAACAGAGCGCAGGCTCGGTTTTAAGGAAGGAAATCGATCTGGCAACGGGACTTCAAGCTCCTTACCCATTGTTTTGCTGTCAGGCAGGTAACTTTCATTCTTATGCTAATTATATTCACATTTTAGTAGTATTTTTATATTACCTAGTATCACGAGGAAAAATGTGTTTAAAGTACATCGCGACTGGTACCTTTTTAAGGACTGAGAGCCATTTGGATATTTCTGTTGCAAATGGCAAAATAGTTTAGAAGCGAAGGAAAGATAGAAGGATTTAACGTCGTGTAGCCGACGAGGTCATTGGAGACGGAACAGAAGCTCGCATTCTGTTAGAAGGTCTGGCTTGCCTTAGTGAAGGGGCAACATGAGAGTTCGGTTGTAAAGTTAATGTTACCTTTCTTCTAGGGCAGTGGGGGTAGGGACCGCTGTTCTCCTTATTTTACGGACGAAGAGAACCATTGCTATGGAATGCGAATAATTCTCAGGTACATATGCTCTGTATCACATTCTAACCCACTCTGAAATAAGGTTTTAAAAAAAAAAGCGGTAGAAAGAAAAGTTTCTGTTCAGACTCCATGGTAGGCAGCTACTTCTGCCGTGCGGAGTACGAAAAGCTGATCCTCCCAGCGCCCTTTAGTCACACATTGTTGAAAGCTGGCAGCAGTATCGTAGATTAGATATTGCTCTTGGGTGCCGTTTATTATTATTATTATTATTATTATTATTATTATTTTTATTTTTTTTATTCGGTGTAATGGAAGTTGTCCAATCATCCTCGAAATGCAGTAAAATGTGAAATGAGTCAGATACATTGTTCATTCCGGAATTTTTCATACGTTGTTCGTTTCGGTAATCCTAAATGGAAACATCCGAAGGGGTGCGGCACAATAAAAATTACAAACGTAATATGTATCGTAAGGTAATGCAGTTTCTTGTGGAAAAGAGAACCAAAGTACGCTAGATCCCGGAGGTACAAACTTTTGGGAGACATGGGAATACAGTTAAGAATGACTGAGACTTACTATAGGGTGACAGTTTTATGCTTATTTGATAAAAATTCGTGCTAGGGAGGAGGAGGAGAAGAAAGAAGACGACGACTTGATAACCAAGGTAAATTAAGTACGCACATTCACAATAAGTGATTCTCAGTATCAATTTGTACGTCTGTTAGTTCAGCGTAGAAATGTAGAAGAAATTATTCACCGTGAAATCCTTCAGACATATTAAACTGTACTTCACAAAATTTAGAGCCTTAATGTCGATTATTGTTATTCCCAAGTTTGATTTTGTGAACTGGGCTGTTTGGAAGCAGAGACACTCATTGTGATGTTTCGCTCCAGTTAAATGTGTGTCCTTTCTTATATTAATGCAGGTCTGAAACACGGAACCAGTATTCTGCCGGACTGCTTTAGTTCTCACTGTTGCCCTTTGGAATTAATGTTTGCAGTTAGTGCCTTCACCGGATGCAGGGGTAATTCCTTTAAGAAGCAAGTTCCATTTACATTTTTTTTAAATTGAGTAATTAACTCTTTGTAGACAGCATTATAAATGAGGGCTGCAACTGCATGTTTCTACTGTTCACTTTCGCTAGAAAACGTAGCTCCTAGAACAGTTTCTGATGGTCTCGTGATGGACGACATCCTATGTTCCATTCGTTCTTGTCCAAAGCCCGTAAAACAGGTGCATTACGTTTTTTCGAAGTACGTCGTAAATTAACCTGTCGAGTAAAATAGGCATGTGCACGGTGAAGTTCACACGCTAGATCTGTATCGACTCCTTACGTAATTTCTAGACTTCACAAGAGAAGCAGCAAACTGCGGGTTGTTTGACACAGTACAGTAAACGTAACATTTACCGTATACACCACGCAAGCACTTTCTATCGGAAGTAGTTCTAAAATCGCAATCCAAACTTTGATTTTATACGATACTATCGAACCTGGCAATACTTCGCAGTTGTAAATATGTATGGGAATTGGATGTACGTCCTAATCTGGGGTATGCCTGAAAATTGGCGGGAAGCAAATTTCGGCTCCTCATTGTGACATCGATATTCTAGTAAACTTCCTGTCGGACATACGCCATATATTTTATTAAGCAAGAATTTACAGGTTTTGTGTTAAAAAAGACTGCGAGAAAGGCAATGCTGTAGTGTGCGGTGTTGTGAAAGTGTGCGATTTCGTTGTATTTCTCATGGTCGGTTTTAACTAAAACAGTAGGACGTATAAATTGTTGTTCCGTGTGCTATAATTTTAAACCGTAATCGTATGTGCAACATAATGCTGTTTTGTTTTTTTGTTCGGAGTCGATTGTAATAGAAAACCTATACCTGGAAGATTTTATTTATGGCTTGTAGGCATATGATTAGGATACTGCTGAACTACCTGAATCATCAGAAAGCTACTCATTGACAAGACTGAAACTGCGAAATAATCTCATTGGAGCTAGTATCGGCACAGATCCAGCAGCCGGAAGAGACACTCTCATGCTTTGTTCCAATGATCCCAACCGATTTACCCATTCAATTTTAACGTTCGTAGTTAAACCTAGTGCAGAAAAGAAAACGAAACAACATATTTTTACATGAAATTACAGCACAGCTTGTTCTCTCTATTAGTAGGTTTTAATAGAAACCTGTGCATTATTGCTTTATTTTTTTAATTGCGTTGCTCACGTCCGGCCAAATGTTTGTTAGAGTATAGTGTAAAAATACGAAGTAAATCGGTCAAGAACTTTCCTATGCCTTTGGAAACAACGTTTCCCCTCTATACATTAGTACAGATTTCGTGCACAGTTGAAATAACGTTTGAGGGAGGTATAAACGCAGGTGTTATTGAAAATCTCCCAACTGGAGAATGAACTAAAAAAATTTATTTGGGATCATTGTGGTGTGGGGGATGACCTATACTGTAACACTGATTACGAACAACTGTGACCACTGGCATTTTTTCTGCCA